>NC_092077.1:3267500-3867500 GCF_039877785.1 Chaetodon trifascialis | reverse complement strand
CACAGAGCCTGGCTCATATTAAGGGGCTAGTTCAGAAGGAATTTTACTTTTTCCATCTTCAGCAGACTGAGATAAACTGTGGTTAGCATTAAGAGTGTCTCTCAACAGAAAGTACATTGTAACTAATCACTGAGGCCAGCCTTCCATCCCTGCACACGCTGCATTTAACACTCTTGAGATTAGCTGCCACTTGAGCCCACAAATGCCTAGTAATTGAGCTAAACTTCCTGTTCAATGACTGCCTTTACATAGCATTCAAACACTTAAAAAGGTACCAATGACTTTGACCATGACAGCTGAAAAAAGGTACAATTTCTGCTGAAACTAAACAATTCCTTTGAAAAGAACCATGGCAGCTGCCAGGCAGAGCACGATCGGACCAGAAACAGGGAGAACGCTAATCTTTTGTCATCATACCGACCAGCAAGAGGACAACTCAGGATCATGCTGCATATTGGTAAATAACAGCATACTGCAACAGAGAGCTGAATGTAGATGGGTCAGTGGCAACAAGAAAGCTGTCAGTAGCTGTAATCCTGACTGCTGTGCAGCAGAGTTTCTGCTCATATGCACATCAGTTCTCTTCTTGCCTAAAAACATTGGCTGGCTGTTAAGGAACCGTTCCACAACCTGCAAATTACCAGCATGAAGTGCAGTCAAGGCAGAGCTTCTTTTCCAGAAAAGCAGAGTAATACTGTAAGAGAAAGCTGCAGTGCTAATGGACATCATTGCTACAAAGGTAGTGCTGAAGTCCAGTTAGCATTGCTGTCCGGCTAAGAGATCTGGCTTCCTCTACTTTGACATGTGAATTTTCAAAGAGGCCAAACCAATCCGAGCACCAACTGCATGAGCATCAGTCAAAGAAAAAAAGCTAAAGTATGAAACATCCCAGGGGGAAGAATGGGGAGAAAACAAAGAGAAACACAAGACAGAGAGAACATGTCTTTTTCTTTAAGGGTTATGCTGCTGACCTCACGTTTGTGGAGCAGTGTTGCAGTAGGTGCAGCCACATCTTTAGACGTTTTGAGCGTTTAAAGCTGTCGATCAACGTGCCAGTCGTGATTGAAGAGGGCACACGAGCACAAACGTTTTGATTCAGTTCAACATTTTCTGTTTCCTGTTGCACCCTGGAGGCCTAGATGTTAATTGACCGTGAACCGACCGGGGACGTTTGTTGCTGCCATTCCTCATTTCTCTCTCTCTCTGTGTTTCCTGTCGTCTCTATACAGTCAATAAAGGTATTAAATGCACAAAATAAATCTGTTTCCTCCAGCTGTTTTAGATGTCTGTGTATAGATTTTATTTTTTTTGAGAGTTGTGTCTGCAGAATAATATTTAGTCTGAGGGAGTACATTGAATGGACTTCACTGGGGGCTGTAGTGAACCATTATTTCCACTATCAATTCATCTGAAGATTATTTTCTCAATCAATCTCAATCGCATAATCTAAAAAATAGACCATTTCCATGTTAATTACCTTTTGCATTTGTTCTGTGACCTCTCAGTATCTTTGTCATTAACAAACTGTCTGCTTTCCTGAAATTCTAACTAACAAAGTCTACTAGGCCACCATCCACGCACTCATGTTTGTATCGATCCAACCATCAAGGTCATTTAAGAACTCTCCCTCCAGACCACGCGGTCCCATCCATTAGCCCGAGGTGGAAAGCTCTGACTGCAGAAAAAAGGCAGCAAGAGAATAAGATGAGAGGGAGGGGATGAAACAGATAGGTAGTGAAAGGAAAGCATGGAGAATCCATTCAACACCCCATCACTTTGAGATGTTCCCCTTGTGCAGATCTTTCAAAGCGTGGTGGAGACGGTGAGAGAGGAGATCTCACAGGAATTCTACACACACTCTGTCTGTCTCACACTCGTCTCGTCCGTTTCATCTCTGCCTCTCTCTCTCTCCCTCGTGCTCCCTACTCCCTTTTTTCTCCTTTTCTATATTTGTCTTTGACAAAGTCTTTGTCTGTTCTGCTGAGGTCTGCAGCACCAGGAGAGAATGACAAAGAAAAGTCAGACTCTGCAGACGCTGCATTCGCCTGAGTTACCGTCACAGAGTTTGGTCCTAAAAAAGGAAGGCTGTGTCCCTGCTGATTGCTATCCAATGTGTTTCTACTGAAGCACGGTGCACTTGATATTATCAATGGGCTTAAAAACCACACAGACATGCAACACATACCTAAAAAGAGAATCCAGGTAAAAGCAATAATCCCTTTATGCTGTGGATTTGTCAACCTATATACGAGTCATCAGGACGGATTTGTAAATGTAGTGACATTAATGAGCAAAAGAAGGATTTATGTGTTTTGAGAGAACATGGATTTACAACTCAGTATCAGTATAAAGTTCAGACTATTTTGCATTATCATTGTCATTTTTCATGACGACTCTAAATTTGATCAAAGCTACATTTGCAAATGCAACTACTTTGTAGTGGCAACAACAAACGCGGGGAGCCAGACCCCGAAAGCTGGACGACTCAGGTAGACTAACATCAGCTGACTCATGATCAAAGCGCAGCACAGCACAGAAGCATCAAACTGCGCTCGCTGTTTGAGCTGAGAAATGTTCGACATCAAATGCCTGAGGGGCTAAATAATCCTCCCTTCAAGCAAACATGCATCACTCTGCACTTTCATCCTCTCACAAAGTCAGAAAGACGTATGTCACACTGTGTCATTCACTTTTCCTCATCGCTTGGAATATACTGTTCCTCCAGAAGGGAAAAAATCACTTGTTAGTTTCTTTTTTGAATAGACTGTGAGCATGTTGGCTGTGATCATTAGCAGTAAATGTCGTTTTCCACGCTGCAGCACATTGCCGCTCCAGGTTCAGTCAGGTGGTTCACAGAGAAAATGATGGAGTTTTAGCATTTTGTTGAGGTCAACTGGTCAACAGTGTAAACTCTCTGGTCAAAGTGGGCTCTAATTAACCTGCCCCTGCCAGCAAATCCACTTATCACACTTTCCAGTGGAATTCACTGTGAATTGTCATCATTTTAAGTGTTGTGTGAGCAGGCCTTAATGCAGGGCTATGAGTCTGATATCCCTTCATCAAATCCAGGTAACACTTCACTTATTCAACGTGATTATATCATCCGTTTGGATTCAGCTTTCAACATCTGTCAGTTACTTAAGTTCTGAATAACTAAAAGTCAAAAATTCCATCTGGAGCTATGCTGACCTTCTGCTGGCTGAGGAGGCAGAAAGCCTCAGCCTCATTACTGTTCACAACCTTGAGCTACAGCCTGACAATGAGCTGAGCAGAGTGTTAAAAGCATCTGACACACTGAAACAACTGATGCAGCTCACTACAGCGGTTTTTCCTTCATGAGCGAACGACTGCAAATGCAGGTTTCAAACCTACACGCTTCACCAGACAGGACTTGGTCTTGTTGAAATGATATAAAGCTGATATAGTGCTCTGCTATAATGTCAGCGAGAGCAACATCGGCTAAAGGTTTAATGTGACTATAGCCTACTTTTATATGCAGAGACATAATTAAAAATGTACCATAATAAAACAGAAATTAACATATTTGCCTCCACAAGGCACCCCAGACAATCACTGCCCTGAAGAGTACACGTATCATTCAAACTCTTGCTTCTGCAGCTTTAATCATACATTTAGAGCGTCTTTCATAGAAAAACTGTAGTAAATTACAGTTACAAGGCCTCTTTAACTGCTGTATTGCTTTAATAACGTGTTGCTGAGCTGAAACTGATGAAAAGCCGTGTACTGCCTGACAGGGGGTGTAATATGAACGCATCTTTTCTAGGTTGGATGATTAAAAATCCACCTCCGTGAGGCTGACAGGCGCTGTAGTAAAGACACCACTCTCCAAGCCTGGAACACTCTACGTCCTTGGGAAAAGGCACTCAGATGGAGCAACACTGAGGAGACTGGTTTCACACTGGAAGGTGAAAGAATGAAACTCCCCCGCAGACAACACACACACACACACACACACACACACACACACACACACACACACACACACACACACACACACACATGCACACACACTCAGACGGGTGAGAGAGAGAGAGGAACAAACAGATGTTGTTGGTGTCTTCAGACCCAGGGCTCAAGTTTCCCATAGGATCATGGGAAAGACGACTGTGTGCATCGACATAACAGGATGCTAATTTACTGTGACAACTGTGACCACAGCAACAACGGAGGATGAATGGAGAGGAGGAGGTGTGTGTTTGGGCGGGGGAGGAGAAAATTGAGTTTGGTTGATTGTTTTGAAGAAAGGTCATGAAATGAAAAGTAGGGAGTAAGGGGAAAAAACACACACACACACACACACACACACACACACACACACACACACAGTGTGATAGCATCTTATTGGTGGATTAAGTCGAGTAATTCTGGCTGCTCAGCTTCTCTCTTCCCTCATCTGAAGCCCTCCATGCTCCACTCACAGCTGAAATTTTCTACATTCCTCCCTCTGAGTGGCATTTCCTCTCTTCCTCCTCCTCCTCCTCCTCCTCTCCTCTTCCTAACTGTGTGCCACAGTTATTTACACTCACCCAGCCACTGTGCCTGAAACACGACAGGGCTGCTACACAGCACTCCAGGCCAAAGCGGAGTCACTGAATCAGTGGAGTGGACACTGCAGTGGCCTCTCTGCACACACACACACACACACACACACACACACACACACACACACACACACACACACACACACACACACACACACACACACACACACAGCAGAGCTGCTCAGAATCAGCCCTTTTACATCATGATAATGATGAGATAAATGATGTAATCGTCCCCAAATGGCTATATCATGTTAATGAATAAACATTGGATGGCACGGTGGAACAGCAGGTAGTGTGCATGCCTCACAGCAAGAAGGTCGCCAGTTCGATCCCCGGGCGGGGCCTTTCTGTGTGAAGTTTGCATGTTCTTCCCGTGCATGCGTGGGTTCTCTCCGGGCACTCCGGCTTCCTCCCACAGACCAAAAACATGCTCATTATGTTAATTTCTGACTCTAGAATTGCCCCTAGGTGTGAGTGTGAGTGTGTATGGTTGTTTGTCTTGTGTGTTGCCCTGCGAGCGACTGTCCAGTCCAGGGTGTACCCCGCCTCTCACCCGTTGACAGCTGGGAGAGGCTCCAGCACCCCCGCATCCCCGAAAGGGATAGGCGGCATAGAAAATGGATGGATGAATAAACATTTGATTAAACCATGGCAGTCCTGGCTGTTCCTGAACATTCAATAACCTATACACATAATGTCCTTTAATTACTGAAATTCTCAGAGCTTCATCTAAAACTGTATGCACTCCTTTTCAATTTGCCTCACACCTTTGTTGAACCAAATGCATTCAGAGGCTTAACAAAGGGGAAACTGAAAATGCACTACAGTGTCTGCCATGGAGCAAAAAGGAATGGAAATGTGGCAGCTTGACTATATTTTGTGTTTAAAATGAAAAGGGTTAAGCGATGTATGGGATGGAGCCTGAGGCAAAGACTAAAAGGTGACATTTTCAGCTAAACAGTCTTCCTTTTTGCCATGTCCCAATTTACTGATACCCATCCACACTGGGGAAGTGAATTTTTCAGCCTGTCCTGTCTCAGTAGGTACACTATCATCCAACCAAACAATTTCCCTTTGAGTTGTGAAGATAGCTTAAAGCTATGTGGGAGTAGAAGACTAATGGCCGACTGCTTTGTTTGGTCACAAGCTGTTCAAACAGCAGCATCATGCCACAAGTTAATCAAAGCGGCACACCACTGGTGCAAGCAGTGTCGTATTTGTGTGGATTCAGATTGTGTGCAGACAAGATTTCAGAAATTAGCTTTAAAAACATTCTGCAACACTGTCATGGAAATACACATAACTACAGACACACACATATTTGCATGTGCTAGGACCCACGCACCATCAGCCAAAAGCTTGATACATGGGTATACGTACAAGTATTCATAAACTGCACACACTGATGCTGCTGCTTCTGTCCGTAGTCACCACTCTGTTTTCTTGCTCAATGTCCCACCCACAGCACCATCTGATTGGTTACACATCATGACTACTGGCCTATCAATGCTTAAGGCTACTCTGCCACAGGAGAGCAAAGAGGAATGCGTGCAAATCCTGGAACTTCTAGAGAAGCTGTGTTTCCAGCAGATATCACTGAAGTCGCACTAAACTCCCAAATCTTATGGTTGATTTCTGTGATGACAATAACCGACAGTTTCCCAGTTACACCACTGAAAAGTCGCAGCCTACAGGATTTCATTCACTTCGGCCAAAAGCAATGGTTTAAATCACTTCCACCAGAGTCCCCAGATAATGCACTGATTCAGTTAGTTTATGTGGCCATCCACTCCAGACAGAACGGAGGGCGCTTCAGGCTACTCGCCACACAGGCGAAAGTTTCTTTGCTCGCCACCTTCGTCTGTTCCGACTGAGCGCGTCTTCAGAACAGTCGTACCACTGGAGACCTGCGGAGCAGCTCTGCTTTCTGCACCACAGTCTGCTGCTGAACTGGGACCACTAATTGACAGGGGGTCTGACAGAAGGTCTCAAATTTAAACTTTTACTACTTTTATCACTTTTTATATAATAGAAGACTGGGGAGCCATTTTGTTAATTAAAGTTTTCAGTTAACTTGCTGCTGGGGGTTCGTTGCTCTTTTTTTAAGGTTGAAAAGACCTGTTTTGCAGCCTTTAATCAAACATATACGTAAAGGCATATAAAAACAGGGTTAGTCTTTTAGTCTTTTAGTCCAGATGTCAGGTCTCCTCTCCTTGATTACTAACAATCAGCACTGAAAAAACATATTGGTTGACTCATGCCTGTCTCAGACTGAGTGATGAAGTTACACCATGGGTTAGCTGACTGGTTGGTTTACCCTCTGGCTCTTTCAAAATGAGCAGGTCTGTGAGTTTGGAATTTGCCCACAATCACATTAAATCCATTGAAAAAGTAAACGTGTTACAGTCGAACATCAAAATTCTCACCAAAAAGGTTGAAACTGTACTGGAGAAAACAAAATCACGTTGCACCTGCAAGCTCACAACATGTGAGATAATCTCATTGTGTCCTGCAGTCCTAAAACTGCACCCGAGAACCCAAAGACAAATACTAAAGACGCCATAACAACTCACCTTAAAGTTCCACCCAACACTGTAAACAACATAACTTCATCAACTACAACCTCAACCAAAGGACCCAGACCAGTCATCATTAAGCCCCAACATTTATAATAAAATAAAATTAATAAATAATAAAATAAAAGAAAGAATTAAAAGGATCTACAGTAAATTCCACACAGAATGAGTGATCCCCACAGTACTGGACTCTGTTATGAAAGAGAGGAGAGAAAACAACAAGAGAGAAAGCCGAGTGGTGCAGAGACGGTCAACTCTTCACTCTTCATGAGCGATTTGTGAACCCCTCACTGCTTCTCTACTTTCATTTCTTTTGGTTTTTCCTCCTCCCTCAAAACAAGCACATCTCTCTCATCTTTCTCTGTGTCTCTGTCTCTCTCAGAGTTGATGTCAGACCATGCAATGTCTTATGATGTGTGATGTAGTGTGAAGGGCTGCTCCAGGGCAGTCACAGAGCTGAAGCACTTCACAGTTCAGACGCTGACAAAACCAACACACTGGCTGCATACTATCTGTGTGTGATTGTGTGTGTGTGTGTCAGGCTCAAGGTGCCCTTTTATGTCATTTAACTCAGTGTGAAAAGCCTCAGCTCATCTCATGTCTGTGCACTTTACTGAAGGCCTGCCACATTATCCTCCATCTGAACCTGCACACCTCTGAAACTGAACTGCGGTCACTCCGCTAACAAAACCTTCACCAAGGTTTCAGTCCAAGCACTTAATGAGACATGAGAAATACCCACAAGTTAATGAGTATAGTTAGATCAAAGCAAGCAAACTCTTAATATCTTTATATCGCCGTTTGCAGATATTGTCTAGTTTCTTTCAAAGGCAGTAAGAGCTGTAATGATGCTGGAAAACCTCATAGGGGGGAGGTCTGGATGGAGAGCTGAGCAGACAAAGCATCTGACCTCGACGCTGTAGACTGTGGTTTCATTCACATCTCCTTCCAACAGTCAATGTTGTTTTTTACTACCCTAACCACCAGGTAGTTTTACTTGGCTAATCTTAACATCTGGCTAATCTGGCTAATCTTAACAAACGTTGTGGGGAATTCTACAGAAAATGAAAGGTGTCGTGTAGTTTTCTTAATGTCTTCCTTGCCATGATTTTGTCACTGTCACAGTCACAGGTATAATTTGCTGTCATTTTGAAAATAACAGTGACAACAATAATAATCATTAATCCAGGGAGTAAATTTCCTCAGATTATCAAAAAGAATTTCTTTTTTTTGTCTAAGGGCAGAAAAATAGGATTTCAGTTTGTCCTAATTTAACTTCAAGAAATGATTGCTCATGCATTTATTTATTTCTTAAAGACAATTTGTGATGGAGTCTATAGCTGCAGCATCATTTGGTTCAGCACAGATGTACAGTTGTGTGTCATCTGCATAACTATGGAAACATATATTGTGCTCTCTGATGATATCACAAAGCGGCAGCATGTATAGTGAGAACAGTAATGGACCAAGGTAGCTGCCTTGTGCAACCCCAAAACAGATGTCATGTTGCTCAGACGCGTAATGTCCAAGACTAAAGACGTCTCCAAGACATAAAACTTTCTCCCTTTGATGTTTGTTTGAAACCAGTTTAGTCAGAAAAACCAACCAACTGTTGACAACTGATTAAGACGACTGATTAAGACCCATTCAAACGCTGCACTTAGGTCTGCGAGGACATGAATTCAGACCTAGTTTTCATCATAATTTAGTCTGAGGTCAGAGATTATTTCAGTCAGAGCAGTTTCAGTGCTGTGGTTTGTTCTAGAGCCTGACTGAAATTCCTCCAGGTTATTAAAAAAAGCGTTGTAGGCACAGGGTCAACACATGAGGTGGAGGACATAGACTCAGGGCCAGTCTTGCTGGTTCCACCATTGCACTGACCTACTCCTTCAGTTCTGGCACCTTTGTTGTCCCCAGTATGTTAAAATAACTTGACAGACTTTATACCCACCATAATAACAGATAATGCACACTTGGATATGCTTGTCATTTGGGACCTGTCCCCGAGGAAACATATCTTTGGACTTAAAGGGATTTCTGTACGAAACCAACTACTTAACATTTCTTCAGCTGGATCCAAAGCGGTCTGATCAAACTACATTCCCATATACAGTGTACAAAAGTTCCCATTTCAGCTTTACCTTTTGAAATACTCATTACTGTTCAACATCTTCATTATGTTGAGTCTCAAAGGTGTGTGTTAGTGTCTATGCAGTATCTTGTATTATGTTCTGTTCTCAATTTTAGACCATTTATCGCCTTCAGTTTGTTGTCCGTGATCCCTCTTCCACATCATTTTCACATTAAGAGACTCATTACTCAAGAAAGAGTGACTTGTAACTTACGAAATTTAGTGTTCAACCTTTTCCCACTCCATAGAAAATGTTTGATGATACCATCAAAGTGTTTAAAAATAGTAGATGGTATTTTGAATGGGAGCAGCATAGTGATGTAGTTCAGTTGGGGAGTCAGTATCATTTTTATGAAGCGAACTTTATGCCCTAATTTGTAAGTTTGAGCTTCTCCCACTTTTCAAGGTTCATTTTAATCTTTCGTTGCATTCAGTTAAAATGTAACATTGCCATTTCCCCTGCATCCTGACAAAGTTTGATGCCGAGGTACTTCATTCCATTGCAGACTCGCTTAAAGTGGAACTTTACTACCATAAATGAGAGACAGATTTTGGAAATGCGCATTGCTTTCAATTCATTCCCATTAACAGTATAACGTGCTGGTTTGAAAATGACTGGATGATGTCTGTCAGATGTGGCTGGGACATCAAGGGTCCACATATCAATACTGGGACGTTGTCTGTAGAAAGTCAGAGCCTATACTCTTTATCCAGTCCCTCAGCTCCTCTAGTAGCAACTGCCTGTATCTCTAAGAAAATTCTGAACAGAAACAGACTTAATGAACACCCGTGGCATTTCCCTCTACAAGGGTTAAAAAGGGTGACACGACTCCATTTGTCATCATTGCAGGCTCGGTTCTTCATATAACACTTTAATATCATCAAATTAAAGTTAGAGCCAAATTCAGATAAGGTGAGGTTAAGTCTAACTTATCAAAGGCTTTCTCAGCATCAAGGGAGAAAACACCAATCTAACACTGTCAGTTGAGGATCTATTTTTTCATACTTTGGTAGAACACGTTTCTCTCGCAGTTGCCGATAATTTACCTCCTTCACAAGAACTCATTTTAGTCTATACACTGCATATCCTGCCTTTTTATTCTAGATCTCAACTGAAATTTCAGTTTGCAGAGCTTTTGGAATTGGCCTTTAAAAACATGTTTGGACAGTTCTAGTTCCTTAGCCTTAATTTCCTTTTCTAGCTCTGTAATCTTAGATTCTCTTTTGTTTTTTAGCAGCCTGTGCCTTAAATGGCCCACTTATATATGCTTTTGAAGCTTCCCAAACTGTTGTAATTTCCTCACTGCTGCCAGTATGTATTTCAAAAAGTGTTTTCCGATCCTCTTCCAATATTTTTGTAGAGAAGAAACTGACTATTAGTGTGGTATTCATTCTCCTCTCCGTATATTAATAAGTAGTTCTTGTGGTTCTGACAGATACTGCTTTTATAATACAACCTGCTACACCTCTTTCAGGGAAGTAGCTATCAAAAAGAAATCTATCCAGGAATATGTTAGTTAGTTATGTTAGCTCCATATGTCCACTTAACATGTGTATTGCCTCTTTCCTCTGAGTCAGTGAGGGAGCTCTATATGGACTCTTGTTTAGTATAAGATCATTTACTCAGATGAAGTCACCTCCTCAAATAATTTGACCCTCTTTGTCTCTTTGAATGTCATTAACCTCTTGAAAGAAAAACATGGGTCCCCATTACTGGGTGCATAAATACTACATAACACTACAGGCAATGCCTCTATTGTGGCTTCAGTGTACCCCCTCTGTACCTCTGGCTTGTTTTAAGGGAACAAATCTTGTGCTCTTATTTATTAAATACCAGTACACCATTATGTTTACTTGAAAAGGGGCTATGACAGATGTAGCCCACCCTGCTTCAGCACCCTGATAAAGGTTTCCTGTATGAAGACAATATCCGCCTGATTTTTTCAGATTATTCTTCTTTTAGCTGGACTTCCATATCCATTCATGTTCCATGAAATAAATGTAACTAGCCTTCCAGACATGCGTGAACTCTAAGTGAAATAGCCTAGACATGTTCAAGTGCCCTTGAGTAATCGCTTGCCACTCTCGTTTTTTGAACACATATAATAGAACAATAATGAGAAACAGACTGAACAATATACCAACAAGAAGAAAACCAAGCATGCCTGGCTGGTCTAATCCAGCTGCTCCCTGAGGGTGAACACAAAACAACAAAAAAAGGAAGGAAAGAAACAAACATGTCATTTGACTGTAGGATAAGCACAGTTACAGTTCCTCCTGGTTTCTTGTTCTTAGCAGCTTCTCTATAGGCTGCACAACTGTCTTCTATCAGTTCAGTTCAATTCACAATAAGCATGGGATCTTCTAGCACTGGTGTACACAGTGCTCTTGTAGTTTTCGCCTTCACAGATGTGGAGGCTTTCACTTCCTGCGCCATCTCTTTCAACAGATCCGGCAAGAGTCGGCGTCCTTCTCAAACAATCCCACGTCTATGGCTGTGTTCATCACCTCATCCTATGCAGCCTGCCTCAGAAAACCTGTAACCAAGCTCACCTGAGGCAGGTACGGCCTGCGTCTTCTTCTTGAGTGGAAACTCAAGAAAATCCAGATATGTTGTAGTGTGTTAGTAGCTGGTACAGCCATAAAGCTCTTTGCTGATTAAATCCCCAGGGCATAAAATACTGTGCCAGAGCTACTGGTGCCACCGTATTGTTTACATCCGTCTTTGCCAACTTGCAGTCTTTTCACTTTCTTTGTAGGCATACTGGTGCTTTTCTTTGTGCATTACTCCATTACTGTTAATCAATGGAAGAACTGCAAATAAAAACCTTGCTCTGTAGCGCTACTAGTGGGCAAAAATTCCAAAAGAAATCCTTCATATACATGTAAAATTGTTTGATACACACATATAATATATGTGTATATATGTGTGTGTGTGTGTGTGTGTGTTTGCGTATATTATATGCAAACACACACACACACACACACACACACACACACACAAAAAAAACCTATAACCACCTCTCTTGTACAATCAGAAATAGAAAGGTTAAGTGAAAAGGATCAGTCCAAACCAAAGGTTTTAAAAATTCATGATTCACTTTAAATGCACTGCAGTCTCTCCTGATTAAAAATGTTCTGCCGTTGCTAAGGCTTGAAATGCACTTTTTAATCTTTTTATAATCAACTGCTCCTCCCAATCCCCCATACTTTGCGTCACGATCATGGCTGTGTGCACTGAAGCGTACACGCACCCCTCCAAAATCACACTCATCCGCCTGCCAGCTTAGGTCAAATGTGCATTGCATAAAACCCAGGAAAGGATTATTATCGGGCATCGTTATGGGCTCACAACCTCAGAGCGTTCCCTGCGAAAAGGCCCCAACACTGCACAATATTATACCAGGGAGAGCTTTACTCTGTGTCTGCATGTGTGTGTGGGTATGTGTGTGTTCCTCCCTGGAAGATACAGCCTGAAGTGTCCAAAGAACCCGCTCATTAATCACAAAGACACAGAGATATTCTCTCACATACACACACTCTCCCCATCTCACCCGTGAGAGCTCAGGAGGGGTTCCTCAGAGTTAGGAAGAGCACTGTCTTCATATTAAAGCCATCCATCTTCACTAACCTCTGATTGGATTCAGGATCTTTATGGAGAAACATGTTGCTCTGCTGTTTGTAATCTTCTGCATCCATAACAAGCTGCAGAGTGTTTGGCACAGACAGTGAGAGCGCTGAACGTCATGCATTCGCTCACACACACACACACACACACACACACACACACACACACACACACACACACACACACACACACACACACACACACACAGAAAATGTGTAAAAATAGCATCTGTGTTCATAACTGATTGACTTAAATGCAAATGAACACAGAGGTTTTAATCATTAATTGTAATCAGTGTTTAGGAACAGCAAGCAGCTAAAAAGCATAAAACCCCTTCCTTTAATTCAAAACATTCATTCATTCATTCATTGTACAGCGTACATCATGTTTCTGGCTGTCATAACCATACTAAAAAGGAAGCAGGGGCACAATCTAAGGAATACAGTAACCTGAATATACTCCTTTGTCACCCAGGGAGAAAAAACAGACTCCTTAAACTGACAAATTTAAAATGAATTCTCCTCATTGGCATCATTGACTGCACTTCCCAAATGTAATATGCTAGGCTCCTGATACTGATATTATCATATTATTAGAGAAAGTGACAGAACAGGAGGATTTACAGAAATGGAAACTGATGCAGCCGGGGAAGCATGTAATCCCCAGTGAACACAGAATACGCACGACTTGCTATTGCATGCTCTCTGACAGCTCCAGCCAATCTAGCTAGCTATTTCCCACAGAACACAGCATGTCAGGAGTGGCCATTTTCACCTTCTCCAACAAGTCATAACCAGTGTGCTAGCTCGATAGCTTGCTCACTAGGTTATAAGCTATGTAGTTAACCAACAAAAACTAGTTTCTGTCATCATGTTTTGAAGTAAACATTGTTAATCATAACCGCCCACTAACAATTCCTACATGCTGGAACCAATGAACCAATGCCGCACTGATCGAACCACAGAATTAGAATTCCATATCTGTGGAGTGAACACAAACCCCTGACCCGACACAAGTCCCACAGGTGACCTATTCTGAACTCAAAACAGTCATTTTGCTGAAAGGTGAGGAGTTTGCATCTCCTCTATGGGAAAAAAACTCAAGTCATATCTCCTTCCTCCTCCTCTGCATCCAACTAACTGGTTAGGTTGTGTTACACTGCATTTCGTCATCAGACCTGCAATTCTGCCCCTGACCCAGTCCCCTGTCTGTGGCACTGCCTCCCATCACTGCATCGGTCACCGTGTGTAGCCAGTTGGCACTCACTCTCTGCCAGATCGTCTACATTTCCACTGTTCTGCTGATATGACAGATTCTATGACTGCTGTCTGCGTGAGTTAGGCCTGTTGATCTGTTAGGGTTTGGTCTATTTTTGGGTTCCCCATTTGCTAACAGCTGTTACAGGTGGTGTCAAAAAATACCATAATGCAAAGCAGCGGCATTATCCACCAGCCTGACTTACTACTGAAACAAATAAAGGAATCCAATATATCTAAATTTGTAATATCTCTGACTCTGACTATAGGGATTTTTCCAGCATCTGTCCACATCACTTACTGAGTAATAAGAGTAATTTGCCAAAAACGTTGTGTGTTCCTGGAAGATGAATAGCTTCTTTGATAGAGTGGGAGTGCAGACTGTGGACTGAGTGTGAGTGGGTGAGAGCACATGTATTAGAACTTCAGTGGAGCTTCCAAACCACACATTAGGTTTTCAGTGAGTGGGCTGCTTTGAGGTCATCAGCCAAACGTGGTTTGAGGTGTGCCTGTGCTTCTGTGTTTCTGTACTTAGGAGGACTCTGTGTCTTCACTAGAAATTAAATTCAGAACAGCTCTCTGAAGTGTGGACAGTTTGGCCAGTCCACCATCCTTTACAGCCTAGGAACTGCTTTACTGCCGAACAGTTTCCAACACATCCCATGTGTTTTTCGATTGATTTTCAGTTCTCCAGTTGGTTTCAGGTTTTTCCAGCACTATGAAATTCAACTAGCAAAGACTGAAACTAGCTTGAGAAAGCTCATCTAAAGGTCAATAATAAGGTATAAAGATTTATTTTAATGGTAAGCTTGTATTGGCTTAAATAAAGACAATAAAATACTGATCCTTGTTTCACTGTAGTTTGCCCAGATAAGGCTGCTAGCACTGTAGCGCTGTTCTCCTAGACAACAGCCAACGCCACAAACACAATTAAAGTCTCTGATGTCTATGTTGGCAAATCACACCGATTCACTCCAGCTCTTCACTCTCAGTCAAAGAGCTGCAGTGCATGAAACATTCAGCTAGCAGCTTCTCATATTTTGCTGGATTCATCAGTTGAAACATCACAGGCAGAAGGTCATATCAACTGAAATGAACTGACATTAATTGCATGAACACCTTAATGACAGGCCCAAATGAACCTCGTCTGTTACCCGGTTGAAGCGCTCTCTGCAGCTGGTGCTGGTGAGGCAGTGAGCTCCATTCTGTAACACCACTGTACAAACACAAGTGGACTGAGTGTTTATGTAGTCCAAACAACTCCAGCACGCTGATTCCTCCTCTCTCTGGATGATCACTTGCAGAAAAATCCTCACAGCTTTTCATATTGGTTGTGATCTCCTTAAAAGAGCGGACCCACAAACAGTAGATTCATCAATGTGTCTCTGTCTGAGTACGATTGTTAGACCGAAGTGTGTCTGTAAACTGCAGCTTGGGGGCTCATTTGCCTGCATTTCTAAGTTCGCCTGATCCTCCGACTGCAATGTTTGTTGCACCCTGAACTTGTTTTTAGCAAAGTTGTGATCTCAGAAAATACCTTGGTGCTTATATGTTAATGGGAATGAAAGGAATTTTCAAAAGTACAAAAATTGAGCTGAAAAATCAGTTTTTTCAGCTTAATACCTAACTCTGGTACTTTACTCAACAAAGCTTTCTTAATGTGTGTGTGTGTGTGTGTGTGTGTGTGTGTGTGTGTGTGTGTGTGTGTGTGTGTGTGACAGAGGGAGAGCGAGTCACATTAAATGAGAGACAAAAAGAGGAGTATACTTGGTAGCATTATGTTGAGTAATGCATGGCCATTAGAGTACAGAAAATGTACAAAAGAGAATAAAGACATCAGTTAGGGAATGCTGGGAAAAGATCAAGAGATGGAGGCATGAAGTCTGAGAAGCATTCTAATGAGTAATGTGTGAGCGTCAAGGCAGAGACAGAGGGAGGAGGAGCTCAGAGACACGGTCTCTGTTCCTCCTCACCTTGTTTCTCTTCACAGCTTTAAAAACAAAACACCTCTCACATCTCCCTGATGTCCTCATTATTGCCCGTCTGCTCCTGAGCCAGCAGGAAATCGCCTCACATTTCGGGGAAATGTAGAGTTAGGTGTCAAGGAAAGCAGGGTAGAGTTATGCAGCATGCTGAAGCTGAAGAAGGAAAGAGTGGAATGAGGCAAATAAAGGTGGAAGGAATGCAATGACTACTGCATAATGCATGATGGAGGGAGAGGACGGTGAGGAGCCGAGGCAGAGGGACAGAGAGGAAGATGCAAAGGTGATTTTTTTTTAGGTCAAAAAGGCCTTTGTTCAGGATCACCTTTCATTGTTTTCACCAATTCTTCTTGTCTTCAAGTTGGAAAAAATCCCTCCTGTCAACGTAAATGCTGTTCAACAGGTCTGAAAACTCAAGTACACTGAAAAGCTCAGGTGAACTTTCAGAGATCCACCCTTTAAGAGGACAACAACAATGCAGGCGTGAGGCATGCAGCTTTCCTACAAAGCATTGTTGTTGCTCCTCATCATGTTACTATGAGACTCAGGCCCTCTAGACATGATCAGCAGTCCAGAGAAAAGGCATGGTGCAGTTGATGTCACCAAACATGTAGCAGAAGACTGCTTGCATTCTGCCATGACAGCTTTCCTGCCAACAATCCTGGTATGATTTATAAGGTGCTGCTGGGACCAGTGTTTCTTCTGTTAAATAAACAGGGACCACCAGTAAAATCCCAGCGGGACCCCCCACCAATCTCTCATAACCAAAGGATGGGTATCAGGGCCAATCAGGCATATTTTAACAGAGTGGCATCGTCTAAACCAGGGGGACGTCTGGGCGTCCAGGAGAAATAAACTAGCTTACGGCCTGGTACAAAAAATAGTTTTGGTCTCCACTAATCACTAATTTCCCCGTTCATGACTGTTAGGAGGTGAATTTGTATATAACTCACTCCTTTAAATGATATTAAAGGCTTAAAGTTGTGCATAATTAAGGATGCAGCCACTTTGAGAGACAGCCAGCTGCTGGGTTTGATCAGCCGGGCTTCATTCAGCACACCTCAGCTCCAGCCATGCTCCACCTCACTGCCAATGTTTGTATTTGCCAGGAGTAAACATGCAATGCAGTTGAAAGCTATGGGAAAGAGCTAGCAACTGGATGTTGAGTTAATATTTATATTTGTATTTTTTTTTTTCATCAAACTACAATTCAAAAGATCAAGAATGAGCTTTATGCTGAATGCCATCACTGTCTTTGAGCTTGAATGGACGCAGCCTGTTCTGGATTTCTCTGGGTGGTGTACTCCAAAGGAATTCTTGAAATGTGAAGCATAACAGAAGTGACTGTACATCAGGTTGGTTCAGACAAAATCGAAATAACATAACTAAATTAGGACATCTCATTACAAAGTGGAGAACCTCTTCTGATTTCACCAATTCATTACTTGATGAGAAACTGTGCTGGCAGTTACTTTGATCATGGGTGTCACTGTTTCCTGTCTAAATAAATCTTCTTAAGTGGAGCGCCGCTGGATAAAATCCTATCCTCTGGGGTTGCACAGTCTAATGAGGATCTATCTGAGAGTTCCTCACATCAAGGACCTTGGGACTCCTATGGCTGCTAATTAGGATCCAATCCAAATAGCCTCATTATGAGCACTCACCGTCATTTCACATTAAACACGTTTACGAGAGATGCCTTACACAATTATATGTTGTAGGTGACGGTGTGGGCAAAACCTCCTGCTGACTATATTAGCATACTAATGGTGCGCAGGCTATATCTGGCTCTGGTGATCACTGCTGTGATCCAGCCATTATCTCCTCTGGAAGCCTCAGCATGTTGTGGCCACAGACGCATAAACACACATACAGTGCTCCTCTACTAAAGCAGGTATTATTACAAGCCCTGCCCTCCGGATTTATCTGGACAGAGAACAGAGAAACCCTGAACATGTGGCATTCTGTACTGCAAGAGAGACAAAGAAGGAGGACAAACTGTTGCCTGATTTACTGTACTTTTCAGTGAGTTAAATGATGCAAATTATGAACAATAATGCAGAAAACTGTTTTTGTATTTTTGTGATATCAAGTCTACACATTTTCAAGTTTTCCAAAAGTCAATGAAGTATAAAATTTGTGTGTGGTCAAATTTTGGCAAAAACACTGCAATCACTTCTGTGATTAAATCTTGTCAAAATCAGCCTCCGTCATACATTATGGACTGTGTAATTCCCTTCAGTCCAGTGGGAACTGACATATTTACACATTTACTAATTATTACACTATTTCCTGTGGGCCACCATCTCATGGCTTTCCATATAGAGTCATTACTTCAAGTCAAGCCAAGTCAATCTTATTTGTACAGCGTTAAACCAGAACAAAAGTTACCTCACATAGAGACATAAAGTAATAGTAAAGGTAATGATGTTGGCAATTACTGTTATTATTATCATTATTATTACATCCAGACTCTAGAAAGTGACAGGAGCAGAGAGGAGAGAGACAAGGAAGCAGAAAACTATGGGAGAGAGAAGATGCGGAGTGAGTAACATGCATTAAAGGAACAAGAATGTGTGTAGATGGAGAGGAAGTGCATCATGGGAAACCTCCCAGCAGCCTAGACCTGCAGCATAACTAAGGGATGGTTCAGGGCTCATCTGAGGCAGCTCTAACACAGTGATCTCTTTAAGATACGATGATCCAGTGTGTAGGATTTAGGGGCATCTATTGGCAGAAATGTAATAATATATTCATAGTTAGCATACAATCACCCGAAAATAAGAATCATTGTGGTTTTGTTACCTTAAAATGAGCTCCTTATGTCTACGGAGGGAACGCCAAGGTTTTTCCAGTAGCCCAAAATGGACGGACTAAACACTGGCTTCAGAGAGTGGCTTTTGTGTTTTCCACCATGGGTGAGGGTGAGGTGTGGGGTGTTCAGTTGGTTCCAATCTGCAACCCCACTGCTGGACGCCACTAAATCCTCCACACTGGACCTTTAAGGGCTTCGTAGGTGAGGAGAAGGATTTGAAATTCTACTCTGAACTTTACAGGGAGCCAGTGCAGAACTTTTCCTTGCTCTTGTCAGTACACATGCCACAGCATTCTGGATCAGCTGATTTAAATGAGTTAAAACCTTATTTCATGCAGCCTTTCCACTTTAAATCTGAAGGACGCTGCTATTTCTGTGATGTTAAAGACTTATTACAAGATCTTTTATTTGGAATTTGGCAGAGGTTTTATTATTATTATTCGTTTTTTTTTTTCAAGGTTAAGATATTTAAGTTTTCCACGTTTCTGCTTTATTTAGACAGCTGGAGACAGATGGGGCTGGGGAGAGAGAGAGGGGATGACATGAAGCAAGGCGCCCGACTGGAATCAGAACCAGGCCGCTGCAGTAAGATCTTAGGGTCTTAATACACTGCATGCCCTCCACCAGGTGAGTAACAGGGGGACCCTTTGGCAGAGTTTTTGACTTGTCATAACAGGAAAGGTGAAACCCATAATGACTGAGTAATCATGCCTTCCAGTGGGTTTGGGCTTGCTTCTTCCAGTTTTGACTAAATTACTGACGATGAAGGCACACCAGGAAGCTCCCAGAAATTTGAAATATCAGAAAACCTTGTAAAAGTTTTAAAGGTCCAATTGTTTGTCCCAAGTAGAGAACATCAAACTCAATCTCATTCTGGCCCCGACACCCACCCACTCAGTCCTCCACTTGTGGAGTGTGAGTGAACGGTTCACCACCACCACTGAGGGCTGTTCAACATGAAATGTTAAAAATGGTACTTTTTAAGAATCAGAGCTAGAGGAGGATTAGGCCATGGCAGAAGGGCAAACACTTATTGGATATGTACAGTAAGTGCACCCAGAGTAAGACAGAGAGAGTAAAGAGTATATTTGAAAGGCTGAAGGAGAAAACGCCTTGAGAGTAGCAGTATGTATACGCTACCTCCCCCGTCGCTAATTAGCTTCGTCTGGGAGGAACATGGAACAGATGCTCCACTGAACTGAGACAACAAATACAGTCCCTCTAACACCCCCCTCTTCCACTCTTTCATCTCCATTTCCATCGTACTGCATTTCTCATGCATGCGATCAAACACTCAGCACACAGCAAAAAAAATACAGAGGAAAAACACACGCAAAAACCAAACATCTACACACACACAGTAGATGATTAAGATTTAATGAAGCTGGAGCTTCTGCCTGACCAGGTGTTTGGATGCAGAGTCACAGCGCAGCCATCTAATATTAACAGAGGTAACTGCACACGGCACTGCCACATAACCATTCTGTCATCTTGACAAAAGAACACTGCACACATTACACAACATTAATTACAGCCAATTCTAGTTTCATGGCATTTTCAGTTAGCGTTTTTAAAAGCAGGAATAGAAGACAGGAAGAGAAGACAGAGAATGTTCAGCAATAAAGGCCCAGGTGGGTTTCAAAACCTGGATGTCTAGATTCTATGGTATGCCCTGCATATGTTCCATAAATGATCATTCATGCAGTTCAGGTGAGGGGGTTTGGATTATTGGCTTGAGAATAACTACTTACTTTAAGGTTGGGTTAATTTAGCCCATGTGAAAAGAGTGCTCTTGCAGTTACTGCGATATTCAGGGACAGGTAGGAGACAGATTCAAAAAGCACAATCCGATCAAAAGCAGCAAAGGCTGAAATATTCTGACTTTCAGTCTCTACTATGGGTCACACTCAGAAAAGGCTGAGGTTTACCATGATTGCAATCCGTAATTAGCGCTAAACATGAAAGACAACTGAAGCTGATGGGAACGCTATTAGTTCTGCAGGGAAGTGGTCATAAACGAAAGTACAGGACAAACTGAACGAACAGATTATGATCAACCCAAAATGTGATCATAATCTATTGAAAGGCTTTTGTAACACTTGGCCCTGGACAAATAAAAACTCTCAACCTGTTAGTGGTGCTTGAAGTCTTGGGATCACCAAAGTCTAACCCTAAGTACCTGGGTGTTCATCTGAACAACAAACTGGACTGGACTCATAACACCACTGCACTTTATAAAAAAGGACAGAGCAGACTCTACCTGCTCAGGAGGCTGAGGTCTTTTGGGGTGCGGGGGGGCACTCCTGAAGACCTTCTATGACTCTGTTGTGGCCTCTGCCTTGTTCTACGGTGTAGTCTGCTGGGGGAGCAGCATCACAGCAGCTGACAGGAAGAGGCTGGACAAACTCATCAGGAAGGCCAGCTCTGTCCTTGGATGGCCTCTGGAACAGGTGGAGGAGGTGGGGGAGAGGAGGATGACAGCCAAGCTGTCCTCCATGACAGACAATGACTCCCACCCCCTCCAACACACACTCACTGCACTGAGGAGCTCCATCAGTGACAGGATGCAAAGTGTGTGAAGAAGCGGTATCGCAGGTCATTCCTTCCTGCAGCCGTCAGACTACACAACAAAAACTGCTCAAAGTTATCTGTAAATTACCTGTGCAATAATCTGTGCATTTCATCCTGTACATAACAGTCCACAAATACAATTTATAATTTAAGATAATGCTTATTTCTATTACACTCTTTTGTATATACTTGCTGATTTTTACCTAATTTTATCTTTTACTGGTGCTGCTGTAAATTGGAATTTCCCCTTGCGGGACAAATAAAGGTATATTGAATTGAATTGAATTGAATTGAATTGAATTGAATTGAATTGAATTGAATTGAATTGAATTGAATTGAATTGAATTGAATTGAATTGAATTGAATTGAATTGAATTGAATTGAATTGAATTGAATTATCCTCTGGGAAACATGAATGTCTGTATCATATTTTGTGCCAATCCAGTTTGTGGATGTTGAGTCATTTCACTGGATAATAAATATCTTTTATCTGCTGGTGGTGCTCGATAAAATGTTAAAAGATGATTCATCTTCTGGGGACTATGACGATCAGTATGAAATGTCAACCTGTCACATCATCAAAGTCGTAGGGATAAATTGTCTGTGAAACACAAATGTTGGCAATCATTCAAATCCAACAAAATTTCATGGCAATCCATCAAATAGTTGCCTGGATTTTCAATCGATCAACATTCCCATCCACGTATCATACTAATAGTATAGCTAAATATCATCTTTGTTGTTTATTCGTTGTGTGAGATATGGTAATACTAATTTAATTGTGATGATATATGGGTTATGGCAGCTTTCTGTCCTTTACAATGACATTGGATGGGTTGGCTATGCATGTTTTGGTCTGACTATGCATCACATAAGACTCAACCATTTAACCATAGAGTTCTTTTCTGGTTCAAAACAAGGCGATTGAACAGTAGCTTGACGACCCTGAAAGGACCCCACCACTCACAGGGGGACGTTGTGTTTACTGGCATCTTGTTTTAACATGGCTACACTGTGGTGCAGGTGTGTAAGACATGCTGTGGACCGTTTTGGGAGGCTTGCCGGTAAAATTGCTCCTTTGCCTTCAAGCATGACTGCAGGGCATTCCCTGCTAACAGCCTTCATGTTACTGATGGACAAGGGACGCCGCAAGATGCATACTACTATGGTGTCTGAGCAACCAATCCAGGATAATTGGATTTGGATTTAGCCATGCAAGCATTTTAATCCAACAGGGGGAAAGTGATTTTGTGTGTTTGATCTTTGAAGTTTGTTCTTTGTTTCACACAGCAGTGGTTTTAGTTTATCCTTTTTCTGCTCGCACAATATCGGCTAAGGTTGATAGCGTTGCACTGCACTATTTTTTTTTTGTCCTCATAGCACTTCATTCTTAATCTTCTTGTGAATGAGTCAAATATTTGCCTGTGCCCAGTGTCATGTCTATATTTGCAGCAGCTGACCTCTATTTTAGAGGAAATCTCAGAGGCTCCATGCACACAAGCAGCATATGAATTCACTTTCATTTTCCAAGATAAAAATATGCAAATGGAGCCAAGTCTGGGGACTTAATTTAACATCACATTTCCATTCAGTGGGACATAATCACCATCGGTGTTGGGCAGGAAACGATTTATTAACCCATCAGACAACAGAGATCTGACAACTGTTTGAGAGTTTTTAACACTGATTCTACTGAGACGTGGATCTCTTTAATATATCAGGCTGTATTAGAAAATTGTTGGGTCTGGGTATGATACTGCATGTGTGCTGTAGTTTGATTGTACATGTGTGCTGCTATGTTAACTAAGTCTCTAGAGTGCCTGAGACTAATTTCTCTCCAGGGACACAGTAACGGCTAATCTAATTGCAGGAAATTTTATAGATCTGTGAGCAAAAAACTGTGAGGTCATATTGTATTTAAAGTCTTTCTGCGTCAGTGGGATGAAACACCTTGAGTTGTCAAGTATTACATTCACTGGACTAGACAAAGACACACATTCCCATTTGTTTATCTTATCTTCCAATGAGTTGAGTTGGAATAAAATCACTTTGATATTGATTTTAACATCTAAAAAACCTGATCAGATGATGTGTTTACTACAACCACTCTCTACCACAATGAACAAATGAAACATGCCAACAGAAGTGACTTGGATGCAACTCCAGTCCTTTAAGCATGTGCATAACTAACTGTCACTCTATACCTCAAAGTGAAGTAAAACTGCAGGGGATTTAATTAAAGCAGGACATGGTCTTATGATGTCCCATACATCCGTGTTGTGGTGATATCACCAGAAAAAATATAAACTCAAAACCTACAGGACTCCCATTAACCCCTTGCATCGCAAATAAATCCCTCTTAACGTTGTTGCAGAACCACTGTGAAGGAGTGGAAGTGGTTTGACAAGATTACCCTTTTATCAGAGGAGAGATCACATGACAGCTCATACCTTAACTGATCACAAGACAAAAAGCATCAGCATTCAACCGAGTCATCTCAGCAGGTGACAGTAACTGATCAATCCACCACACTGCACGTCGGTAATTAAAAAGAGCAACATGTCACAATGCCTGGACTTTTGGGCTTTTTCCCTGATGGTTTCTGATTCCACTGTATTAGCATCCTTGAATGCACGACCAAGACAATGACTGCACTTCCACATGATGACAATGTGACTGACAAAGTGTAAGGTGGATGTGATGTGATCTATCTCAAAACTGTCTGCTTTCCGGGTTTTAATGTGATGAAACCATTTCATTTCATTTACTGTGGAGCAACAGATGCCTTGCAGAAAAGTAGCAAATGTCTGAAAACTTCCACAACCACTGATTATTTTCAACACAAATGAATGAAAAACACATGGCACTGATTCTGACACACACATTCACATGCACGCACACACACTTTTAACGCTGAATTTCATTGGGACTCTTCATGGACTTCACACAGCTGGATTTTCAAAGGCTTCTATTTGAACAAACAGGACTCTTCAAAGCATTTTGATGTCAGAGAACTCACAGCCCTCCAAAGACATTTCTGCAACACTCACGCTGATACACACACTTCAGAGGCTGACTTTGATGCATTTTGCCTCGTTGTCACCATCTTGTCATCTTCATCATCTATCACTATTATAACAGGTATGCATATAACTCATGCAAAAATCAGAGATGTGTGAAGGCCGGTTGTTTGGTAACCACGCAGAAGCTGAACGGGGTCTTGGTTACAGATGGATAATATTGTGAATGGGATCACTTTGGGTGGACGATGCAGCAGATGGCAGTAATGCACCTTATGGACGCCAAACACCATAAATCGCAACAGAGGAGGAGGACAGCAGCAACACTGGTCGTCAATACGCATTTCTTGTCTACATACCTTTCTCGTCAACACGTCTAAGCCAAAGAAGTAACCTACTGTGAGCGATGAGAAAACAACAGACATTAGGCGGCTAACTCCAAGACTTGGAGCTAATGATGAGCGAACTGAAATGTTTCTTGTTTGCATCCACATCTAGCAGACAAAACAGGCATGTTTTATACAGGCTCAAAGAGTTTCAATCATCCATTTTTTGATAAACACGAAAAGAGTCAGGAGCACATGAATGAAGCACAAGCTACTGCTAACAAATAAGCTGGTAAAGCTGAAAAGTCCAGTCGTGCATTTGCTAAATGGCAAAACAAGTTGAATGAAGAAACAGCCAGCTCTGCGTAATGTTTTCCTCCAAGTATCTCATCAGGCTAAACACACACATCCTGTGTCTTCCTATCTTGAGGATTTACTGAAGTCATTAGGAGTGAATGTTGGAGGTGTATACTGATGTGAAGGGGGAACGCGGATAGTGCACAGCATTATCTGGGGAGTGGAGAGCAAAGCTGCAGTCAGCTGAGTTTTGCAAGCTTCTTTTGAAGCTCGACGAAGACAAAGACAGAGACTCCACAGTGAGAATGGATGCAATTAAAACAAAGCAGGAAAACTCTGGCAGCGTCCTCTGCGGATGACGTGATCCAAATAGTAAATACAAGCAATCCAGACTGCTAATCCAACGACAACAAGGTGGTTAAATAGTCAGTGAGCAGTGCAGCATGTCAGAGGGGATTCTCACATCTGATGCACATTCACCTGTCAAAGATGGCCACAGAGACTGATCCCAGGCCAGCTGTCAACCTGTGGATCTACTCTCTCCTGGTACTCACCTGACTATAATCACTGATTATAGTCACATGTTTACATGCATCCACAGAAAAAATAAACACTGGATCCCACCAGTCCTTCCAGGCTTTCCCACAGATAACAACCTTCCAAAATCTGAGGTGCGTGCGTGTTTCTCTGCCAATTAGGACTTTTTTTGGTGGAGCAAGCCAGGCGGGGCCGACAGCACAGCTTGTTGCAACAACTACGGAGAGTCAGGCAGGTCAAGCTCAAATCCCCAAGGCATTTTTGGTCCCACTTCAAAGAACTGAAGGCCTGGTGACGTGAATATAAACCAGCAGTCTGTCTACAGTTTACACTCGATTGTGCGTGACACGTGAAACCTAATCTGCTGATTCTGTCTCTGTCTCTGCGGTCTCTTTACACAAACACAGCAAGGTTCAAAAACAAAGTTACTGACAACTTTCCAAAGAACTGCCTCCATTTTTAGACTTCCCTCTTACTTTCCAAGCAGCTTGGATCACATTTACATTTCTTGTTCTGTCATGCCTTTCTTTGCATATTTCATTCCTTTCTCATTTGATATTTTTCAGCCATCCATCTGTTTATCAACATAAGGACTCACATTTCACTCATGAATAACTGCAACCCAACTGCTGTCACACTCTCAAGCTCTTTTTAAATTACAACAAATAAGAATTACCAATGTAACCATGGTTCTACAACACTGGATGACCACCAGCGCAGGTATGGAGTACCTGGATTTCCACCTTCTGTGGACAAATGAGACTCTCCACCCCACCGTGAGTTGACTTCAGTTTTTTGAATTTCTGTTTGTTTGCACAGGGGAGGGTGGTCAAAACCAACCCGGCACAGCACGGCTCAGCTTCATGGGGTGGCAAATGATTTTTTGATTAACATACAATGCACTGCATACATAATCACTTCTAATAATAAACTTTATTTGTATAGCACATTTCATACAAGAACTGCAGCTCAAAGTGCTTTACAAGAAAGAAACCACATGCACCATGTGAGTGCTTTAAATCGAAAAAAGAGAATGGACATGATGGATGTAATCTCACTGTGGGTCTTATCTGCCTGTGGGGCACAACCAAGTACTCCCCCAGAGACCACCGTATTCATAAGTCATTATTCACTTTGAGTACAATAAGCATGAAAATATAGATAAAGATTAAGCATCAAATCGCAGCATGAGATAAGAAAATATAAGTGAAATGGATTACAATATGCATATTATGTAAATACAGGTGATCTTCTAGCTTTACACTCAGTGAGTGTTACGATTTTCCTGTTCAAATCTAGCTTGTACGTGTGTGTCTGCTTGGATTTAAAAGTTCACTTCAAGTCAAATTCTGCAGCCCCCCCTTAACCGTGATGTAATAGGCTCTGAGGTGTACTCTGCATATTGACTCCCCTGAATGTGGTAAAAGCTTCTGCAACACATACGCTAGCAGAAAACTGGCTGACCATGGTTTGAGTTCATGCATGTCAGACATAGCTGCTGGTAATGTTAGATTTGTTCTTCTTCACAGAGAGCAGGAATATTGTAACAAAGCTGCGATCTAAGCTACAGTGCAGGTAACCACACAGTATGGCTGACCGATATGCAAAACATAAACAAACAAATAAATAAAGGCGCAAATCCATCAAGTAAATGATGGGATATTTCACTGAATAAGTGAAAACTGACATACTGGAGGCACTGGAGGAAAAGTTACAGGATCATCAAAGTGATTTATCACGCAGGAAACAAGACGATCTGTAGCAAATATCATGGCAATCCATCCAATAGTTGTCAAGATATTTCATTCTGAGCAACTACTTGCTCATTGGAGCACTAGTGGAAAGGTAAGTAAGTAGGAATCATCTCCTGTGGACCATGAAAGTCTACAAAACGTCTTGACAAATCCATATGACGGCTGCATGCTGTTAGCATGGCTAAAAATACTACATGATGAGGCAGTTTACTGCCAAAGTCTTTCTCGACTGCTATATTAGCAAATATTATGACACATTTCATAATATTTGAAATCTCCATATTGAACCTCATTGAGATTCTCAGCTGGATGCTTGACTGATAGGAGAGCTTGCAGGTCAACCTATAGCCAACTGAGTCAGGGTTAAAAGCATGAGAAACATGCTTATTTTCCATATGCAGGATATGCAGCATTCATTATAAAAAGATCTTTTAGCTGTCAAACACTTTAAAGTGATGGCCTGGCCCGCCAGTCTGCTAGCTGACAGTTTGCACATTTCTACTTTAGCAACAGTGTCGAAAGACTTTGTTCCATCAGGCAGTGGGTGGCCTCAGTCAGCTTCAAACAGCTGCTGAACAAAGAGCTCGGCTGAGGGAAAATAAAGGCAGCTTTTCATTTCTTTGTTTCCATGTTTTATAGGAGCCGTTTTCCAAACAAACTCCCAATTAGCAGCGGGTCAGTGTTTCATGTGCTGCGCTGAGGCTCTGAGCCCTGCCGGCCTACAACACTGGGAGGTGGATGATGGGGGGGTGATGATGGGCTGATCTGTTCACTCTTTCTCTGCCACTCTGTGCACCCGAAGTCTGCCACCCTCTGAGCTGCTAAATTCCCCTCATTTTTGCCTGATTCTGGTTTATTCTCTATTCCTTTTGTTCCATACACTCACTGTTCATGCATTATGCACAACTCTCTTCCTCTCCCTCCATATTTCTGTAAATCTTCCACTCTTTCCCTGCTGCTCTCTCAGGAATGCATCGCTAATGTCTTGACAGCGAAAATGCAGCATTCTGTCACCACGCAGGAGGGAATACTGAGTGATATGAAACAAACGATTTACCCAGACATGATTTCATGCAGTAATCATATTTTGTATCAGCACTGTCTTTATTGGAAGTGTTCTCAATGTTGTCGATACAGCTGAGAGAATAAACCCAGACTAACCCTCGGGCTGCACTGAAGGCATACCCTATGTGGACAGTTGGCGGAGTGGACGAGCTGTGGAGCGTCTTTTTGCTGGCTACACCTGCAGCGCACATACGGCGGAGGGTCTTGTGAATCATAGGCAAAGCAAGACAGTGAGCTTTTGTTTTGGGATTGTGTTGGATTATGTTTTCAGTTTTTGCACACAGCAGAAGGCTGTTTGTGTAATGTGGGTAAGTTCATATCAGACTATAACAGACTACAGTAGGTTATGTAAGGGATAAAGTTAGCAAGCTATTGCCAGCTGGTACTGGCAAAATTAGTGCCAACAGTGTGGTCAAGGCCCCAGAGTGGAAGCCCTGTTTTAACTCCTTACACTGCAAAAACTACAAATTACTTAAGTAAGAGAAATTATCTGCCAACAGAACAGGAAACTTTCACTTACCAAGATTCTAAAAACAAGTGAAAATAACAAGTCTCAAAGGATCCACATTTATCTGGAAAGTGCTGCAGCCAAACTAAAAACAAGTGCACTAGTCTGGACACAAAGAAACTCTGACTTCTGCTTTAAAGCAGTTTTTGTACTTGTCAGTGTCGATCCAACAGCTGGATAATTATGGAGGTTGTGAGGCTGTAGAAGTTATAATGGCTTGTTAAGAAAATTAAGGACAAAAAAGCTTGAAAATGATATGACATAAAAGACTAGTTACATCTCGTCAGACAAAAAGCATACTGTCTTGATTCCTTTACACCCTGCATGTCCTTCCTCCGTATGGCTGCTCACCAAAACTCCATCAAAGAAGGCTTGTTAACATTATGGATATGATTTGCATTGTGATATTAAATATAATAATGTTAAACAGAACACGATGCTGTGAAATTGTCGCTCCAAGCAGAGACACACAGACATAAAACATATTGGACAAATCGCAATTTATCAGAAGTGGGACATGAATGAATCAAATGTGGAGAATTTCAAGACATTTCACTCAAACCTGAGACAATGTATGAATGAGACTGTCAACTGGGCACCATGAATTTCTGCACAAAATTTCTGGCAAAACATCCCAAAAAAAGCTGCTCTCACTTCTGGCAGTTTGTATTCCTCACATGCGAACAGAGCCAGTAAGTCTGCTAACTCATCTCAATTTCACATTTAACATCACAGTATTTCCACCACAAGTGTTCCACCAGTTTTCAAATGTGGATATATCCTGTTTGATCCTGTTAACCAACAGCTGGCATGCAGCCTGCCACCTCCTCGAGTGCTCAGAATCCGACAAATTGCGGAACTTAGTAAAAGCAAATTTCAAACAGAGCATGCACAAAATCAGGATTTTTAACTCCAAATGTTCCCGTGGGCCCTCAGATCTTGATTTGACAGATAAATCACTCCTCCTGAGTTAGTTTTCACTCAATAGCTTTGCTGTTAATGAACTTCCAGTCTTTTTATCTCCTCCATCAGTTTTCCTCCCTCTCATTCTTCCTGACACTTTCTCCATTTTCCAGACCTCTTTATCTCTGACAGATATCCAAACTCTCTGCCTGTCAACCACTTAGCCTTTTCAGAGGATCCACTGGCAGCTATTGAGGTTTAATTAAGGCTTAAATTAAATCAGCAGCAGTTTAATCTTCTCTGGATAGCAGACAGGGAGATGGACTGGCAAGCCTGTCTGCGATGCTGGCAACATCCCATAATGCTTCCTTGTAGCAAATCCCATAACACAGCGAAGACATAGAGTATTACTAACCTGCCTTACACTAACAAATTCAACTTGACTCTCATTTTTAAACCCAGGTGAATGATTTTGTTTTGGCAGGCTGCTAATTATTGTTTGTTTGTCTTGAGGCTTGAGGAAGAAGGAATGCCTTCATATCCGACAACAACCACAAGCATTCATGCTGTGTCCTGACAGCTTGTCCTGGGTCTCAAGGGGAACAAGGCTGTCTCTCAGAGGAACAGTGGACATTGCAATGAGGAAAAGAGGAAATGCAGCCTTTGAATAATTTGATTAAGGCCAGATTTCAACAAAAGACTGACCTCAAACCTGCAACACATATCTGGAAGGATATTGTGGTGGAAATTCTTGTGAGCTGAAGGAAGGAGTTCACCAGGAGACTTCAGATGTCTTATGTAGAAGTATTTATCACAGGCTTGATGGATCAAGGAGACGCTGATGAGCAGCACAATGTCCACAAGTGAACCAAGATAGTGCCACACCAAATCCTGAAGATGTCCTTTCTAACGGGGTTAGAATGTCACATGTTTCCTTTCTACTGCTTGAACTATTCCCTATTACGGATATTCTATACCTACCTTCTACATTGGTGGTACTCTATTGGATAGTCAAAGCCCAAACAATACTGTAGCTCCTACCATACCTTCGTATGCTCTGACCTCCAATCCTCTAACTGAGGACACTTTGACCTAACTCCTTATTAAAATGTGAACTTCAGCAATCCTCCTAGAATTGGTCTGGTCTATGTCTGTCCAGTTTATCTTTAAGACCTTGGTCGGTAGTAAGAACAGGGGAAGAGATTGCCTATCTGCTGTCTGCTAGAATGGCCTCTAAATACTATGTTAATGTGTCTCTGTCTGAGGTCTCTGTGTTGTCCAACCTTGAGAGCTTTGGACTCCTAACTGTACAAAGAAGGCCTGTGATAGAAAATTCCCTCACAGATATATATTATCCTATTTTCATTTGCACATATCTACATCTGGAATAATTCACTAATCCATTGGTTGATATCTTGATGGAGTTTCAGCTCGTCAACTGTGAGGACTTTCTGCTTTTTTTGCCGTGTGTTGTATTTGTAGTTTTCAAATTAAGATCTTTAGGTTTTGAACTTTTGTTGGACAAAACAGGCATTTTTAAGATGTCACTATGGGCCCTGAGACAATGAATAAGTGTTAGTTGTAGCTAGGGGTGGGCAAAAATATCGATATGGCAATATATCACGATACTTTGTCTTATGATTCAATATTGATATTCAAAATTTAAATATCGATATTTTTTCAATTAATAAATTAGATTTCAGACAGGTTGTAAGTCAACTCTTCCTCTTCTTCTCTTTTTTTCTCCTGGCGGTTGCAGTGAGGAAGTGGAGCCGGAAAAAAACAAGCAAGCATGGCTGGTAACGTTAAACTAGAGACGCCCTCGAACTTTAAGGCAGATGTTTGGAGGTACTTTGGATTCCAAAGGAAAGGAGAAACAGACAGTGAGCTGGACAATGAGTACGCTCTTTGCAAACACTGTTTCCCTCCCATTAGATACTCAGGTAACACAGCAAACTTGTGAACTCATTTAGCACGACACCACCCCAACATATTAGCTCAGCTCATGTTGTTCATACAAATATGTTGTAACTTGCACTTGTATAGTTACAATAAAATGGCATGGATAATTTTTATTATATTGTTTTGACTCAGTTTGTCCCATGAATTATCACTATCATCTGATGTACATACAACTCGGATTTTAGGATGCATAATGCCTTTTACATTTTTCAGTGAACTATGTAGAATATCAATATATCGCAAAATTTGGATATCGCAATATCATATCGTATCGTGACTCAAGTATCATGATGCGTATCGTATCGTGAGGTCCTTGACAATACCCAACCCTAGTTGTAGTCACTCTTCATAACTACACACTGCTTTGTCAGTGCAACGACATGTTTCCAGTGATAGCTGTGACTCCTTATGGCATCATGTCAATAAATCTTTCAATCATTTCAATCAGTCACTCTTTTCATTTTAGATCTTGCAAAGATGATGCTACATTCATGCCAATGAAAGGTGCTCAACTGGCACAGATACAAAAATGGTTTCAAGCTTCAGTGTTTTTGAACATGTGGTTCAGAGTTAGAGTGGAAATGTTTATCTCTACGGTGTCTTTTGGGAACCGTACAGCATGAGTTTTAGAGTCTGGCTGAGACTTCCTGCTGGCTCCCAACACATTAATGGCACAAACATAATTTGCTGAAATGGCTCTTGGCACTTTTTGATGTTTAAAAAGTCACATTGTGATGATTAAGAGTTGAATCAGTGCATTCGCTGTTTTCAGGTGTTTCTTTTGTAATGACAGTGGATGAGTAAACATCTTTTTGGGTCAGTGTGCACTGCATGACCTGCAAAACCAACTGTGACACCAACACCAGAAGCCCACAGATGACTGATTGACTCCATGGCAACACTACATTTACTGTTTACATCACCCAAAGCATGTTGGCTTTGCAAAATTCTAAAATGACCGAAAACTGTTTTTGTTCATTCATATTCATGATACTTTCTGTGTCTTAAAGTCTTTGTACATGCTGTTACATTCTGCTCGTCACATGCACCGTTCTAAACACACTTCTCTGCAATTCATCCTGGCATACGTGGCACAATTCTTATATTTTGGACCTTCACTAAAACATATTTTGTCCTCAGTTGTGTGGCTCTGAGCAGAGTTTGGCTGCACTACAAGAGTGTGTAATTAGGAACCTGCCAAACAGTGAGTGTGTGGGGTACGAGAGGTTAATCCAGCTGTAATCAAATGATTAGCTTGCATGTACACTAACAGATACAAAGAGACAGAGAATTGCCTTTGGCCGCCTGCAGGGCACACACACACACACACTTTAACATGTGTATGTGTAGAAATGAATTAATGAATTATTCTATTTCCATGCCTGGTCAGTTACATAATTCATCCCCCATAGGATTATTAAAACCAGTTAATCAACAAAACAAATATTCTGTTGAGTGCGCCCACCAGCATCTAACAGCATAATATTCTGACCTCATGCAAACTTGAACAGCCAACATGTTATGTCCCAGGACAGCAATGTCTCCACCTTCACAATGAAAGCAACTAAAGCTCATCCTCCCTTCTTCACCTCTACATGCTGGGTTTTCATGTGTAGTGGCAGTATATGAACTCATCTCTGCAAAGTGATCTTTTAGATTTAGACAAATGATACTGAATGTATGTAATACTTGTTATGTCTGTCTGTCTGTCTGTCTGCATGTGTGTGTGTGTGTGTGTGTGTGTGTGTGTGTGTGTGTGTGTGTGTGTGTGTGTGTGCATGCGCGTGCGCGCACAGGAGTGTATGAACTTCATTCTTCATTCTTCTTGGACACTAAAAGTGATTTGTGGTATTTAAAAGATGAAATGCTTGGTGTCCTTTTTTAAATGCCTGTCCTCTACAAGACATCTGACGCTTTGAACTGTGTGTGTGCGTGTTGTCTCTCAGTAGGCAGACCACCTTGCACCTGACTGAAACCAGGATCCAAAGACAATCCAAACGATAAAAGGTCGCAACAGTAAAGCCGCTCCCCACCTGGCTGCACTTGTAATTTTGGCTGAGGCAGGAACAAAGTCAACACAGTTTGTTTACCAGGGCTTTAGCTCAGAGTCACAGAGACAGAGACACCAAAAGATCTAAATCCTGCAGAGAGACATCTGTATCCCTCCACACATGCTGGCTGCCTGCTGCACACTGACATTATCGCAGTGCTGCAGCCCTCTGCAAGCTTTACACCACTACCACTGCTATTACACAGGCTTAGTGCTGTGTTTGTGTGTGTGTATGTGTGTGTATGCATGAGTTTTAGAGTATTAAGTGTTATCATGGTGGCTGGCGCTAATCTAGAGGAGGACATAAACAAGACGGAGAGTGGAGACAAGTTGGGCGCGAGACAACAAAAACACATGCTGGTCACAGACTGAGAAATATGAGGAGCATGGTGGATCAGCATGACACAGCACACACACACACATGCATGCACACACAGCTGAATGATATGTCTCAAAAAATATCTACTTTTCCAAAACTTAGAAACAAAGTCTTGTTTTCAGCTCAGTAAAAAAGGCTTTTATGGTCATTTATTTCAGCTTTAGTACATAACTTTACTGGATCAAATATCAAATTCAGTTCTGTGTCATTCTCTCTCTGGCTTCTTCTCTTGATCACCGTTTTCTCTTGCTCGTTCTCTCACGTTCACTCTCAATTGCGCACCTTTCACTTTTTATCTCATTTTCTACATTTGTTAAAATCCAGCCACATCACTTTGTTGTAACATCCATAAACCTCACATGAAATGTCCATCCTTTGCCTTCCATCAGTTCGAGGGGAGTCCAGTGCTTGTGTAATATGTGAATCAAACTATACACATAGTGGAGAAGCGATGACCAACACTCAGCCCAGCAAACTCTACCTCAAAAGTTCACAGCAATTGGAGAATATCTGCCAGAGGAGTGACTCTTCGGGGACCATGAAATTCAGCAAAGGAACTAAAATTTGACTTAAAAATGGTGTTCATCAAAAGGTTGCTGAGTTCCTAGAAAAGCTATGGTGAAAGCAGGCCATACCTCCATTCACACCCCTTAATAATGAATTAATGTGACAATCCTGGAAATTCATTTTAATGTCACTTTGACATTGAAAAGTCAGCAAATTGTGGACAGTGTCACATGATGTCTCTCATGGAAGAACAAATTCAAAAATGCTAATGAAACAAAAATGCATGGGAGATTCATACTCAAACACAAGCCCTGCAGCTTCTGGACGTCTGCCACATTTCTAAGTGACAGGCGCTCCAGGGTAGTTTGCCTAAAATAACCTCTAATGCAGATTAAACTCAATACACACACAAACACAAACACACACGCTCATACATACACATACACCTCCCGAATGAGTTCTTAAGTGTGTTATCAGCTCAGCCAGCGCAGTGGCAGCAGGCTAATTCCAGTACATTCTAGGCCGGCTTACACAGCAGGGACCCTCCCAAAACATCTGGACCTGGCTTTGGCAGGGACAGACTCCCACATAAAAGCATGCACGAACTTATGCAAATGCAGAGACCCAAACACACACACACACGCACACACACACACACGCACACACACACACACACACACACACACACACACACACACACACACACACACACTCGTGCATGCAAACAGTCTTAGAAAGCCAGGGCACAGCTTTTAGTTTTGACTGTAAAATGTAGTTCTTGTACTGGCTTGAGGCCACATACGCATGCATGCACATGTGCGCACGCACACGCACACACAAGCACACACACACACACACACACACACACACACACACACACACACACACACACACACACACACACACACACACCTCACTCCCCTTTGGAACTCTGCAGACATCACATCTTTATGAGGCACACAGCAACATGTGGACACAATGATACGTCTCGCACTGAAACGTCCACGATGAATATGAAGAATTCCTCTTATTTAGACTGTGACCAGTGCAGCATTAACAACCCGCACTGCAGTTTTCTGAATTCTGAATTTTTCTCAGTTGTCTATACATCAGTGCTGACCATTTTCCAAATCTCCTTTTTGACTGATGCATGTATCTTCCCTTCCTTGCAGGCAGCCACTGGATTGCAGAATGTCAAGGACTTAATGAAAATCAACTTGCAGAGACTTGAAACCTGCTGCAGATGGATAATGCATCACATGTACTTGCCTTTAGGTTTCTCAATGAAGATTCTGAACATTTTAAGATGCACAAAGGTCTGAGGGAGAGAGTTAGGTCAGAGAGGAATGTTTTCCTTGATTTGAATGCTGTTCTCTGATGTGATATTTTTCTGTTTAATTTTTGGAAACAGCTATTACACATTGTATCCAGTAGCCTTCATTTTTGTAGTCCAAACATCCCATAAGACTGTGCTTGTGAATATAAAAGTAGAAACACACAGAATGGGAACTGCTAATGTCTCCCTGACTTGGTGGCCTGACTGCTCCATCACTTCAAAGGCAGATTGACTGATATGTAGTACACACTGGACAACTAGCCATGGTAGTTGTTAGGCTGTGACGAGAAATGAATGTGACCAAATGTGTGCTTTTCTGTAGACTTGATGAGCATCACTGTCATGATGCTGCTGAGTTAACACTACCTCTTAGAGGGCTTACATTAAAAAAACAATGGGTGCAGGTGTTTCAGTGCATTTAATATGCTGTTTGTGTGTGCTGCCATTAAGGTCTTGTGTCAAGGATACAACAATGTTTTGCTTGAGGTTGATTACTGGAGTTTGTTCTTTGATTCTGTTCCCTATACGCCTGAGGAAGGTCTACGACTGTAAGCTCGGACATGACTGAATAGAACGCAGAAGCTGTAACTTTGACAAAAAATAGAAGAAGCTGAATAGATATTTTCTGTGATGGATTATCTATTTCGAGTCTCTGCACGTTGACTTTCCTGGTGTATCTAAATAACAGAGGCTGCCTAGAAGGTAAGAAATCAATCTTAAAACTAATGGTGTACTTTGGAAAATAGCTGGAAGTCATGTAAAATATATGTGATTTGTAGTTAATGGGCTAAAACACACAAAACACTGGTATGGTCCATTAATACAAGGAAGACACACAGTTGGAAAGATGAAGAGACAGGAGAGAGTTGGCCTTGGCTGAAATGGAGTGTGATTTATCTGAAGCTCACTGCTCTTCAGACATCTATCCTCCATTATCACTGCAGGCTTCTTTTAAAAGAACCAAGCTGGAGATGGAGAAACACAGCAGCAGCAGCAGCAGCAGCAGCAGCAGCAGCAGCAGCAGCACAGCATGCAATTAAAAGTGGGACATGGATAATGGCATCTGTTTAAAGCCACACAGGCACGCACAGGAACGACTTTGGATTGATTGCATTCAGTATCTATCCATGAAGGAAACATCCCTTCTGATGCTGTGGCATTCAATTCAATATACCTTTATTAGTCCCGCAAGGGGAAATTCCAAGAAATTTTGTTACATTTCTGCCATCTGTGGTGCTCAGTGTTTGAGGAAGAGTTATCCATTGACCCCCCTCAACCTGTCTCATCAAAACATTTCCATATTTTGTTTTCTCTTTGCAAAAGAAGTATCTAAAGGAGTTATTACAGTTATTCTAAAACACTGTAAATACCAGCAAGCAACTGAGCAAATATTGAGTTGCTAGCTCTCCAAAGGTATCATTGATAACATTATTAGCAATCAAACAGGAGTGATGAATACAAATGCGAAGACAAGTTGAAGAAAGGCCCAAAAGTTCCTTTTCACTGTCCATCCTTTGCCAAAAGCACTGAACTGTCCTATCCTGACCTTCCTCAAACAATCAGAGCCCCCTCTAAACCCTTTAAAGTCCAGCGACAGAGCCAACCACTGCATGGACAATGCTGTTAATCTCATCCTCCACCACATACTTCAGCACCTGGAGACACCCAGCACCTATGTCAGGTATCTGTTCGTGGACTTCAGTTCAGTCTTTAATACTCCCTAACTGTCTGCACAACCTGACACAGTTGCAGGTACCTCACCCCATCGGCAAGTGGATTAATTCCTAACCAATAGGAAGCAACAGGTGCAGCTCGGCAGCCACCTGTCTGCACCCCACCACTACTATCAGAGCTCCACAAGTGTCTTTTCCCCATATCTGCTCTCCCTGACCACACCTCCAGCCACCCTCCCATCCAGCTGGGTAACTTTGCTGATGACACTATGGTCCTAGGCCTCATCAAGGACAATGATGAGCTGGCCTACAGGAATACTGTGTCAGAGTTCGAGTACAGATAATAATCTGGAGGTCAGCATCAGCATGGCAGTGGACATGGTCATGGACATAGTTACTTATATAGTTTCAGTTAAGCCTAGTATAACTAATGCTTGTCACCTCCAATGTATTGCATGTTTTTTTTTTTTGTGTCAGAATCGCTGATTTGTCTGAACATGGCCTGAGCAGAACTGAGCATCAAAGCCTGTGAGTTGGCACAGGGCCCAAACATCACACTCTGTTATGTTCACCCTCAAGCTCGCTTATTCCCTGTGTATTAACATCAGACTCACAGCAGATCTGCAGAGATTCAAGCTGCATTGCACTCCAGAGTGGTTGTAGAAATTAGACTTCGTTTCTCATTTACTCCCATAAAACATTGGTGTGCAATTGCAGTTCTAGAGAGAAGCCATTGCTCTTTGCTTCTCAAGGACTGGCACCCAAATCCAGTGTTTACTGCTGGAGCTGTTTTTGAGTCTTTTGGGGTCTCAGTTGAGTCTCAAGAAAATCAAGACAAGTCCAATTCAAGTCTTGGGTGGGCGCAAATCCAAGTTAAGTTTCACAGCAAGTCTTGAGACCTTAAGAGTGGTCCAAGTCGAGTCTCAAGTCTTGCCACAGCAAGGCTGAAGTCAACTGAAGCTAGTCAAACTCAAGTCCTAAGTCTTGTGAGGCTCAGGTCATTTAGGGCAAATCCAAGTCAAGTTTAAAGTCTTCACACAGCCACAGTAGCAGTCACTCAAGTCTTGTCTTTCAGGTCTCTGAATACTGAAGTCCTTCTAATGCATAGACCTATACTCAAACTTTCATTGAAAGTTGTTTTTTGACTCGGAATGTATTTGCATTTGAATCTTAAGTCAAGTCCAAGTCGAGTCTACAGCTCTGTGGACTGCTTATGCTTTAGATTGCCCAAATATTTACAGGGCCTCATAGGACAAGTCCAAGTGAAGTCACAAGTCTTAATAAGCAGTCTTTCAGATATAAGATCAAAGAAAGAAGAAAGACACACCACCAGTTATAAAAAACACAGTGCAATTAATGCGTGTACAGATCTTTTTGGTTAAACTCTTACTTTTACCTACATCATCTCAATATGTCTGAATTCAATTTTGTTCTAAAACCTCAACCCAAAACTTCAATTAGTCCAATTAGTCTGCAGTGTGAAAATTATGACGTTTAGCATAAATGTATGCTAATGTATAAAAGTAAACAAACACCCACACTGACATTAAAAATGCAGACAGAGTCCTCTGTTCCCTTGCAATTTGTGCACACAGTTTCCAAAAAGCACACTCTCTATCTCTAAAACAAATTGTTCAGGGTAGTGCAGTGGGCAGCTCCCAGGTGTAAACGAGTTTAGCTGTGTAAATATAAAGCCAAGCACTGCTGAAAAACTGTGCACATTGAGCAGACCATTGCCACATAAATCAAGATAAGAAAAACACAAACAAAACATAAACGAGGCAAAAACCCTGTGGGCTTACTAGATGAGAGGCTTGCGGCAGAGCACCAGGGCGTCGTAGAGCATGCACACTCCGAACACGGTGATGCCCGTCTCCTTGACCAGCATGGCGCAGGTGCCCAGCAACAAGCTGACAAGCAGACATGACGTTGACACCGTGGAGGGCAGGGAGTCCTCGGAGACACACACACCCACACTCCTGAGAGGAAAAGAGAGGGTTGAGAACAAAGATGATTTCGCCTCAGCTCAGTAAAAAGTAACATAAGCATTTGTGCAATATCAATAGCCTAATCACAGGTACAAGCACTACGACAAAGGTAGTAATATTAGGCTGAATGCCAGTTAGCAGCATTGTCAGAAATATGATTTGGACTGTAACTTGTTATTTAAACTCTTAACCTGATCAGTCTGACTGGAATCCCAGCGTTCCACCCAAGTGAACAGACAGGTGAGCCTCAGCTACAGGACTGTCAATCCATTAGTCTTTCTCTTTGCAAGCAACATGAGCTATGAGTGCTGACCCTCGATCCCTATGAAGTCAACGAGTTTAGTGCCATGTTCAGTCAAAGTTAAGTGAAAGCTACTTTGCCGCTGTTGTAAGACCATATTTGCTATCACCAAAAATCTTACAGGTTTAATTCATTCTTGGAAGGACCAATCAGTACCTTCCATATGTGACACCATCACAATTCAAATAAAAGCATTTTGTGACAGCAATTTTCTACGACATTAATTGTACATTCGTAGAAACAATAAGAAATCTCAAATGCAAGTATTCGTATCAAATGATAATCATTTTCAAATAGTCATGCTTATAATAAGAATGATGATCATCATCATAGTAACATCTGTTGAAGCTAGCAATTAAGATAAATGGCAGATAAATGTGGCAGTCCACAACCTCTCAATTACTCTTCAACATCTTCAAATCTCATTTATGTCCGACAATCAATCCAAGAGCAAAAGTACGTCTGCACGTTGGAAAAGCTAAAACCACAGAGTGTTTAGTGTTTTTGCTTTAAAAAGGCATTCAATAATAATTCAATAATAAAAATTGTTATTTAATTTTTCTGTTGATTGATTGATAGACTAATTACTTCAGCAGGATACAACTAACAGAGGTCCAAAGGGACCAAATCATCTGAAGGTCAACACTGCATATCAATTAAAGGACCACTAAGTGATTTGTCCATATCCTGTCTACAATACTACGTTATTAAATAATAAATCATTTTTTGTTGTTTTTTCCAACAACTTCACATTTCTTTTCATAAACCACTTTATGTGAAGGTCTAACTGAAAATGATCACACCTGAAATATCACTAATACTTCCACAGGAAAACTGTCTGTTAAACCCACTATCCTTTAACACAGAGCAGAAAAGACACTGTCAGTTTAGAAAGATGTTAGCCAAGGAGTGCAAAGCTCCTCCTCTGACTTTTTGTGGCCCCTCAAGTAAAGTGATAGTGTAAAGTGACACATCACATTGAGTAGTTACTAAGTAGTCCCTCTTTACTTTTGGATTATGACAAAAGGCTACTGACTTTATACTGAGAATTCACAATTAGTTATGTTCTCAAAAAATACTTTAATTATTATACTAACACCACATATAGTACATACAATAGTCACATCCAAGTCATATTCTGTAGCATTAGTGATGCTGACGCCTTCAAAATCAATGTCCACTCCCATAGACCTGGCTTTGAACCTGCCATCTTCTGTTCGACTCCCACAGCTGGACCACTGCCCATAGGGAGCACCCTGCAGCCACTGATTCAGACCATGTGCTTGCTCTTCCTCAGCAAGGGGTCTGTGCTCTTCTGGCTCGGCTGATGTTGCTGTCCCTCGGGACTCCTCTGCCACTACTCTCCCAGGGTTTGTTGTCGGCACGTCTATGGTCCAGCATGCACCGGTACGCAGGAGCTGAATTTTCAGCTATCTAGGTGCCTGCATAAAGGGCATCACACCCACCACTCTGCTGCTGGTCCAAACTCACAACTCTTCTTCTGCAGAAGTCGTCCACGTCAGCAACAATGACTTAAAAATTCAACAGTTGGAGATTCTCAAAGAAGAGTTTGTGCACCCCATGGACGCCAGAAAGCAGCGTGTGAAAGAGAAAGTGTATAGATTATATGCGTGGCAGCAATCACTTTAGGGCACAGGTCTCAAACTCATTCCACAAAGGACCGAGAGGCTGAAGGTTTTCTTTCCAACCAAGCAGCAGCACACCAGACTTCACTCATTTCATTAGCTGAGCTCAGTCTTCAGACAGCTGATTGGTCAGACTGCATGCTCTTGATTGGTTGGAGGAAAAACCTGCAGCCACACGGCCCTTTGTGGAATGAGTTTGAGACGCCTGCTTTAGGGTGTCAGATCAGGACAGTCTTTTGGTGTTCAGGTGTGGTAAAAAGATGCAGATTCCAGGTCTGTGGTTTAGACTGTTTATTTCAAACAGAGGTACACCAAAAGGTGTGTGTGAAGTGAGTCTGCCGAAAAATAAAGTAGTCCATCAAAGATGAGCTGTTTGTGTGTGGTTCTGTAGAACAGTACAGGCTAATGAGAAATGTAGAATACAGCATAGACAGCAATGCAAACCGAAGCTGGACATAAGCATCTATCAGAGTTAAAGGCTAGGAATGACTGTGTAACAGGCTAGCAAACACAGAATAAGCATTCAAACTGCACAACATGTGCATGACAACCACTGTAACAGTCACTAACTAACTAACATTCAGTGTACAAGGGGAGAAACAACACATGCACAGAGCTTCATCGGGCACAGTGTCATCTCTATGTGTGCGATATGTGCTGGTGTGATGCTCTCTTTCCCTTGGTTGAGATAGCACTTTCACAGTAATGGAAATGTAAGGATATGCCACTGCTAATGTGTTCCTGATTTTTGCTACTCAGCTTGGTCAGTAAAAATGGAGATTACCCTCAGCAACATATTTTCTGCCTCCCTGCAGGGGGCTGTGAGACAGCCTGCCTGTGTGTATATTGACTATGCCCCATGCTTCTCAGAGCATTATGTTGTTATATTGTTATTTGTGCACTTATATGGTGGGACTGTGCTGAATGAGCTAAACAACATCAAAATAAGCTCCTTATTCAACATGCACTTTTATTTTCTTCTGAGCCCATGATTATATCTACATGTAAACCAGAGGGTGAGACATCTGTTGAAAACATTTTTAAATATATGCATACAAATACACTCATGTAACCACTGTGAGAGCATACATTCTTTTGATGTGCAGATATTTTATTTATAGCAGTATTTTGTTATATGTATATTTTGCATACAAAAAGAAAGGTTGGACAGCTTGACGACTAAGAGAGAGCCAGTGTCATGACTGTCTCTGAGCTACACTTGTAGAGAGTAAATGCACAGATCCTGTTTCCTGGTGTGTATGGTGTTCTTCAGCCAATGAGCAACCATCCTGCAGCTGCTACATTCATTTAATAATCAATCAAAACTGTCGTTCACGTGAGCAAGGTTCACAAGGTGCCGACTGTTGATTCATGGCAGCGGCTTTTTAAGGCACCAGCAGCACTAATGCTACAGAATATGACTTGGATGTGAATATTAATATACACGTGGTGTGAATACAAATATTTTTGAAGAACTCCCAGTAAAATCTCTGCAGCTACTTGTCATGATGTAATTGTGAAGTAATATAAGGGACTAATTCGTGACTATTCAGCATGATGTATCACTTAACTTAAGGGGGACACAGAGAGAGCAACTAATGATTAAGTAATTAGCAATTATTGGGTCATTGCTAGTTTGTGCAACTCAGTGGCTGGTTCAGAGGTAATCAGGAATGACTAGATAACAGACTCCCAGTGTAACATCTATATATTTATATGTGTTTGAGTTCAAGGTGTGGGGGTGGGACTGAGTCGCCTTACCTGATATATGAGAGGAAGGTCAGTAAGAACAGCAGACAGGCCAAGACATCAGCCCTGCCCACGATACCAGACACCTGCAACACACACGTACACACAGATTTTAGCGATTACTCATGTGCCGGACAGCTACGTTCATGTGGGTCCCATTGTGTTACTACGCTGCAGTGAAATGCACAACTTGACCTGCTGCAGAATTACAGTGATTATGGCTCGGGCAGGTGCCCATTATTCACAGCCAAGACTGAGTATCAAAGCTGCTCTATAACAGCTGCCCACATGTAGGCAGCTTGAGAAGATTTCTTTGAAGTTGAGCCTGCATCACAATTATAACTGGGAAAAAACATAAATGATTATAATGAAGCTTGTTTCCCCAACAGGTCCAATGGCAAAAGAGAGAAGCTCACAAACGCTCTCTAAGCATTTTAAGAACAGCATTCCAGGAGTCACATTTCCCACAATACCTTTTAACAGCTCATAGAAAAAGCCCCCACACTTACTTGCAAAGTTCTTCTGTTTGAATGATACATTCTGCAAGATGTGTGCAACACTTTGCAACAGCCTTTGAAATATGCATGATAGGTGTGTCGGGGCTACAACACAAATAGTCATTAACATACCAAAGACAACGCGACACCAGCAGATTAAAACCCGAGGGACCCCCATCCACGAGAGGTTTTCATATCTGTGCTGTTAGTGGTTTTGAAAAGGTGTAGAAATGAGTGAGTGGTTAAGATGTGGTGGGGGCGCCGCAAAAGCATAATCTTGCCTTGGTCCCCACAAGGGCTAAAACCAGTCCCGGAGTCATGTTACACATACAGTAATACTACTCATGTATTTAATCTAGTATAGATGAAGGCCAAAAAGTTTAGTAATCTCCAGGCATGCTATGGGACTCCTCAGGCTGTGTGTTAGCTTCCTGCCTGGGAAGGAACAGACAGTATGTGTTGCCTATCGTCTTAAAGTCTGCTGTGTTTATCCATAAAATTGATCGACAGAGTCAGCCACAGTTCCAGATAGTGATTTTTGTGTGTGGTGAAGCAGCAGTCAACCACAGCCTGGCAGAAGAACAGTAAACATGTCCAGCAGACACTGATAAAGAGCAGGCCGGGAGGGGAATGACGATGGAGGGCAGTGAAGGGAGGAGGAACAGGAGAAGAACAGGGAGAGGGGGGAGGAGGATGGACAGCAGCAGCTCCCACACACACACATGCAGCTGGCACGAGGATGGTGGGGAGTGAATGGGAAACAAAAGAACAGGAGAGACATATTAAATTACAACAGGATAAAATTAGTCCTGGCTACAATGCTCGAAAGCTTTCATTGCCAAGGTATTCAATGCCAGAGCCTGTAATCGAATGCCTTGTTTTTGATGTTTTATTCAAGGTTGTCTCACACCACAAGAGAGATCATGATGGCACACTGTGTATTCAAGACAGAACTATGGAAACACTACAGATTGTGCAGTGTACTTAAACTGGTCAAAATGAACAAAACCTAAAAGAAATGTATGCATGTTTCTACAGTGACAGGTCGCACAAATCTAGTGTTTCCCAGGCATGAATTTGGTACCAACAGACAATTTCAACACTGTAATTTGATTGGTGTAAAATCTGTTATGACAGTTAACCTGCTTGCTGGCCAGTGTTAGCCATGCTGAGCCTCATCCTACAATATTCCGTGACTCCACAAGTTACTCTGTCAGGACTTTAATCATAGAGTAACATATATATGCTGTGGTTAAAGGACAACTTGCTTGCTGTGAGGTTTGACAGTGCAGTAAATTGTCATCATTACATCTGGAACAATGACAGAGAGTTAACTGATGCTTGCTAGCCGACTCTATTCTATATGTGCCCACAGGAGCTGCTGATGACTCGGCAGGATCTGAAATGAAATGAACAGTAACATCTAGTGAAAATACAAGCAAGTTTGCACTATCCAAGTGAAGGCTTAGTATCCAAACTTGCTAGCACCCACGTTCCGAGTGGAATACAAATTTAACAGCACAATGAGTCCCCCCAAATATTGAATGTTATTAAGGGACAGACAGCTGAAATTGAATTTACAAAAAAAATGGAAAAATAAATATGATAACCAACACTGTGTGGGCTTTTGATAAAGGCGACAAACGTCCTGTATCAATGTCTGTAGCCCGTTCTCAGTCAGTAGTGCACCAGTGCATCTCTTCCTAGAAACACTTGAAGCTAAAGGCTGTCTCCACAAACATGTTCAAAGGGTTCACCCTTTAAAGAGTGGAAAATACATACAATAGCAGTAGTATCACTATATTTTAAGTTGCCTTCCAAAACAGTGAGAATTCAAATTTCAGTTTGACGTTTAGACTGAGCCATAATAAATAGCAATGATAAGAAATTATGAATGATCCAAGAAAGCCAGAAGCACTTTCCTTTTGCAGTGATCTATCATCCAGTACATACATGTCATCACAGCCTTCCAACAACAGCCTGTTCATAACCAGCGTCACTGAGAAATATAAAACACACCCCAATGAGTGATGTCACTGCAGGTATTCCACCTTTGACTGTGATGGAGAACACTACGGTGTTTACTGCTGGGTTTCATTAATAATAAATGGGTTTCTAAGGGCAACCAACTGGTGTGATTAGATTTTCTTTATAGAAATGAAATAATAGAATAGAATGCATAGAACAGCCATCACACTGCACCCCAGCTGTGTGTACACAGCCACTGCTTGCTGATTTGTTTGAACGTAAGGCTGGGTAACAGAATTAGCTCTCCTATAATCACACTATTCAATTCTGATATATCATGCTTCTGTCATACACTGTATAGGTAGACAACAAGTCAGCAAACCAGCCTAAGAACAGAATGCCACAAACTGTTGGCAGATTGGGGAAAAAAATTAAAAACTACTACTATTCCCACTTGTCACAGTCAGATATGAACAGATACAGCTCCATAATACACTCTGGACCTCAATCATCTCTAAACATTGGCTTCAACCCGGTCCCTAAAGCTTGCTAATTAACACAGATCACGGTCATGTGATCCGTTGTTTTAGAGCGAGTAACAAGTGGAACTAGTGCTTGGCGTACAGCAGCAGTGAAGAGAGTCTCTGCTGGCTGCCTGGCACTTTCACAATGACGACAAGTCTCCAGGAAATCACTGCTTCTCGACTACATTTCACACACTCAGCGATCACAGCACGTGGTGTTATTATTGTGCTGCTCTGCTAATTTTACCTCTACACACATAAGATTACCATAGGAATGATGAAAACTATGAAAAGAAGAGCAAAGTTATAAGAAACTGGAATCATCCGAATATTCTTCAAACTTCAGAGTGCCTGCAGGAAATACACACACACACACCCACCCACCCACACACACACACACACACACACACACACACACACACACACACACACGATCATATCCCATCTCGCATGTACACACACACACACACACACACACATACATATATATATATATATATACACACACACACACACATATACGTCTGTGTGTGTGTGTGTGTGTGTGTGTGTGTGTGTGTGTGTGTGTGTGTGTGTGTGTGTGTGTGTGTGTGTGGATGGTTAACTCGCGATTAATCGCAAATTAATCGCACATTTTCATCTATTCTAAATGCCCCATTAATTATCATTTTAATACTCTTATCAACATGGAAAAGTGGACAGGCTTGCTTTGTGCAAATGTTTTTTTATTGAAAACAATGTGTAGTGTTTTATTTCACTCTAACATTCTCACTTTGAGCAGTCATTCATATTTGAATGAATCAAATCTCACACAATCTAACACTGTCAATAAACAGATGACAAAAAAATAAATACTTGGTTACAAAAAAGCCCCTTCAACAACCCTTTCTAACGGATCAAAACAGGGTGATACAAGATAAAGTTACAAAGTGCACATCATTGTAAACTAGGACTCAGGCTATAGTGCAGTTAAACCATGGCTTAAACTTTCCTTTCTTAAGTTTCCTCTGAACATAACAGCATCCATATGTCTCTGTTGAAAGCCATCCATTGTCACCTGGTTTTGACAAGGAGGCGGCAGAGAATTCACATTCACTGTGTGTTTGGCCATCAAGTGGTATTTCAGACTGGATGTGCTACGGTGATAATTCAGTTCACACCGACAATACACACAGATAACTTTGGTCTTGTCAGTCGACGCATCTGGCAACTTTTTGAAACTAAACTTTCCGCCATGATGTTCAGAATCTTGTTCACATCCATTTCGATCAGATCAGATCTTGAAGTTTTTCTTGTGTTACTAGCAGTGGCCACAGCTTATAAAAAACTACAAGTTCACTAGGTCACAAAGAGCTTTAATCTCATGCTTAAAAAAAATGATGGTGTTAAAATTGATTTGCGTTAACGCGTTAATAACGCAATATTTTTGACAGCACAAATATATATACATATATATACACATACACACACACATATACATACATACATACACATATACACACACATACATACGTGTGTGTGTGCATATATGGATATGTTTAAATTAATATATCAATATCAAAATGTTATATTGTGTAAAATGTAAAAAATGATTTGTTGTAATGTGTATAATATGTACAACTGCAGTGTCCTTGGTGGACATAATTGAATGGGCGGGCCTGCCTGCGAGCATGATAATTAACTACTGTTCATGTTACTAACCCACCTTTCCTTTTTAAGCTGTATGTAATTATCTATTCTAGTTTATTTTATGTTCTTAATTTAATGGATGTACGTGTGTTATTTTTTGTTATTAAGCAATAAAATATCTTGGACAAAACCAAATATGTCCCATCACCAACAACAACAACAAAATGCAAATGTTACAGAGCACACTGCAGATGGACAGTCTTCAAACTGTGTGCAAGTAAGGTGGATTATTCCTTCAAAGGTACGATCAAAGCCAAATGTCCCCTCGTCTCTTACAGAGGAAGGGTGTGTCTCCAGGAGACTTCTATTGGAAGCAGCTGCAGCCTTCTGAAAAAGAGGAGACACAGGTTTCACACTTAGACTGACCGGGTTTCAGCTTTTACTTTGCTGTTTGCTGCTTTGTATGTGGAATTCTCCAAAACACACAGAGTGTCTGTCCATCAGGCAAAGTGCCTCTCCAACACACACACACACACACACACACACACACACACACACACACACAGAGTCAAAAACCATCCACTTATGGGTGTAAATAATCTTCTTTCATCTCCCTGATTCCCGGCGGTTTAAAGCACTGTACTAAAAGACGTTGCTTAGTCACCCACAAACACTTGGCTGGCCGGGATGGACGGAGATGAAAGGGAAGAGAACAGAGGACGAAGCGAGGGATGAAGAGTGATTGAAGAAGAGGTACTAGAGAAGTGCAAGATGAAAGAAGAGTTGGGGGAGGGGGAGAGAGGAAGGGGTAGAGTTGTCTCTCTGTATGTATAAAATATCTGTGAGTGAAGCCTCTCTCTCCCTTGATACATACACACGCGCGCACACACACACACACATAATGAATAATAAGGTGTTTGGAAAGAGCAGTAAACAGATTCCTATCTTTAAAGCTGAGGAGGAAGAGCTGCCGTCAGTCACTCTGTCCATTTAGATACCATACACAAACACACACACACGCACACACACACACTCACACAGAGCTGGTAAAGTGCCGTTGTATGACAGGCTGACTCTGCCACTACACCTCTTTTCTTCACCTTCACTCCATCATTCCTCTGTGCGACCCTTCCCCCTCTTCTCTTTGCTCTCCTCCTACACTGTCAACCTTCTGATCCCATCACTCCATCATGTCTTTACTCAGTGTCCTTCACTTCTTCCTTAGTGGCCTGATGTTCAGAGTGTTACTGACGGATGGTGGATCTGGACAAAGACATCACGTCTTTGCATTTGCAGCTGGTATCAATGACACCCAATTTGCTAATTAGGTAATGATACTCACACACACACACACACACACACACACACACACACACACACACACACACACACACACACACGTTTTAATTATATAGTATTACACATGTGCAGCATATGTAATATACACACACTAACAGATATAGCATGGAGTACAACCATGTAAAACCACAATAACAATATAGTGGTATGGTAAAATGGTATTATAATATATTGATATAGGGAATACAATACAATGTAAAAGTAAATGATAAAATGAACTGGAGTATTAACATGACACATTTTCATCTGGCGATTTGACTTGAAAGGTTTGGAAAGGGCCTGGAATGAAACACCACCTGGACCAGGGCCAGCTTAAAGGGGGATTCCACTGATTCTACACATGGAGATCAGTTTCGCACAGACTTTGTGAAAGCAGCTGTATCATGTCTTCTGCAGCTCTGGAGGAGCTCTGTAAAGTCTGAGAGGATAACCCTAATGTCATCAGGGTTATCTAAGACTGGGCTTAAGCTTCAGCTTTTTAACAAAAAGCCTGCGTGATTACAAGCTCCGTGGGGGCTTGGAGACAGAGGAGACATGAGCATTTACACGCAGGAAGGAAAATCTGCAGCTGGCTGCATTATTGGATGTGGAGGACTGAATGTTTTTGGTATTTGACTCATAGAAGGGACTAAAAGTCAGAGTATGACTGCCTTTGCAGACTTTCATCTGTCTCACACGTTCCAAACTTTATAGAAGCACAATAAAATGCTCGCTGGAATGCCCCTTTAATCTGATCAAGGTGTTTATAGGAGGCATTTTAATTGTAATTCAGCTGTTAGTGTGATTATTAGAGGAATAAAAGGCTCCATATGGATGCAACCAGCATGACAAAGAGAGGAGGAGGAGGAAAGAAACATACCTATTTGTCTCTCTCCCCATGTCTCTGTCTCTAATTCAGGCCTATTACATAATTCTGTAGGAATCTGAGCTCAGCTGCAGCTGCCTCCCTGCATCCAAACCCCAGCACAGGGGGAGAGGAAGTGTAAAAGTGCAGCTCGGTTAAACACACCCAAACACACATACTGAGAGTGTGTGACTTTTTCCAGGCAGACTTTCACCCTGGGCACATTCTAAGTACAGTTTTGTATCTGCAGTCGTCTGTCCCTCAGCTCTGTCTGTCCTAGCCTTCACCAACAGCCCAAAACAGCTTTATTTATTTTGTCTGTGTGTGTGTGTGTGTGTGTGTGTGTGTGTGTGTGTGTGTGTGTGTGTGTGTGTGTGTGTGTGTGTGAGGGCCCACAGCGACACAGCACACATATGGTTGATGGTATCCACACATGGCCAGCATGCTATCAGCAGAGAGAGGAGCAGAGGAGGAGAGGAGGTGTGGATGAACAGAGCCTTTCAGCTCTGAAACAGGAGCCCCATTCACAGCCCCACTGACTGACTGCCAGAGCGGCCATATTGGACACAGAAAACAGGAGACTGTCTCAACCCGGAGACACACTGATTCTGGCTCTGTTGAGGTTCAGGCTGAGTTTATTTAGAACATCAGATTAATGATGAACAACTGCAGGGAAAAGGAGAAGTTCAGACTGTGATAGAAACAGCCCAGAGGGTCTTATTAAATGTCTCGCTATTCCAAATGACTACAAAGAGGAAAAGCACAGAGAGATGTGGATGTCTGATTAAAGATCTGGGGTATTGCATAATATCAGAACTCAGCAAATTGAATAATGGTACAAAAACAACACACTTCCAAATAAATGACTGAAGAAACTCATTCAGCCCAGAAAGCAGCCTGTTAACATTCAATGAAACGTTTTACGGCTTTCTTTATGAACTCTGTCAGCATATAATCATCATGACCTCAGCAGATTTAAGATTCATTGAACACACACAGCTGTCCAGCGCTTCAGTCTTAGTTGATGACGGTTCCACTTTTTTTCGACTGGCTCCCACATCTTGCTGTGAGACCATGGCAACCACAGGAAGCACGACATAAAGGAGCTGACTTACCGCTCTGAGTTATACACCTCGTCACCAGCAGTGAATTAATGAAGAGACACAATGTTGGAGCAACATCAGCTTCAAAGTTTCCAGTCTGTGCAAACCTAAGACCCGGGGGATGCAAATAAGCATTGTGAAGTTAGTTATCGTGTGAATGCTGATTTGGCCTGCTCGCTAACAGTCAGCACTGGCAGCGGCAGCAGTGACACACAGCTCATGGAGGCAATTAAGGCACTTTACAAGCCTTAGAGCTCAGTCCCCACAATTAACATCGAAACTCATACTCCTCAACTCTTCAGTGCGACTTACACTTTGCAAGTATCTCATTATCTCTGATTTTAGTTGAAAATAAACGTCCATAAATCCAAAAAGAGACACTCCTTGTAACTACTGGCCTTAGATTCATCATGTTTTCTTCAGTACCAAAGTCATCCAGTGACAGCACGCTAATTCAGGCATACTTTGAAACATGCCAATAGCAACACATAGGCTGCATGTGTAACTGCAGTGTCTGCAGAAAAATGTTATTCTTAAAGTCTATTTTCACCAGAGTGTCTGTGTGTTGGGCAAAATGGGAGTGACCAACACGCAATACTGCTAACATTGCTAATGTGCTGTTTTCATTATGCGGCCTGTTTGTGCAATTAGTTTTGCAGGTATTTAGTCATAAAACAATATAGTACAAAGCTAATGTTTCTGTACAATTCATTGGCAAATCATTCCATATTTGTCGAGATCCTTCAGTCTGGACTAAGGTGGTGCGCCAAACAGCACTACTACACCTACAAAAAAAGCAAGAAACACCTTCAAAGGCTGAGAGCGGCAGTTGTGTGTGAACTGTGTGCTGTGTCTTTCCTTTTATTCACAGATGTGGTTTATTCCTGCTTCTACAGAGGGGATTCACACAGCACCACAAACGTACTGAAAATAACAATGTTGATCCTATGGTGCTTTTATCTTGAAAAGCCTGCTGGCACCATCTAGGTTACACTAGACTGAGATCCATCATTTAGCTGTTGTAGCTAACGATATCAGCTAATGCTGTAAGCTATCTAAAGAGGAAAGCAAACCGGCATCCATGTCAAACACACCGTGCCTGATGCTGCTCACTGTTCACTCTGACATGAAACAGCTTGGGCAGAAACTAACAAGCTTTTATTAAGACATCTTGTTTACAATAGACCTAATGGAAGAACTTGTTTTTTATTTGACTAGTCAGAAGAGAAAGGAGCCAAACAGCGAGCCGTGCTGCAAAACGCTTCAACCTCAGTGAAAACAATTCACTGAGGTTATTAGTGTGAATGGCCACTAAGTGTTTCAGTTCAGATAAAGTGAAGTTATGCAGAGGACTGGAGGCCGCTTCTGGTTTCTGATCCTTTCTAACATGTGACCGGATGAGTAAGGAAGAAGGCCAGTGGAGAACATCATCATGTGAGTGACTGCCTCTGTGAAAAATGCCCCCCCATGTGCCTGTGCCTCCGTGTGTGAGTCTATCTCTACCAATCTCTTTCCTTATCACGGTGAGGAAAATGAACTCCATCTGCTCGTAATGATGGAGCCTGTTTATACTGAGGTGCAGTCTGGGCTATGTCATGCTCTGTGTGCTGGGGGGGGGGGTGTGTGTGTGTGGGGGGGGCGCATAACACTAGCTAATGGAAACTGAACATGTGGATTACAGGACAGGACTGAGTTTAGGACTGAGCTTGGACAGCAAGCTTTGAATCTTGTTCCAAAGATGGTAGGATATCCAGATTCTGGTGGATCTACTAACAAGGAGTTTTTGGGAGGTCTGCAGGTCAGCGCCGCCGTGAGCCTCTGAGGTCTACATTCCACTTCTTTGTCGATCTGCAGAGACATTTCTGCGGAGCTTCACAAAAGCTGATTGCAGATCTCAGCTGAATCTCATTTAGAAGAGATATGTCAAGCGTATGCAAAAACACTGAAAGCTGTTCCAAAGCTGAAAAAAGATTCCAAACTTGATTCAGATTCCATGAAATGCTTATTGAATGGAGAGCAAACATGACTTGTTGGGGGGGTGGTACACAGGGCCAGCAGCCAGCTCTCCCTCCTCTCTCCCAGTCCAAGTGTTTCTGCCTGTTCTGGCAGTTTGACTGGCATGCTGGGAGACGAGCAGGGAAATCAAACTCTCGCCTACGCCGGCCTGGAGACTCTGAGACCTTATTTCTGACTCCTTCACGCCTCCTGCTCTCACTTTCTTTTCTGTCTTGTCGTCTTGCTTCCCTCGCTCCCAGCCCGCTTGCTCTTCCTCTTCTCTGAACCTTCCCTTTGCACTCTCCTGTCTCCGTCTCCGTGTCTCTGCTTCTCTCTGTGCAGGGAGTCATGGGAGCGCCCTGGCAGGAGGCCTGTCCTGTTACAACCCCTGCTGCTCTCCATTCATCTCCCCCTCGCTCGCTGCCTTCCTCCCTCTCTGCCTGCATGGCGTTCCTTTCATCGCCCTCCTCAGCCATATCTCATGCATTTCTCTTTCTTCAGTCGGCTCTTTCTCCATGCTGCACATATTCCTCGCCTCCATTCATCTCGCAGCCCCCCCCCTCTTGCACTCATCCCCATTCTAATATCTCTGCAGTGCTTGTGTCGTGAACTTCTGAGCACTGATTGTCACCTCACCTGTTGAAGCGAGGGGGAGAAAAAATAATCTGCTCTGCTCTGCTTTTTTGCATAGATTTCACAACTTGACTCACCATCTCTGGGAGTCAGACGGGGGAAACGTTTCCCTTTGGGAATCTCATGGAAAGTAGAGCAGAGGCTGTGTGTGTGAGAGCCGAATTCAGCTGACATACAGGGACACAAAAGAGTCACTGAAAGCAGGAGTGGATGAAATAATAATGTGACACTACTGATCCCAAAGGACCTGCTCTCCTCCTCAAAGATACTGTTACAGGGTGGACACCTGCACCATGAAGGGCAGGCGACAGACAGAAACCAGGCCTCATTTCTCAAAGGTAGAAAGTGCTACATACTGATCCTGACGTACCTCATCCTGTGATCACTTCAGTTACTAAACGATGGTCAAACTCTTCAGGTCACTCCTTACATTCACGGCCTTGGTTGTGTGAATTAGTTGAATACATTTCATTAAAGTACAACAGAACTGTAATGTAAGGGGGTCACTGCTTCTGGAAACATGCATACTTTCGCTTCTCTTTTGATGAAATCCTCAATGTTACTTAACATAGAAAGACAAGAGTCTCCTGGATAATTTCTCAATCCTGCGTGGTTATGTTTTGAGTTTCAACTTCGTTTCTGAAGAAAACATTTTTTTCCCATAAGTTTGGCCTGGTAATACTACAAAACCCATGAGCCTCAGCTGCTGCAGCTGCTGTGTACTGAATTCAAAACACTTTGTTCGACTCAGGGACAAAACACAGCACCGTCACTGCTGTGCTCAACTAAAGTGAAAACACCAAAGCTGACAACGGTCACTCATTAGCAGCACACATAAGAGAATGTCAGCATCTTCCATTTGTATGTCCACATGCTTGTACCTTGGAGATTTTGCTTAAAAAACAGATATTTTCGAACAAGGCTGTTCATCTTTTGTACTGATGATTCAACAAGGAGCTTCATGCCGATCTGAGCCATAGAGGAGCCTCGACTGTCAGTCACATAACAATGTCAGTGGGAAAAAAGAATGCCACTATTCCCTCCATGACCAAGGGTGCGCAAAATAGTTCCTTCCACTCCATTGTTCCATCTGACTTCAGTGGAGGCACTTTATCTCACACAAGGCAGGCCGCCTCCACCAGAATGCTGCAGGAAACCTTAACCATTTATGAATTTATTATTGACCGGCCTGCAGTATTAGATGCCCATCATCTACTGCACTTCATGTGCATGCAGCTGCTTCACAGTTTTTCACAGCATATCAAGAATCAGATTCTCAGGAATGTGACAACAGCAACAGACCACAATGATGCAGTGAGAGAGGGCTTTTATTGTGAAGTAGCTGCACAGAAACACCACAGAGGTTTAAGTTAACCTGGAACCTAACCCACTGCTTGGATCTACAGCTTTTGTGAGATCAGAACAGAATATTCATACAGATATTGAGTTTCTAGGGAGAATATTCGAATTGTTGTCTGGTGTTAAAGGCCAGTTTGACCACAGTTTATTCACCAATGGATGAATCAAACTCACCTTTGGAAACAAGCAGCTGTATCTTGTTCACATATTGTTCACATAACACCCTGATTTGTGTGTGTGTGTGTGTGTGTGTGTGTGTGTGTGTGTGTGTGTGTGTGTGTGTGTGTGTGTGTGTGTGTGTGTGTGTGTGTGTGTGTGTTGAAGAACATCTGGCCTGTTTAAAGACTGGATCATCATACTGTGATGTAACAGGCCTTTTTCATTTTTTCAGAAATTCTAAACTATGATTACTCCTCACAGTCACAGAAAAACAAGCACTGAACAGACATGGTGTGATCTTCTTTTCACCATGAGAAGCATCAGCACAAGATAGAAGCAGCAGAGCGTGTTAACTTTGTCGTCTGACTCCGCTTCCGCATTCGGCTGTCTTGCACTAGGCTGCATTTTAAATAGAAAAAAATAACAATGGCAGTTAATTCAGTAAAGAATTGACCAGGGAATATCCACAGGCAATCCATTTTCTTCATTGTCAGAGCACAATGCTCAGCCAACCAGTCAGACAACCAGTTCCAGCTGAACTGAACTGATGAGGACTAAGAGACACGTTCTACTTCACCACACTTCTTGGCTTTCCAGGGAAGGTGAGGTGCAACATTGTGTGATATTCCTCCCACTGTTTCTACAGAGCTGAATCGGTCTAGCTCAGAACACCACGGCACATGTAATGGTACGTGTGCTTGACCTGATCGGTTTTGGTGGAACATTTGCACGTGGGTAGGCGAGCCCTGGCCTTAAAATGGCTAAATACTTTTTATGGTGCCAATTTGATAAATGTAAACCGGCTGAACAACACGGAAGATGTAGGGCACAATGTATCTCACTGACTCCATGAGAGCACTACACTCCCTGTTTACAACCCCCAGAGCATTATGGGAGCTTTAGCTCCACAACTTAAACATAATTAACCCCCAAATTAAAGTAAGTCAGAATAATTATACACTGACATAAAAATAAACACAACACTTTTGTCATCTCTCTCACCAGTTGAAGTAAAAGAATGAAGACTTCTCTCAAATTCTGAGCACATTTGTTGAAATCGGTGTGAGAGAGCACTTCTTTGCCAAGGCAATCCATCTGCCCCAGGGTGTGGCACATTAGCATGCTGATTAAACACCGTGATATTGAGCATGTTATGTGCCTCAGGCTTTTCACAATAAAAGGCCACTCTAAAACGTGCAGTTTTACCTTGAAAAAAGACATTTATTAGGTAGTGAACCGTAGATTTCTCACTGAGAATTATGAAAATGAGGACTGAAAATGTTGAAAATGCTTGCATATTCCTGTGGAAGGGCCCCTCAGGAGCTGACGTTGCAGGATTAGAGCTGTTGAGATGGGTGGCAGTGTTAGGGAGGGAAAGGTCAATGCTCTGACAGCAGCTACTTTAGTCATAGAACATTAAATGAAAGGTAAACGTTTCAGATTAGACTGAGAAAATGTAAACCACTCATTATTTTTTATTTGTTTTTGGTTGTAACTTGCATGAACTCCCTCCTTGTCTCAGTTAGTGACAGTCTGTGTGTCATGTACTCACGGCCTCGGTGTGGACGGGGTGCACAGCGAAGAGGAGCGCTGTGATGAAGGCCAGGCGCGAGTCTTCGAACGCACAGCGCTCGCACGTGTGCATGAGCAGGCAGGTTACGGCGCAGTGCAAACACACGTTGACGATGTGGAAATAGAAAGGCGTCATGCCGTGCAGCAGGATGTTCAACCTGTCAGACAGGCAGAGAGAGAAATATTCAGCGCTGTGGGACATAGGAGCTGCATTGGTTATACCTGAAAGTGGTCCCTGCATGTGTGAAAGATATTAGAAAGGATTAAAACTCATACAAAGAAAGGCTGACAGATGCATAAATATGAATGGATACATTCATTTTCCCATGAACTCAAACCATACAAAGTCAAGAAGGATCAACCTTATCAGTAAAAACCCCTGTGGATTCACTGTGGGAATCTCTAAAGTCAATTACCTTTAACATTTCCTGGATTAACTGTTTGTTTTGTTTTCCTGAACAGAATCTCAATCCATTTTCTGCAGTGCCACGAATCTCAAATGAAATTAGTATTACTGCTTTGAGAGAGAACGTCGGATTCTCGACACCAAATCACACCCTGCTTAAGATCTTCCAGCAGCTAATCCCTCAGTGAGGCATAACAGTGAGATATGCAATTTTCACCCAGTTTGTCATAACTGGTATTGTGCTGTGACAGTTCCCTCTCCACCCAACAGAACATCAACGTCCTGATACAGCCAAACCAGAGAGTGAAGCAGTACGGTGCTTCAGGTTCCAGCTGTGACTCCATGATAATAGATTTTACATTTTACAACCTCTACCTGGGGCTAAATGATTCCAGGAAATGACTGAATTGTGATTTTGATGACTCTGATAACTGTGACTGCAATTTCAACTGTGGATATTTAAATTTAAGTCCACTCAAAAATGGGTTTTCCTCGTTATTTTATTTGGATGTTCCATCTTCACTGTGCTGTGCTTGTATTCACATTCAAGAGGAAAGTTCCTGCAGGATTTATGACATCACAACTAACTGTGAATGGATTTTCATGAGTTCATTTTCATGTGGGACAAGGAGTGGATGTCATTTTAAGAACACTAACAGAGGTTAGGGAACATCTGTGGACAAACCACGTCAGACACAAATTGTTATTACAAGCATACGGTTACATCTGCAACTGGGGCTTCATTTTCAGTGCCACACTAACCAGATGTCACCCTCAGAGGAGCTGTGTGTGTGTGTGTGTGTGTGTGTGTGTGTGTGTGTGTGTGTGTGTGTGTGTGTGTGTGTGTGTGTGTGTGTGTGTGTGTGTGTGTGTGTGTGTGTGTGTGTGTGTGTCTGCAGGTGCACTGGAGTCAAGGCAGAGCCACCAGCTGCTTCTCATCACTGCAATCAAGACCTCTAGTAATACCCAGCCCTTCCACTTCCACTCTGTCAGATCTTTGATTTTGATTTCACTTCCAGCGAACGTGTGCTGCCCTTCCAGTCACTGTTCACCAGTTCTTGTTATTTTTGCATCGTCTGTCCTGACTCTGGTCCATCTTCACCACCTGGTCAAGCCTGCTGTTGTGCATTCGGCCTGTTGCTCCACTGCAGAGCCCCGTTCAGCTCATTGACTTGTGTGTAGACACATGTAGACTGCACTGTGCTGTGTGCCAACCCCTCCACCTGCAGTGCCCCGCTAAACTGGAAGAAGGCCCAAGCGGCCTTTCTCCTCGCCTCCACCAAGGCCCAGTCCGAAGCCAACCATCGCTGCACCCCAGCCCTGGTCTACACCCTCACCAAAAGGTGCGGCTCTCCTGTAAGGAAACTTTCCCCTCGGTACATTGGTTCTTTTTGAAGTTGAATGTGTCATCAATCCCTGTGCTGTACGCTTAAAGCTTCCAGCTCATCAGGATCAACTACTGAACACGTAAAGAACACTTTCTGTGACTGTTTTCTGAGGAATACGCACAATGGATTCCTTTGGAGTCGACATGAGGAACTATACAGTTGCGACCCGAGTCTCTAAAATTGCATCCACGTTTCCCCTCACTTGCATCTTTTCCTTGTCTTATTGCCCCCCTCTGAGGAAACCATGTGAGGGGAGAAGAAACGAGGATTGACACATCCTTTCCTCTGAGGTGTCACTTGAAACGACATCCGTAGATCACAGCTGGATACACAGCTGTCAGTCGGCTTTAACAGCTGTGGTGCTGAATTTGGCTGCACGTGCGCACTGTGCTAACACTAATAAAGGCACACAGTGTTCATTGCAGAGCAGCAGTTTTCTCTCTGCACTCTCACTCTCTCTGTTACCTGTTTAACAAACACATGCACATGACTAACAACCTGCATTCTGTATTTTCATTCGTACTGTGTCCTGCCCAGAAGCACAGGAAGCATCTCTAATGGCAGAATGCATTTATATCTATTCATTATGTGCAACTGTATTTACTGATATTCTCAATGTGAAATCATTATTTAATCACCCAGAATGTGATTATTGAGTCTTTTGAACATTGGAAATCATTTATTAGGCTAAATGTGTGACAGAAAATGTAAGTTATGTAACCCGAATCAAATCCAACGCTAAGGAAGAATCAGCCATGAGACCGAATGGCAGATGAATGATGTATAAAAGTGTTTCTTGCTGATGGACAGACTCCTGAAGTTTCCCTGACTGTAACTGTATCCATAGTAAAAATGAACAGATCATGAAAACTTTCTCATACATGAAGAAAAGTGCCTGTGGTTCTTGTGTTCAGTTTGTTGAAAACAAAATATGAAAGTTGGGAGTTGAAACAGTCATCTGTCTTCACTCTTGTCTGAATCCCCAGCGATGTTGTGATGTATCAGATCAGTCCAGTCAACAACATCCAATCAATAACTGACAGACAACAGACAGACATGCCAGCTGGTTAAAAACATCACACGTGTGTCCTCGCTCAGAGATTTCTCCTCACGCCTCGGAGCAGAAATAAGAGCTTTGGGATGTCACTTGTGTCTTTTCACTACTTCCTCAAGCATTGGTGGTTCAGTGGTAGAATTCTCGCCTGCCACGCGGGAGGCCCGGGTTCGATTCCCGGCCAATGCAAGACCTACTTTAACTTTGTCTCGCTTAATTTCCCCAGTGGGAGATCAATAAAGTCCTCACTTATTTTATATAACAACAGAAACATATTTCAAGTCAACTTATTGTCCCAAACATATAAAACATATTTGGGGCGTTTGCACTCCCACTTCTCTAATAGCCTCTAGTAGTGGAGATCCCAAAGGTTCCAAAAATACCAAGTGTCAGGCTGAATTTTGGGTAAATATGTAAAAAAACTATGCACAAGACAGCAAGTGCTTGCATATTAAGCAGCCATAAAAACATTCATCAAACAGTCTGGATTTTCTGGGTTTTAATATTTAACTCAGTGTAAACATCATACAGTTTCAATGAAGAGTTAGAACTACACACACACAGATAGATTGATAGATAGATAGATAGATAGATAGATAGATAGATAGATAGATAGATAGATAGATAGACAGACAGACAGACAGACAGACAGACAGACAGACAGACAGACAGACAGACAGACAGACAGACGAGATAGTAGATAGATAGGATAGATAGATAGATAGATAGATAGATAGATAGATAGATAGATAGATAGATAGATAGATAGATAGATAGATAGATAGATAGATAGATATTATTGTGTAGCCCAGTCAAAATATATTTCATATTACACAAGTAGGTTACAAATTACAGATGAAGTATTCCATTTAAACTAGTTCATTGGAGTGTTAAATGAAGTTCATAGTGAATTAAAACTGCTGCAGGTGGATGAACAAATCTTTGTCATTGTGTTAATTAAGTGAAATTCAAACAGTTCATTTATTGTACACATAAGAGCGGCGTGGTTAGCTCACCACCCAATGCAAGAGGGTGCAAGGTTGTCCATCTTGACATTTTGTCAGTTGCAACCAGGTACCAACTAATCAGCCCTATCGGGCATGCAGAGAGGCCCGAGGTGAAGCCATGGGCCTCTGAGACAACAAAACAGACTGATTAGAGCTTTGTCCCCCATTACTTTGATTGAAGCAGAGTTTTGCCAACAGGCAATGGGCATGCTGCCATCTACATAAGGTGAATACCTTTGATGTGTAGTTTTTGTGCTGCTTCATCACGGTAAAGCAAGTTAAATGTCTGGATGTTAATAGCGATGAGCGCATTAGTGCAGTAGGAATATTAGCACCTATTTCATGAGTAGCATTAGCACCTATTTCATGAAGTAGCAGCTAATGCTACTGTGTGTTGCTGTCAACACTGCCATCTACTTTAATGCTCAAACAAGCTCGGCATGGGCAGCAAAGGAGGTTTGGGGTGAGAAAACTGTCATGTACACTAGGGATGACGAGATTCACAGATTAATATCGGTCATCCGATACAAACGTTCGCGATGCGACTGCACCAGTAGATTCAAGGTACATCGGATATAATTTACGGGTGAATTTACAGTGCATCTCTTCTAGCCTGTCTGCATCAGTAAATTCCATGGTTAAATCGATTATTTCATGTTCCAGTACTATTCCCTGCCCTGTTGTGTTTTCCGAGGCAACCTGAATGCACCATCGCTCCTCCTTCACTGACGCAAGCGATGTTCACAACATGGAGGGAAACAAGAATGACGTTAGCAGCGAGGAGATATTCAGTGCACCGAAAAAGACACACAAATCAAACGTGTGGCAATATTTTGGGTTTTTCAAGCGAGAAGGTAAACTGGACAAAACGCACGCAATCTGCAAACAATGCCGAGCAGCTATCAATTACGTCAGTAGCACAACGAACCTGGCGATGAAGTTTTTTACACGTTTTGTAACATTGTAAAGAACATAATTCGGAGTAAGGATTGCTTATTATAAATAAAATTTAATGCTGTGTCTATACATACTGAATTATGTCTATTTAAAAATCGGATTTACAGGTTTGCTCAGTAAAAACAAACCAAATATTACATGCATCTCTCAAACTGATACAGAGAGTAAAGCAGAGTTGTGCTCTAAGAAATGTGATATGGGCACACTCTCTTACCACAACTAACGGTGTCGAACTGGATCACATCATATCGAACCAAATCTCTTTGTAAGCAAGTCATATCGTTATCAAATCATTTTTGAATCGTGAACAGGAGCGAATCGCATCGCATCGACAGAAGCTTCAGTGTATCGTTAATGTATCCTATCGGTGAATGTGTATTGAGATCGAATCGGCCTCAGTGGTGGAGATATACATCCCTAATGTACACTTGTTCACCAGAGGAGCAGGAAACAATACTTGGACTCGATTGAAGAAGAGTAGATGTCTCAGCCATCATTTCATCTGCTACCACCATCGTGCCTGTAGCCCCACTCATCATTCTCCTCATCGTGCATCGACCAGTTCATCATTCATCACCCACGTTTCACGTGACATCTCAGGGTTTTGTATTAACTAGCGCCCATTTGTTTTAGGTCTCTACTCCCAAGCAAAGAATCAGGCCATTCTAAAAATACATTTATGTACCTCAATGTATGAACACCAGTTTCAAACTGGGTGTCCTGAGTTGATATTCTGCACAAAAATATCCCAATTTTCAATAGTTTCTACCAAATTATCCAGGTTTTCACTACAATCTACTACATCTGAATTAACTCTGACTTGTCTGCATGTGTGTCAGTCAATTAATGTGTTGTAGCATCATCACAGGCTATGACACTTTCAGCTCTTTCTGACAGAACCTGTCAGTATGCTAACGATTCACACCAAAGAGAAAGTCTTTTTTAAAGAGCTCCTGGAGGCTTACTCCTTCCTTCGGAGAGTACTTAGCAACAAAAACACAGTGTTCATGCAGTCCATGGTGTTGAAAGGTGTGTTAAGCATTGAAATAAATATCCCCCACTCAGATGACAGCGCCTGTGGTTCCTGCATATGCACAGCCTGCATGAGGTGCACTAAGGGTCTATGTTTGGTGTTTGAAAATATGGTTACCTCACAATAAATAACAAAACTGAACTGAACAATGTCTACTGAGCACCTAAAAGAGTTGAAAAATAGTGACAATAACACAAATCTTATTCCAAAAAAATCTGAGTGTCATTTTTGTTGTGTAACATTCCCGTCAGTCATGGCGCAGCTAACCTGCATGATTGAATATGAAATGCCCCATTCATTGTATAAATAAAGGAAATTCCAAAGGAAGTCATTTGGCATTTTCAGTCATTCTGTTGAACTGTGATAGATTCCAATTTCTCTTGGGAGAAATTATGGCCAAATATTATGTACCCTACTTTACCGTTTTAGTGTCAAAGTGACTAATGGGGACGACAGTTTCTGAAACTAGTCCAGGATTGAGCGAGAGTGCTGCAGCTGGCCACCGCAAAACGGGCGGCAATGTAATCCCTCTAGGCATTTGTGCACCGTCAAATTCTGTCCACTAAAAGTGTTTAATTTTGCCACTGAGAGGCTCAAATTGTTGTTCTAAGTGTCTGACAACTTTATGGAAAGGTTCCCTGCAGAGAGAGAGCTTTCTGTTAAAAAGTAAGATCCTCTTGTTTAATTAGAAACAGCTGCTTTATCGCTCTCACCAAAGACACCAGACTCCATTTACAGAAACACTCATTTTAGCATTGTAAAACACGCTTCATTCAAACTCGACAGAAACAAAATAAACCCACCAAAACCTTCTTGGTTCATTTTTCACTGTTCTAACAATCACCACCAACTCTGGTTTGGTCCAAATAAACTCTTAATTCACTGAGTTAGATGTGGAAACATCAGGAGAGGATTGAGAGGGAGGAGAAGCAGCAGGGGGAACCAGCATGTAGAGACAGAATGCTTTGACATATCTCTGGAATTATTCTCACCGCACACTATGGCTGGAGAGATTTAAATATGTGGGACTTTAATAGACTTTCCCAGTAAAATAACGGCAATTAACAGATTCTGTTAGCCCTCAGATGCTACTGGTACCAGCCGAGCAATGTTGGCTATGGTAATAAAGTCAATGGTCACTCAGTCACTTGGCGTGAGGTCACCCGTCTTCAGTGCTTCAGATAGGTGCTTTTCATCAGACTGCTGAATTTCTTTATCTATTACAATGAGTTTTCAGTATGTTGCACCCACACACAGCTGTTACATATGTTTTAATCCTACTTTGTTAATATATTTCAGTAGGTTCTAATTGTATGGATGTGTATTGCAGGGAATCCCATTTTCCAGGATTAAACCCTAAGTAAGGATCTCACACACAGTGAAAATCAGATTTTTATTAAATATTGTCTTTTTGTCCACCAACAGCCAGATGCATAATTTCTCCATCCAGAGATGCAGAGACATGCAATGAGGCTGAGTGAAGTCCTTTCCTCCACCTCTCTGTGGACACACAGGCCAGCAGGCCACTTCGTGAACACATGATTGTATGAAGGATGTTACTACCTGGGCTCAGGAACACTTTGTAAAACCATTCATTTGCAAATGATTGCATTCTCTTTCTATTCGTGCTTTACACAGCATTCAAACTTCTTTGGACTCAGGGTTGGAAATGAAACTGTTAAAATATATTCTGACAGAAACTCTGACACCCCTGCCATCACTTGTGTCCCCAGGACATGAAGACATCAGGCTATCTGGTGCCAGCTCTTGTAGTCTGTCATCTCCTTGACCCTCTTTGTCAAAGACTGGAGTCACTAGACAGTAATAAACTGACTCAGAGACAGTTTGGTGTATTTTATGATATTATGACAGGATAAGCCTCCAATACTGTTGACCACAAATGCAAGCAATGGTGACAAGCAGTCAACATTTGGTGCAGGAACATTCATGTGAAAAGAAAACATTAATCATTTGATACATTACAATCAAAGAAAGTTTCAATTGTTCATTTTTGTTTTCTTTGGGCTTTTCACACCAGCTCTAATCAACACTTTGTCTTTTATCAGATTTGGGTTTAATCCAAACTGAATGTTAATCAGATCAAAATCTTTTTAAAATCTCTTATCCACACAACCAGGAAAACGGTAGCTCAGACAGGTAATGTGATCAGTACGGTCCTGTGATGCAGAGAAGACGCACTGTTGGCCTTCAGTGTGCGCAGTCTGCTGGCAACGCCATGCTTATTGGTTCATTTAGGCAGAATGCAGTACATACGGAGTGAGTATGTAGTAGGCTGTATGTATGTCAGTGATTCTGAACACTGTGCCAGTCTTGCCCAGTCCAGCATGGGAGCAACATTGACAAATATGATTGAATGGGCTCTAAAAAAAACATGATTAGCTATTTATTACATTTCTTGGTTTGTGCCAGCCACGGGTAAAAGGGGTGCTGCCCATACTACTACAACCCCCTTTAGACCATTAATACACAGCTACTAGGGATGCACCGATCTGCTTTTTTCAACTCTGATACTGATACCGATATCTAAGGTTTAGTACTCAGCCAATAGCAATCCAGGAAAACAGCACTGAATTACCTGACAAACGGTATGTCACTGTGTGGAAAAGACTGGGATCATTCTTTTGTGCATCAGGCTTGACTTAAACATTTCTTTCCTGTTTTTTTTTTAAAACAAACAGATATAAATGTACTGTTATTTATTTAATAACTGTGCATCAGTACAACAATCTTAAACCAACAGCTTCTGTAGCTTGGTCAAACAACATGTAAAAAAAATATAACAAGTGTAACTGGTTCAGTCAGTGCATTTAGGAATATTAAAGGAATATAAAGTGTGCAACAATCTGTCTCCCACTTGCAACAGCATCACTCGCAATGTATGCGCAACGCAGCCTAAACTACGCACTCTCATGCTGTCCATCGCCTTTCACACGTTGCTGGCGTTGTCCCTCAGAATCACGTGGACTTTACTCCACGTACGTCAAACATTTCCTTCAGGGTGGCTGCGATCGCGTCGCTGGTGTGTGACCCACGGAAGTGTGTAGCATTGAGCATTGCACTGTGTGGCACGTAACTCTCATCCAGCCAGCGTGCAGTTAAACTTAAAAGTGACACGGGACATCCTCTCTGTGATTTTTGTTGCCTGCACACTGTTGGGTTTAAATTTTTCACCTCTTTCCTTCATCTCCTGCAAAGTTAGCTGCGTCATACCGCCTCCTTTTTGTTTATTCAGTTCAATGAAGTCAGCGTGCTCCCTTTCATTAAGTTGCTCGTGTTATAACTTGGCGTTTTACCACCGCCCCTCGGAACATTTACTGTGCAGGTATTGCAAGTAGCCGTCGAGTTTATAGGCTGAGGTAGTGTGAAAAAGTTCCAGACAGCGATCCTTTCACTCGCTCTATTTTGAAAACAATGCGGTCCACATCATGTGTGCTTCAGCACTGCGTGTTGCTTGCGCATGACGCCCCTCGCAGCGCCTATAGCATAGCGTTAGATGGAAGAGATCAGCCCCTATGTATCGGGCCCATTGTCACCGATACCCCATCTAGAATTTCCTTCAATATCGGGACTGATACCGATACCAATATCGGATCAGCGCATCCCTGACAGCTACACGGATCAGGAGCTACATGTGATACAGTCAGTCCCTCAGGAATAAGGTGATTTTTCCTTCCTGAATGCGACTGAAACAGAGGCAGAGTGAAAACTGCATGTTAAGCGTTTAATGTTTCTTTCTATGTAAAGTCGGGCTCTAAAGCAACACCAAACAGAAAGAGCAGAACAGAACATGACTTCACATCTGAACTCCTTATCTCTAATTGTAATTAGTTCTCATGGGGTCCTCTGTGAGCCTTCATCCAGTCCATTTAGCGATGAAGGACACTCTGGCCTCCCTCTTTTATTCATAATTCAATGAGACTGATAAAACCTGCTTGAGCTTGCAGAGAGCTTTAACCCTCACCATTATCTCAGCCTGACCTTGGTTGATGCTGATCTGCCCTCACAACTGATGCTCAGATGAGTGTGGAACAAGTGAAGGGCTGTGAGATGGATTTCCCCGAAGACCAGCCAGGGTCCTGACCCATTGGCAAAGTGAGGGCTTCAGAGGAATTTAAATTTCTCATTTGAGGAATTTAGCTGATGTGCTTACCCACAGAGATTTACAATGAGGGAGCAGGTTGGGGTTCAGTGTTCTGCCCAAGGGCATTTTGACAGGGAGCATGGCTGCTGATGGACACATACTGGCTGCTGATGGAATCTAATCTGTGACCTTTGTGTGATGGGCCGCCTCTACAACCAGTACTCTCAAGCATGAATTACAATGAGCCAGGGCCTGCCATGATTTGATTTAAATATATGCTATTATTATGTGTGATTTGTGATTTTACTGTCAGACTGTGTAACTTTTGAAAGACATAATCATGCATCCTTTCTCTTACAAATGAAAATTTGTATTCTTAAGCAATAAAATGCCCTCTTGCTCAGTATAGCAACAACCTGCAATCAAAAAGAAACCTTACATCCTTCTAAGACCAGAGGCTTGCGTGGCTTGGAAATAGATACTTTAGCAAAAAAAATAACTCAAGGTCAACTTATCATCCTTTTCCAGAAACTACTATTTGCAAGGTCAAGAATTAACTTTCAAGCTCAACTACATAGATATTACTGTTAGTGGGCAAGTTGTCCTGGAAAGAGAGTAGATCCCTGTGCTGTTACTAGCCACAATTGCTAAAAAAGAGACGTTTATTTCTGTCTTTACTTCAGTTGGGCTGGTTTGCATTTGAAGCAAATCATTTAAGATCATCTAGATTCTGCAATCCCAAATCTCAACAATGGAGGTGGCGATTGCAGTGAGGTTTTCAAATTTAATCCATGATCAGCTTGTTGGCTAGCTATCCACAGTAGCCGGCCAGTTAGCCACCACTATCGTATCTGTCTTACTTGACTGCCACATTACAAACCAAACAGCTGTAAATACACCAGTTGCAGCTGATAGACACATGAACAAACAACACTTTAAGCCAACGTGTCTTGATGACTACGGCTAAGACTGGATGAAAGTTGCGGATAATCAGGGTTCCCAGAGGATGATTACTTATCTTGGAGACCCCCTGTGCTTTTGTTTAGTGTTACCATCTGGCCAAACTTCCTACACAAGATACACAAAAAAATCTCATGTTTTGGACAAAATGTGGCAGATATTCAAATGTTTTGCATGTTTGCTGAACACAAACGAAATCTTTGGTCTGATGATGGCGCTAAGGTAAAGGTTAAGTGGGTCTACAAAAGCTTGATTATTCAACAAATTTTATGAAAACTTGGTTATTACAGTGTAAGATGGACCAAAGTGTTGGTGAAGGGGACGCTTTGGATTGGTCCTTCATGTCTGTCTTAATTCCAAAGTCAGGTGCTGTTCATGTGAACATTAAAACAGGTTTTGCTTGCTTTAATTGTTCTTCCTATGTAGAAAAGGATAAGACCAAATGAATCAAGTAGAGCCTGTTAACATAACCTGTATGTCACTGGACAGAGAGAGTAAGCCGGACCACCATAAACCCAAAGAGCACAGGGAGGACATTCAAACTCAAATTACATTTCAGATTTCAGATCACTGGGATTGTTGGTTCCCACTCTGTGCATATAAACACAAAAGCAATGCTGACAATGTCAGATAGCAGAACTGACAACACATTTTGGGATGTCCTGCAGAGTCACGCCTGTAGCTGCTTTCAACAGTCTTGGACAAGTATGAATTACTTATTACTTCCTTATCCTGAACACGCAGGCCCAGATTTTCTGAAGTCCTCCATCTCATCCAAAATTGTCAAAATCTTGGCTCCATGTCAGCTTGGCTGAGCCATCGGTGGCGTGAAGGAAAACATGACACAATGATGGGAAGTAAGACAAAGATGGCTTGATTGGTATTTGGGGAAACAATTCAAGCCAGTCAACGTCTCACAGCACACAACAGCAACATGTTTGAGAAGCCTCCAGTCGATGAACAAACACACGTGACAGCTTTTGTCAAAGTATTTTCAACACTGCTGTCATGTCATATTGAGTTCTGGTGTGAGTTTTATCCTTCAGCAGAAGAAAAAAGCAAAAATTGGAAGAATCACAGAATCCACAGCTTAAAAGTCAAGGAACTTAAACTGTGAAGAGACAGTCCCAAATTCCAATCTTTATCTTAACAAGTCAAGGAAATGTCTAGAATATCTAAGGCAAACACTGCACAATGTCAGACACCCACAGCTTCACGGCCCCCTGAGTGATAAATCTGTATTTTGCAGACAGATTACTCAAAATCTAGAATTCAGACTTAACAGTGGACACCAATCTACAAATATTTGAATGAGATCAGAGCACTGGCAGTGTCATAAGGTGCCATGTTTTAATACAGTGACTGTGCTACCGTGACCATTTCTGCACAGAACCAACTAATATCATCCCGTCTGTCTGCTGGACTGACAAAACCAAGGAATCAGCTCAAATGTACCAATTTGCAAAGAGGGATTCCTACACTAAACAACAGATGGTGAGCACTGGTGAATGAGAAGAATATCAATATGAATGTCAACTCAGTGTTGTCAAAACTACTGGCAGCTACACACAGGCCTGGTTTGGGTGTGTCGACAGTGCAAGAAGCTACTGCTGGTTCCAAAACAACAATGGTGGCTCCTAAAGAGGTGAGCATGGATGCTGATAGCATCAGTTATATCAGAACTGGAGAGTATTTCTTCAATGACAGAGAAGCAAAGGACAGCACTGAAGATTTATCTGGATGCAGGAGATATTTTCACTCTTCTCCCGACTGAATGGCAAGAGTTTCACCCCCCCACAAGTAATATGGTTCTTTGATCTAATCGGTTGACAGTCATGCAATCAATTCATCCAATCATCTGTCAAGTATTTTTTGAGAGTGTCTGCCCTTTTTTAAACAGTGTTCATTGACTTCCCAGATGGTTCTATGTAGCAAATCATTGTTACTGGTAGTTTTAACACTAAGTTTCAACTTTTTTTAATCAATTGATGGTTTTAGGGGTTGCACAAGCCCCAAATTGAAAAGTCATGGAAAATGACTTTTTCTCAAAGTACTACTTCACTTGGTGCTCATAAATATGTTGTGCTGGCTTGCCTGAAATTTTTCACGAGGCAGCACCAGAGAAAATTCAAAGTCTGGAGCCCTGGTTTAGCCTGCTGCTACCTCAACGCAGACCCCCAAAAGTGAACAAAAATGGATGGCTGGATGGTGTGCAAATGATAATGAAGACAGTGGCAGTAAAGAAAAGGTCAGGCAGTTCCCAGAATTACCAGGGAACATTCTCTGAGGTCAATGAAAATTATCACCACCACAGCAAGGTTCAAGGTAATCTCAGCTGCAGCTGTACAGACATGGCGTCATTCTGGTTGATGAATCAACAGCGCTGCTTTTAGGCCCCAAGCATTCTGAAACCAAGCATGCACTGACAAACAGTGTCCTCTGTGACTGTCGGGCTGGAGAGGTGAGGGAGAGCTAATTGTGCTCTGTCTCTGTGACAGTGACCATGTAGCAGCACATAAACAGTGAAGGCCATGGAGAGGAAGCTCTCTTTCGTAATGACGCCCTGATAACAACACATGCAAAATACATCTAAAAATAACACGGCATATCAAACAATAAAAACTAAATGACATTACATATAACGCAACAGAAATAATAAATAGTGACTTTGAAAGCTCATTAATATGTTTTTTAAAGCACAGCTTGTCATCCAGTCACTACCAATTCCTTGATAATAACATACTCTTTCCCAATAAGAGTAGTAATATTCATTTGAGTGGGACTGATCCTTTACTCTGATATATTCTGCTATGCTGGAGACTGGGCCATGACCCAAAGGAAGGTTGCGAGAATACTAAAAATAGGTTGTTAATTATTCTGGAGAGCATTGCATCAGTAACAGCTATGGTAATTTGCCTTAGCAAATCCCTGCGCTGTAAAAAGGCTGAATAAAATACTGCAGGCAAGAGGGACAGACAACTGAAAACAGGGTGAAAATGCTTTAGATAAGCTTTGAAAACAGGATAAAGAAAAGCCTCTTTCTGAAACAAGGCTAGCAGATAATTAAATTGCTGGCAAAATGACAGCATGTCCTGAATCCTTGAACTTCAGGTAATAAAGTTTTTTCTCTTCTGAAATAGATAAACAGCAATTGGGAAGTGAAGCTCTCACTGCATGAGTCAGCTTCTCTCAGGCTCCAGCAGCATCATCTATCACTTTCTTCCCCTTCTTCTTTGTCATTTCTTATTTTTCACTCTTCATCTCCTGCTCTTGTCTCTTTCTATTATCTGCTATGACCATGTCCTCCTCCCTGTCCCCCTCCCTGTCCCCTCATTTACCAGAAGAGCATCTGTCACCACATCTTCCTTCCCTGTCTGTGTCATCTGTCCTCCTGTTTCTATTTTAATCGCATGGCCTCTTACTATCTCTCTCTCCCTATCTCCCTTGTTTTCTCACCATAATCATTGCTCAGTCCGTGGTGCACATAAGGGCTCAGCTATAAAAAGTGCCTTGAGGCTGCAGTTTGTGTGTATTTACTTGTTCTCTGTGTGTCCTTCACCTTGATCGAAAAAAGCCTGTAGTGTTCAACGGCACAGAAAAGACAATGCTGGACCGACTGCACATTCCCCATAGATTCACCACTGGCTTGTGGGTGCGTATGTGTGTGTGCTTGTAGGTGGGAGTGTGTGTTTTTTTTCCCCATGTGTAAAGCAGACAAATACACTTAGAAGTGACCCCCAGGCCAGAGGTGCTGGGGGAGTGCACCCATGTGTTCCTCTGCATGCATAAAAAGACCTTCCTCGGGTGATTCGGGTAACAGCTCGTAATTCATTTCATGCAGAGTACAAGTCAGCCAGAGCTGTCCAGGCTGAGAGAACAAAGTGAATCAATGCTTGAAATGTTATCAGCCTGCTAACTTGAATGAAATTCACAGCAGAAAAGTTGAAACATCCTGACAGCCTGAATCTGGGTGCCTTTCAACGGTTCTTCCCACTTTCCTGTTTGACTGATTCTGCAGCACCAATCCATCAACATTCCTGGTATCTTTGCATTCTATGTGAGTTAAACACAGAGATTTTCACACTGAAAGGCACACTCCTCCCCAGGGGGACGCAGAAGAGTTGAAGAGGAGGGCACACAGAGAACACAGAAGACACTACCGTCTGCATGCAAATGTTCTGAAAACAACTGGAAATTAGGGTTAGCTCTTATAGCGTGGCCCAAATCAGTGGGCCAGGCTACAACATGTGACACAAAACTCATGGAAGTAATTCAGACACTTGAAGTAGCAAAATCAAACAAGTTCTGAGATGTGTTTAGAAAGAAATTTTCATGCTTTGAGCTTTCACAGACACATCTTTGCATCAGTTCGTGCCACCCCAGGTGAATTTGCATCTAATCGCATGCTTCTATTGACCTTGCATGCAGTTGTACTGCCTTGAAAATTTGCTTTGCATTCTGTCTGAAAACAAGAGCACTGTAGCAGAATCTGCAGGAGCTGCCTTGATTTTGTCTGAGGGGAGACCCACATATGACCCCACAAGTTCCACGACACAGACAACACGGGCAGAATCTCAAAATGGTATAATAAAAATGGAATTGTAAAATGGGGAACATTATGGAAATTACCAAAATATGTTAGTTTAAGTAGTTAAAACCACAGTCACAAATCAGGGTTTTCCCTCCCAGTATAAGCACATATGCTAAATAAAGAGAAAAAAAAAAAATGCTGCTCCTGCTATGTTTTGGTGTCTCACACACACACACACACACACACACACACACACAGACAACACCATGTTGAACAAAACTCTCAGAAGTGCAACAACATCAGCAGATTTAAGATGTCTGTTAGAGACGTCACGGCTGTGTGCGTGGAGTCACATATATTGCTGGAAAAGATGGAGAGGCTACGTCTGTTTCTGGTCAAGCATTGTAAACAAGAGTGTTGCCCGAATGTGAGAGCAGCCTTCATCAGACACACTTGTTCGGTGTGTTTTCGGCAGTGCTTTAACACTCAGTAAGCTCAGTTGTATCACTGTTGTGTATCTGTAATGCTCACACATATTCACCATCTTGAGTAACTGTATCTGTGGAATCTGTTGATATGTTTAATTATACAAAGCCTTGATTGAAGTTGAACAAATGCTGGTAAATTCCTACAGGGAGGAGCAGAGCAGAGAAAATGGGCCTGATTACCCTTCAGTTGTTATTTCTCCACAGCACGAAGTGTGCGTGCCTTTCCTTAGCTACACCTTCCTCCACATGCACACAGCAGCTGGGGCAGCTGAGGGTGAAGGATTGAGCTTCAGGCTATTTTACAGATGAGGAAAAGTGTTGCTACATATTCACTCCATGTGAGCCAGCGTCCTTCACATGTCAGGCTAATGAAGATGGTGTGGAAAAGCTGACGGCCAAACAGCCCTGGAAGCTCCAACCCAGAGCACTGAACACCCCCCCACCCCACCCCCCCACCGAAGTGAGCAATAAGGCAACACCTGTCTCTCCTGAAAGATCACATTCCCCATTGTCTCTGGCCATTATTGGGGCTCTGCTGTCTCCAGCACACACTCAGCATTAAGTGCTGTTTGTGTGTGTGTCTGAGTACACGCTCCTGCAAAGCTGTGAGCCATGCTGTCCGTTCTCGGGAGAAGCATTAAGGCGCAAATATTTTCCTCAACAACTGTAATACCAGAGGGAAGACTGGCAAGCAGCTGCTTGAGGGGTCTGTAGTGCTGTTGGGTAATTAGACTGAGCATCAACGAACAATGAAACCATCCTACTGCCTGCACACGCACACACACACGCACGCACGCAAGCACACAGGAAGCTGTGTGTGTGCACGCACACACACAGGAATCTCAGTTATCTTAAGTGCAGACAGTGCTGATGGAGCTCCGCATGGGGACACATTATGTCTGTCACCAGACCAGCCAATCCAGTTCCACATGTGTATACACACACATACATATACACATTGCACTACAGAGAGAACAGTTTGGAAGTCTGAGAAAGAACATCTTTCTAGGTATGAAATATAAATCGTAACAGCTGCTTTCCCTCAAACTTATTCAGGAAGGTGCTATAATTTGTTTTTCCAAGGAGTCTCATTTGATCAAATGCAAGCCTTACCTCCGAGTTATTTAGATGTGTGTGTTTTTGTATATGTGGTATAGTATTGCAAATTATGCATAGCAACTTGTATACAAATCAAGTTTTGATTTTTAGAATTTCAAAACTTAAAGAATGGATTGAAAACATGGAATATGTAAATCACTGATCTAGGCAGTATTGATCCGACTGTTAAATATATGTAATTCTGCTCAACTGTGTACAGCATAGAGTGAGAGGGAAACACATCTGTAGTTTATTCAGTGTGGAAAAGTAAGATGTTGGCATAAAAATGTCTGTACAATACAGTACAGGGACGTACTACACTAAGCATTCAGTTTTCTTGTATGAAATGTGTAACAAAAGATAAGGGTCGTACTGGCATCTGCAGAAGGTATAACACATGTCAGACAACGTTAATATCATTCAGCCGTAGTAGATGTCACTTAGACATTAAGCAGCGAGGGCTCGGGAACACTGGGACAGTGAGCAAACAATCCAAATACTACATCTTCCCAACAAATTTAGATTACATCCCAGCGATGTATATGTGCTTACTGGGAAGTGGAACTGGGCTCAGCAGCTTCCCAGTGAACACAGCCGCACCAGGGCCGAACAAAGCCAAACAGACCAACACAGGACAGTTACAACAGGGAATACAGCGCTGAGGTGATTTATAGCAGCTCAAACCAGGGCTGGACTCTGACTCTGGGCACAATGAAGACACAGCAGGCAGGGACAGTAGAAGCATGAACGGGAAGTGAGAGGGAAGTCATCCATCACCAGCATGGGAAAACGGCATGTAGAGACAGAATATTCTCACATCTGACTCCATGAATGAAGGGTTTATTCTGACCAGCCCGCAGCTGCTGCTTGTTTGAACAGTGGAAAGGGACAATAGGGGAAATAGGTGGACACATATTTCCTTCATACTTCCTTTTATGAATTTATTTTGACTATTTTATTTGAGAGAGCTTCGATGTCCTTTATATAACATCAAAACTGTCATTTCTTCACATTCTGTTGGTCATTTTGATTTTATTTATTTAGATTTTAAACCAGAATTCTTAGATGTACCTTTAAAATTAAGAGTTAACCAAAAAAAGATTACAAATCTGACCTCACATTTGTTGCCAGCTTTTGGTACTGATCCTTTTCAATTCTCAGTGCTATGCATCATAAAGTTCTTTGGTTCGATACACTGCCTTACTCATAGTTTACAGTCTTATGTAACTTTGGGCACCAAGCCCAAGTTCTCTGGAACTGTTTGTCCCCCCAATTTATTTTTTCTCCACAAACATGCAGTTAAATTTGGGGGAGAGTGGACAGCCTGAAATTTAAACCAATCTCTGACCTCAGACCTGTGCATGACACGTTAACGCTGCATCCTCAAATGAATCATATCATGAAAAGAAAAAAGAAAGCTGGCAACCTTGGCGCCACCGTTTTCTGGCTCTGTTTCAATCCACTTTTGCATCAGCAAGGCTCAGTTTGGCTCATTTCCCTCATTTAGGAACACTGTGTGGGATGTCCTCTTTTTCTCTTGCATGGCACCTTCCTCATAACTAACTGCTAACATGGCTAACGGTGAGCATACCGAAATGTGGTGCAAGGTATATACTTTGTATCCACAGACAAAACAGGTGCAGGTTATAAAGGCTCAAAGAGTCTAAAAACATGGACGTCGTCTCTGTGATGTCACCCAGACTTGTGAAGAGCCATTGAAGTTTGGTGACAGTGACATGAGTGAAAGCAGGCTGCTAAACCTAGCAGCTACCTGTCAGTCAAAGCAGCCACGCCCTTAATTATACAAAACTTTAAGCCTTAACATAATTTAAATGGGTGAGCGTTGCACAGACGATCAGTGGGGACAGCAGAGGAGCAGATGGCTGAATTTTGAGTGATGCTCTTTGATGGATCAGAGAACATCACAAAAATCACCTTGATTTACCTCTGTCAAGTTGTTTACACAGGCTCAATGTGAGAGAATTAATGTGCTTAAAACAAAGCAAAACTCTTGGCAGCATCCTCTGTGTATACCTTGCTTGGTCCAAAGAGTAAATAAAAGAAATCCAGACTGTTACACCAACACCAAGGTGGTTAAATAGTCTCTTAAGCTGCCTTTGAGTAGTGCAGCAGAGATGCAGCTGCCAAAAACCACCATAGAGACACCTGACCCAAAGCCGGCTGTTGACCTGTGGATGGAAACAGCCAATCAGAGGCTCAACTAGGGACTGAGAGGTGCGTCTTCATCATGTACCATGCAGGGACCTGAAGCAGAGAACCGTGATGGAGACAGCGAGAAGGACAGCGAGGAAGACTGTGTTTATTAAGACCACGGTATGTGTGGGGTGAGTACCAAACACCATCTCCTCGTCCCCACCTGAGTATATCCTAAAAAAGTTTTGTGCACCCCTGGTTATAACACAGTCCCACCCTGATCTGGACGCTCGCCTGGTTCCTCGGACAGACATGCAGCGCCAAACCCAGCGCAGCAGACCCGCCCTCCTGGAGCACAGCACACTGCAGAACATGCCGTGTTTTCCCATCGCTCCGTCCAGAACTTTCCATCACCTCCTCGCAGCCGAACACACGCTGCACACCTCCAACTCCACTACCAGGGAAGTGAGTCCTACAGAGCTGCGCAACAAGTCCCAGAAACCCTTTCTCTGCGTGTATTTTTGGCTCAGCCTCATCTGAATGCCTTTAATACTTCAGTCGCATCACACTGGCGATGCGGACATGGGGACTTGATGTGATGGGACAAGTTGGACGTGCAGCCGGCCAGCAGAGATACTCCTTCTGCTCCAGCTCATTATATTACCTCTGATATCACGAGCAGAGGCTTGATCTCAGGAGGAACCTCCATAATATTACTCTCAGACTCTGAGTGCGTCTGTAGTTAAAAGCGAGCACAGCACACTTGAAGGTATTTTCTGTCTCATAAAAAGCCACTATTATACTCTTTCAGGTAGTATTTAAAGAGCATGATTAGGTTGTATTGCTCTAAAGTTGACTACGAGGCTGCAACAGCTTCTTTCCATAACGGGACGGGTGTATGACGTCAGCCTGAAGCGCGCGTGCATGCTGCTTTCACGCCATAGTTAGCGACCGGACTGTCATCACGGCTAACATCAATAACGCTGCGGTTCAACTGGCGGAAAGTGTCTTCGGAGCTCCGGGTGAGCTGAAAACAGCGGAGTTGGGAGAACAGGGAGAACTTACTTGAAGGTGAGGATGCACAGCGGTCTGTAGGACTTGTGGCTCGTATTGTCCGCCATCCTCTTGCCCCAGAAGTCGTTGCTGAAGATGTTTCTGAGGCTGGAGCCCGGTCGGACGTCCGGGTTGTTGATGATAGCCCACACATCGTCGTGCACTAACTCCCCGTGGAGAGAGTTGCTGTAGCACAGGGCGCACAGGGCGGCCAGCACGGCGTAGCGACATGCAGTCCACACCGCCTCCGGCCGGACGGTCACCCAACGCTGCTGGCGGGCTTTCTTTTCCCGTGCCGAGGCTGTCATGTCGGCCCTGGCTTTTCCCGCGGCTCCGCTGGGCTGAGGATGAAGCTGAGGGTACCGGAGGACACGTCCATTCCGCCTGCCAGGTAGCGGCTGTGTGTGCTGTGGATTGCGGAGACGGTGTGCATGGGTTGTGTTGCTTTCAGGTGCAGTCGGGAAACGAGGGAGACTTTGGTTTTGCTGTCGGTTGTTTTCCTTTCTGTGCAAGCAGAACATGGGATATTCATTTGTCTTTATTGTGTTGTATTTTTGGCAATAAAAATATACATTTATATATAGATAATAGAAAATAATTTAAGTAAATAACAGCACTTCATTTATTGAGTGTTTGAATGATTTATCGATTCACTTATTTGCTATTTATTATTTAACGTAGATATTCTTTTCTTTGTCTTAAAATAAATTTAATTTAAATTTAATGTGAGAAAAAGTTCTGTCTTGACCTTGAAAACATTCGTTTGAAAAGTAATCAAATCTCAACTCAATGTTTGGTTCATCTCATGAGCTTCCTCAGCAGCTGGAACAGCCAGCAGCTTTCTTTGGCAAAAAGTCCAGTATTCATAACACAGTGGCTGCCTAAATAGATAAATGAGCGAATAGGAACTAAAATGTTTTGAAACCATATTGGCACACTAACATAAAAACAATTTTATTATTAAATAACTTGCTTCTCATATAGTAAGAAGACACAGGCTGAAGACGATAATTAAGCCTGGATAGCTCCAATTAGGCTGTCTGTGTTTACACAGTAACAAAAAAAGGCTAATGAAACTAAAAATAACAACTTTCAGGCCCTTGAACTTAATGTATGAATAATGATAGGAAGGGAGGGACGAATGATTGCCGCAGGCTATTATGTCAGAATTTGTCATTAAGAAAGAATATTGGACAGCAGGCGGGGCTGCACGGTGGCGCAGCAGGTAGTGCGCGTGCCTCACAGCAAGAAGGTTGCCGGTTCGATCCCCGGGTCAGACGGGGCCCTTCTGTGTGAAGTTTGCATGTTCTTCCCGTGCATGCGTGGGTTCTCTCCGGGTACTCCGGCTTCCGGCTTCCTCCCACAGACCAAAAACATGCTCATGACAATTTTGATGACTCTAAATTGTCCGTAGGTGTGAGTGCGAGTGTGAATGTTTGTTTGTCCTTGTATGTGGCCCTGCAATCAGCTGGCGACCGGCTCAGGGTGTACCCCGCCTCTCGCCCATTGTAGCTGGGATAGGCTCCAGTCCCCCGCAACCCCGAAAGGGATAGGCGGTATAGATAATGGATGGATGGATGGACAGCAGGCATAGTTGAGCCAGAAGTGTTGGATGTACGAGCTTATGTGGAGCACCAGAATGCGGCATCAGCTCCAGGAACCCGCCTGCGGACGCATGCGCAGAAGTACGCTGCCTCTCCGGGCCGACAGAAACATCAGCTGCAGAAAATCAATGCTGCTCGGCGGAAGCTGCGCCAGCGCACGATCGCCTTGGCACAACCTTGACCTTTTTCTTCTCACACAGAGTCATCATTAACTAAGGAGTCCGAGAAGTCTCGTGACCGCAGAGCAAGAAGACATTAGTGAATGCTCCTGCAAGAGAGTTTCAAGCAGCCTAAACCTGTGATCACATCAGTTGTTTAAAGCTTCATGTTTAAGATCTTTGACTTTGAAGGGCCCTTCCAGACATGTTTAAGACGATTGAAATAAGAATTTGTCAGAACAGTTTTTTGATCGATCAATAAAAGTTCAGTAAACTAGGCCCTCTTACAAATCCCTTACCTTAAAGCCCGTCTATTCCTTCTCTGTGAAAAAAAATCAGAATATATAGAGAATTTATGTGGAAATTTTAAAAGTCAAACTGTTGGTTGCAAAATAATTCCCACTTCACTGAAAAGCCATATTCAGAGTACGTCACCTGGAGGCCCAGCCCAGTACTCCGCACACTTCACTGGCTTCCCATCACTGCCAGAATGAATTACAAAGTCACTCTCATCACCCATCAGTGCATTTATGGAAACGCCCCACCATACCATGAAGAACTCCTCACCCAGCAAACCACAACCCGGAATACACGCTCTGCACATCAAAACCTCCTCCACACTCCCAGAACCAAGCTCAGGACCATGGGAGATTGGGCCTTCTGCGCTGCTGCACCACGTCTGTGGAACTCCCTGCCCAGTCACCTCAGGACCCCGCAGACCGTGTATACTTTTAAAAAACACTTAAAGACCTTTCTCTTTAAAGAGGCTTTTAATATACTTTAACTACTCTTTTTATTTTTTATTTTTATGTTTTTACTGTGATGTGTGCTTATTATCATTATCATTATTATTATTATTACTCTGTTTTCTCTGTTCACTTGCTGCTCGTGTCTCTCATCAGGATTCCTGCCTGTGTTCCTTTATTAGTATTTCGGCTTTGTTCATGGATTTTGTCTCAGCCTGCATCCTCAGTTTTTGGGCTGCATTTCATCGCATTCAGTTAGTTTTCCCAATAAACTGATAAAGCAGGTGATCTTATTCCCTCTAATGCGTGTTTACCTCAGCGTGGAGAGAAAACTCTCTCTCTCATTGACTCCTGTTGCTTTTGTTTTCCTGGGATTTGCAGTTGTTTTAAGGTCACAAAGCAACAGAGCCGTTTGAGAGCGAGACCTAAAGAAAGAGAAGGTGTGAGAGGGAGAGCCTGAGGGCAGACAGCAGAGTCCGTCAACAACATGCTGAACATCTGCTGTGTCCCCTCGCGGCCTGACCGACTCATTGCGATTCCTGTTGCGTGGTGGCCAGCTGGTCACTGAGCGCTTGGCCTCCTGCTCTGAAACGGAGCTCATTTCGGTCTGAGCCACTACAGCGCACCGCAACAGCTGCTCACGCTGACAGCAAAGCAAGCCTCTTTCTTACAGCTGACTGAGAGATGAAGGTGAGGCCTGCGTGTTAACACGGCTCGTACCTCTGACTGTGTGCGATGTGAGAAGGTTCGATCGTGGTGAGGAACCCACAGCTAATTATCAGCAACCCTGCAGCCCCACAGTACACGCTGGCCTCTCTGGCCTTTTGGTTTCACAGCACATTTAATTTAAGGATCAGTTTCAGTGCTCTCATCAAGCCTTTTATTGTAGCATTAGCCTGGTTCCAGATCTCTGAAGTGCTACTCTTCAGAACTGATGATGGATTGTGTTGTTGACAGAAACTCTGGCATTTTTTGTAAAACACAGTGGGTATCAGGCCTATAAGGCCTCGGCTCTGCTCTGGATCTAGTTTCCACAGATGATGAATGTCACTTGTTTTAGAGCATTTGTTTATCCAGGAAAGACAGATGAAGCATGCCGGCATTTTTTGCTGGAAATTTACTTCTCTGTTGACATTTCACTTGTCATAGTAGCAGTGGTGTGTGTGTGTGTGTGTGTGTGTGTGTGTGTGTGTGTGTGTGTGTGTGTGTGTGTGTGTGTGTGTTTAGCAGAGCAGTGGTTTGTACCAGCAGAAGTCATGGATGGCAGGCGGTCTGTCAGCCCATATCGCTCCAGTGCCCCTCATGTACTTGCTGACCTGGCTGCTACGACCCGTCACTCTCAGCTTCACACATGTGCGCGCGCACGCACACACACACACACACACACACACACACATTCACACACATTCACCACTACTATGACAAGTGAAATGTCAACAGAGAAGTACATTTCCAGCAAATATGCCTGCATGCTGCACACACAGAGTTTCCATCATTTCAGAGGACCACTACTTGTCTAACCCTAACCTTCACCTAAACCTAGCCTAGGTTAATGATTTATGTCTTAAGCAAGGCAAGTCCACATGATATGACTGTGTAGGCAGATTTATGACCAGAACATGAGTAATACACATCCACACACACGCATGCATGCACACACACAAATACAAATAACAAATAATACCATTCAAATAATTATTATGCAGCCCCGTTTTTGGCCCTCAACTCTGTCCACATTTTTCAATGTAGAAACTTCATTCAAACCTCAAAATATTCATCTCAATTAGAACATTCAAGCTGTCACATTTCTCATTCACAACTTTCAGAAAATCTGAAATATTCAACATTATCTTTCACTTTTTTCTTCTCATTTAAAATAATGACCAGGGTGCACAGAGGCTAGTGTGGGTGACATCGCACACAGAGTGGGTGAAGGTGTTAAACTGCTTTTAAAAATGTCTAACTCATTGTCACGGCCAGAAAGTTCACTCGCGCACGATATTCTTTTGCCAGAATGTCAGCAATTTTATCTTCTTTCACACTTTAACCGTGTCAGCAAACACACTCACACATTTCACTCCATGACCTTCTGACTGGCAGGTGTACCATCCAATTCCTCCACTAACTTCAATATCAACTGAGAGGAGGATTTTCAGAGAATAACAGAAACGACCTTTTGCCTTTAACTCGCTCTATTTTCACTCTTTGACACCACAAACAAACAAAGTATATCACAGCCTTCAGCAAAGCCTCCTGTCTCTCATTATTTAATGACTTAGGAAATAGGAGTTGAGGTCATTGACTGATAAGCTAGAGTTTGAGAGGTGTCTCTCCACTGAAAGCTTTGTGTGGCTCAGTTCAACACACAGCTGAATCAGGTCACTTACATCATGGCCTCCCACACATCCAACAGGTTTCACTGCCAATGCTGGTTTAGTTCTGCAGTTTTAGTCAGGAGTCATTCAGCCAGTTCAGTTAGTGGATTCAAGCCGACTCCACGCACAACATCAGGCGACATTATGTTGACTTGAATCATTTGTCTGACACAAAGACACACACACGAATGAGGACATTATATTGACTTACAGTCATTTCCTGGAAACGTAACCAAATCCAAAGCATAACTACACTCGCCGATCGCCAGTACCTGTCACCATGCAGCCTTTGATTTTATGTGTCAGTGTAAAAGAAAACATTGACACTGAAAAATGTTCCACTCAAAAATAAAATATTTTTTGTGTTTTGATTCATTTTTCAATGACAATCTTCAGTTTTTTTTCTTTAGGTCTTTTTTCAATGACAGTTTCTTGATGCTGTTAGTTTTTTTTCCCAGTGAAACTGGTTTTCAGCTTCAGCTTTCTGTCACTGTATTGGCATGAAGAGGAGGGGTTTGACGAGAGGCGAAGAGAGTGGGATTTACATATCTGTGTACTAATGAGAAAACATTACTCGCCTGGACCCGAGGTCCTGTCTTAAGCATCTGACATGAGCACACAGCTACCATACAGCACTGGCTTCCATGAGTTCACCTGGAACTCCCAAATCACAGTGCGTTAAGTCACTGTGCTGCTGTTTTTCCACATCAGGCTGGGTTAAAGCTAACTTTTAACTGGCATTATGCTGCTCTGGCAGCAGCCTGCTGGAACAAGCACCAACACATGACATGGAGCTGGGCCTTGTGCACATTCCACCCTCTGGCCCCACACACTTCCTCAGTCACTATTATTCTGAAGCACATCTATAATAATAATAACAAAAAACATAGTAACAAAAATGAATGATTATAGTGATTATGAAGCGTGACTAAATGATCATAATTGAGTGGATATAAAGTAAATATTTCCCACAGAATTCCTTTATGAGCTAAGCTCTGTGCATTGGGACTATGCCCTGATTACTTTGTTGTAACTCTGCAGCAGTCACTGCTCTCTGATTTTAATGAGCCAGAGGGATCATTGCACTATTAAGGAAGAACATAGATATACCTTCTACTGAAAATATGATTAGGTACTGGCAGCCTATGCAGCCTCAGAGAGACAAACGTATATTGTAACAAGAACTTTCTTCACCTTTTTGTTAAAGGTTCCGTATTATGAAGCTTTTTCAATAAGTTTCATAGGTCTATGAGTTCCATAAAACATGTTTTTGAAGCTGTTTGCTGGAAATAGTTTCAGGAATAGATTCTCACCTCCCTCTATTTTCCTCTGTTATGATTGTTATGATTTGTTGCATTTGTTTTGGCGTATCCTGGATGCTGTGTGTCATCCTGGGCACAAGAGGGTGTGTGTGTGTGTGTGTGTGTGTGTGTGTGTGTGTGTGTGTGTGTGTGTGTGTGTGTGTGTGTGTGTGTGTTCTGCTCTCTGCCCTTGTTGGCCGGTGCTGCTACTTCAGGGGGAGGTCGGTGGACCGTCTCCCTCTCCTGCTTCTCCTTCCACTTGGCCGTGTCAGATGGCGTTGCTGCCGCTGTGGTCGGTGGCTGAGATTGTGTGTGTTCCTCAACTGTTATTGTTATTATTGTAAATACTATTAATATTATCCTAACGAGGTGAGTTGTATAGTAGCTGTAGGGGAGGGAGCCGTTTATGTTTACTTGATTTTTCTCCTGTTTTGGTTAGGGAGGATTAGAGTTTTGTAATTTATTTTATTTTACTTTGGACCAGTAAGAATAACAAAATGGAAATCTTTTGTTTATTATTTTGGCCATGCCCTCCCCGACGCCATTGCTACTTGATTAAATAAATAAACCTTGTTAGACTGCAGAAAGTTGTGACCTTTCTTGGGAGCTGGGAGGAAGAGGGGAGCCCTTTTGCGTTGTGTCCTGGTTCCTCTAGTCTGGGACATGACATAAATTGGGGCCTCGTCCGGGATTGCCGATCTCTTTATCTGTCGGGTGAGTTTTTTGGTAGGTATTTTTGTAACTTTTTGTCCCATATGTCTGGTTGCTAATCTTTGTTCTCGTAACACTATGGAGTTTAACGTGGAAGAATTTAAGGCTAATCCCACTTTAGCTCAGTTAGATGCCTGTCGGGTGGTCGATTTGATGTTAATAGCGGCATGGCTGGGTGTTGATGTGCTGTCGACTGCCAGAAAGCCGGATTTGAGGGAGCTGATCGTGAAAGCTCTGCAGCAGAAGGGTTCGATTGGGGCAACAGGGGTTGGGGAGCGCGAGGAGCTGCCGCCGGGCGCTCGTCTTAAGGAGTTCTTGCCAACCACCATGTTACCACCAGCGGCTCCCTACCATACAACCGTTCCCACTGATCCGCCCACTGTGACTGGGATGACTGCGGAAGAGCTATGGCTGACTTCAGCATCAAGGAAATAGAGGTGAGGAACCGGGAGTTGGAGGTCGAGTCCATGCATCTCCAAGTTATCCTAGAGCTGGAGCGTCAGCCTAGGATGCCTCCACAGTCCCCTAATCTGCCAGAGTCTGCCCATTCTCCCCGTGACGTGAGCCAGCACATCGCACTCATGCCGTGTTTCAGTCCCTTTCAGAATGTACTGTTTCTGGTGTCAAATTTGGTGCGACCAATGACCAAAGACCTCATTGGCTGCGCCAAATTTGACCGGCTCATCTGGAAACTGCAGGCAGGATACTTTAAGAAGTCCATATCTCACTCAAAAAGCATGGACGGTCTTATTTCAGTTTGTATGTGTGTGGCAGCACCAGAGACCCAAAATAACACCCCAAATCCCAGAAAAAGTGAGTTTTTCATAATATGGGACCTTTAAATTGTTAATGTTTATATTTAATGTGACAAATTCAATAAAAAGAAACAACATTCTGTTGCTGGTGCAGACTTGACACGGCACACATGCGTTGCAAAGTACCTTTGCAACTGGGAGACATATCATCTGGGTGGGCAAGAAAGAAGAGGTCAAGAATAAAGTAAAGGATTCTCCATGTTCCAAAAGTCAAAAGCAGGGTGACGCTATCAGATTTCCGAGAATATTATTACACTGATCAATACGCAGTAAATGTTGGGAAATGACAGTACACCGGCGGTTTAATGTAGTGTAACCAAACATGGTATTTCAAAGACAGTTTTCAACCATGAACAGCAATCTAGAGGCAAAATGCACCTCCAAAAAGTCATTAAAATGGATGTCGAACTTGCTGTCACATGCACAGTGTGGATATCTTCAGTGAAACTGCTGCAGACGACTTAGTTTTTGTTTGCTTATGTTGCTGGTTGCAAGGAACCCATCTACTAGAAATCACACTGAGGGAATGTTGTTACTTAACTTCTGGCAAGTAGCAAAAATGTTGACAAATGTTGAAATGTTTTATCTGTTTTCCTACAATATTCTCACAGAGCCACCAAAGCATGAGGAGATGTTCTTCACACAACTTCTGTGCCTGTGAACTCAGTGCAGAATGTAAGAGTGCAGGGTTACTCATCAGGCTCACAGGTCACTGTGATGCAGCCTGATCTGACTCACTGTCAAACAGTGTGGCTCCCAATTCTGATGTCTGGACCCCAACAGTGGCTCATGCAGGGACCTGAAACAGCAGACATTTATCATTTGTAATCAGTCTGGTGAGGACAGGCCATGAGCTACACATGTGCTTAAACTAAGTGCTATCTTAATATGGATGTGAGAAGTAATGGGGTAAGTTGTGTAAGTGTATAAAAAGAAGGATTAAGGGAGGCTCTCCGGGGCCAGTCAGACAGAATGCTCAGGAAACAGAGACAGGGTGGAGGCAGGGATGAAAGCGCAGACCATCAGCCTTCAGCACTCTTCTCCCCTCCTTTCATCTCCTTACACTTCCTCCATCTGGCCTATTGCACTTTGCCCAGCTTTCCTCATCAGCATCATCATTAGGGTGAAACCTGCTCGGTTTCTGTTTGGCACGGTTCGATCCCAGGGTTGGTCGGCCTTGCCTTCCCTTCAGCTGGCAGAGAGACAGACCTGCAGCCAGTTAGCCCTGCAACGCTGCATGTCCTTTTCAAGCTCTCATCTGCACTCACAGCCTCTGTAATCACCACATCAGCTATTCAACGCTCCATATGAATCACCAGAGACCTGGGGAGGGAGGAAAATGTAACACCTGCTCCCTCTATCTCCATCTCTCTACTCTGGTCTCACAGCTTCCTGCTGAGCTACAAGGGGAACTGCCAGGAGGAACTATTCACCGTCAGCTGTTTGAAATACGAGCATCGTGCCGGAGCTGATTTCTTCATTTGTTGAGTGTTTGCACGTTCAAGGTCCCATGTGCCGTGTGTTAGAGCAGCTGAACACCGGCAGCAACTGGAAGAACTCTCCCTCAGACAGTTTGCTCCCTGAAAGATAAGATAATTAAGAAATGCCTCATTATAAAATGAGATACTTAGAGAACTGAAAGAAAAAATCCATCAGATGAACAGCTTTTAGCAGTGGAGCTCCTCTCACTGGTGACTGAATGCAACATTATCAGCTCAGCTGTGATATCAAGTACATTACTTCCTGGTTAAAAGCTCACAGAAAGAGAGTTAAAGCCACAAACACAGCCATCATTAGTTAGGTATACTCTGTTGCAAAGGTGTTTGCTGAGCTGTTAACCTTATAAACAGTGCTTATGTAGGTCTAATTTTGTATTGGGCTGAAAGAAACAGCAACAAATGAAACCACCCTGGAATGTCACAGCATTCAAATACGTGTGCTAATGGATGGATGGATTAGCTTCCTTCTTCTCAGTCAAAACTCAGTCAAATCTGTACACTCAGACATGACACACATATTCAGTGAGTGCACTTTCTGAGATCAAAGTTACTACATAAATGACAGTTAACCACTATCGCTGCTCAGCTGGAAGTAAGTGAACAAGCAGGCATGCTCCACTGTGGTATTTCATTTCATTATTACAGCTGGCTGGCTGATAGCCACTAAACGGTGATGGCACTCGTTATGATTCGGCCTGCCATTCCCAAGCATAGGAGGCCTGTTAAATATTACCCATAGTGCTATAGGTTGAATAGGCCATTAGAGGAAAGGGTCATTAGAGTGGCACTCATCTGTGAAGAGCACAGGGATGCCTGCACTTGATGAGCCCCTCGGGGATGCAGCGCATGGAACAGGCGGTCAAAGTACGGACAAGGAAGACTGACATTTAATATGCAATCACACAGAGTAATTAACAAGGCTAATGCAATTATGTGCTACATGAAGCAGGCTGCTAAGGAGATGACTGTCTTGTAAGAGAATAAATGCAGCTAAAATGAAGTGAAGAGGGTTGATAAAGTTAGGGCAAAGAGGCACTGTTAAACAGCCACCCGAGGCTTCATCCCTTCAGTTAAAGGACTCAAATGAGTGCAGATTTAAGTGTTGTATGAGCTTGTAAATCTGATTTAGAAAACTGCCACACAATATGGAAACGGACACCGCTTTGATCGCTGATTAGATTCAGCTGCAGAAGTCTCTTATTTACATTAAATACCCTATAAATGATACATGCTAATTTTTGCAAGGTAGCCAGTTGAGATGCTGCAGTTTCACTGTACCTTTCATGGATTACAGACCAGCAAATGGCAAAATACTGTTTCTGGTTTGGAGGCGGGCGGCACGGTGGGGCAGCAGGTAGTGTGAATGCCTCACAGCAAGAAGGTCGGCGGTTTGATCCCTGGGTCGGCCTGTGTGAAGTTTGCATGTTCTTCCCGTGCATGCGTGGGTTCTCTCCAGGTACTCTGGCTTCCTCCCACAGACCAAAAACATGCTCATTAGGTTAATTGGTGACTCTAAATTGTCCTTAGGAGTGTGAGCGTGAATGGTTGTGTGTCTATATATATGTTGCCCTGTGATCAGCTGGCGACCGGTTCAGGGTGTACCCCGCCTCTCGCCCAGTGACAGCTGGGATGGGATAGGCTCCCCCCCAGCCAACCCTGAAAGGGATAGTCGGGCATAGACAATGGATGGATGGTTTGGAGGCTTCAGGATAAGAACTGCTCTGTATGTGAGGCTCATACAACCCCCTTCCAACTTTTTATTATTACCAATTTAACTTTCATTATGTAAGTCTGCCAGACTCCTCCATGTATTCCACAATACTCCAGGTATTCACACTTATGTATGAACTCCAGGTTTCAGCTACGATTGGTCAAGTGTCACCTATGACCCATGACATCATCAGGTAAGTCAAACCCCAGCTCTCCTTTTCTCGCGCTTTTTTCTCTCTTCTGCTCACATCCTCTTACCTAAAGCCTCTCTAAGCTGTGTGTGGTCTGTGTTTTGGTAGTGACGAGATCCAGCTAACTGTACAAGCAGCACTTTTAAGCAAATTGCCTTAAAGATCATCTCCAAATGCACTGAACTACATACAGTTACTGCTTTTGAATTTGGACTTCAGGACTCATTTCGTTAGGCCTAAGCCCTGAGTGTTATGGCTAATGTTGAGGGTTTTCTCTATGTTTGTTAAAAAAAACCCAAACATTTGAAGCCGTAACACTGTCCCCACCTCTTCTCTGTATCATCCCTGCAATGCCACCCTTCATGGGCTCACCACACCATGCACTCTGCAGCTCCCCGGGCCCCTGCTGGCCACAGCTGTTGTACTTGCACAGGTTGTTGTCTCTCTTTTGATTTTATGTGACAAAAAATATTTACTTTTACATTTTATACTTTTAAATATTGTCCACCTTTTTGTATTTATGTCCTTTTATTTAAAACTTAATTTGTGATCCTTTCGTCTTTATTAATGACTGAAAATGTTAGTTTTCACATTCAAATCTGATTGTCAACTCAAAGGACATGGGCATACAGTAAAGATAAAACATTAAGCATGAATGTGAACATTCACCTACACGTTTCAGTCTCATAAACCTTCTCAAGACATTGTCTCAAAATATCTTGAGAAAGGTCAGAAGACATTGACAAATAATTATGCCGAGTCGATTTCTGTGTGTACGAGAGTATTTTTACTTTGAGAAGGATTTGGAGAGTGCCATTTGTTTGCTGCTCTGATAGAAGTCTAGTTTAAACACAGATGTATGTGCACATATCTGAGCAAACCAGTGGATCAGGTGCTGGATAAGAGAGCTCAAAGTAAAAAACAAAGAAGTACCAGCTCAGTAAATAGTCTTGAAGCCCTCTAGTAGGTAGCATTTATTTGCTACGTTGTAAACCTTTCTGCAAGGTCTTCCGCAGGCAAACACCCAGGCACAGGTATTTAGAGGCTTAGATAGTGAGGCAAAAGAAACATAATCAACTGTTCAAATGCACTTGTGGCAAATAAGTGTATTCTGTGTGAGTGTGTGCGCCTCATTTTATAAGCCTCACAATACCTATGTAATACCCACAAGACCTTCTCAGAGGTCGCAGTGATAAATAGTACCTCCTGCAGGGCTTCAAAACTATTCAGCGTGCAAATAATTCTTTGCTCTTCACAAGAGCAGCATAGATTCTCAGAGAAAGTTCTGCAATTGTTTTAAAGAAACAAACAAAAGCTTTTCATTTTTAGAAATGTTAAGGTTACAAATGTTGGTCTTGTGTCTGTGTCTGTGTGTCTGTCTGGGCATGGCGTTTTGTTTTCCCACCTGCTGCCAATTAACTTGCACACCTAAAACCCATCCACTTGTCAAGCTCCTGCAGTGTATACCCCCACTCTACACTCCAGTCTCCACCAGAATCTTTAATTGGCCAGTGTGGCACTATGGTATGGCCAAGTTCAAGTCTTGTTAAGTACTTTCCTCATGCTTGCCTGAGCTGTGCCTCAGGCTGATCATCTCTGTGCTCTCTGTCTGCCTGCTTCCCCGAGTGTTTGCCAATCTGCCTTGCAGACATCTACTCAGCTTTCTCTGCTCGCTCCGCGCCTGTCATTCTGGCTCAGATCTCCAGACCTCGTGTCAACATTTTATCAATAAATCTGCATTTAAACAATTGCAAGTTGCATGTCTTTTTTGTCAATTTGGCCAACACAGACTCAGCAGATGCAGACCCAGAAACAGTAAGCGTCAAAAATGCAATCTCCAGTCAAGGAATAGCATGAAGAACTCCACCAATACCAGGTAAATCAAATCACTCAGTTATTTAATCAAGTGGCTATGTCATCAATTCTCCTCTCTGGTCTTTGCAGCACAAGCCATTCAGCATGTTCCTCCAGCTGCACCACATGTGTCCGCTCCACCCAGGGGGTCCTACATTTCTGACTCAGAAGCCTTCACTGGGTATCTGCTTCTCCAGCACTCACTGGTGTTCAATTATCAACCACTGACTTTCCCTTTGGATCAATGTAGGGTACGTTACATTATGGGATGGTTGAAAGGAAGGGCTTTGGCTTGGATGAAGGCAATTTTTTTTAACTGGCTTCTTGTGATGAACCCTGCGTCCCTGCCATCAGGCCTCCACTCACCTTCATCTTTCACCACCTTGCAAGTTTGCAAGTTCATTCATCCCCTGTGGCTCAGAGTCACTCTCCTCCAGTCTCCTGTGAATCACATGCAGTTGGGCTGAGCTCATCTTTCTCCTACTTAGTGGCTCCACAGGATGAAGGTGGATGAGTGCTATACTGTGGAAAACTGGTCATTTTTTTCCACCGGGTGCCTGACAAGGAGGCACTTGTATGCCCCTCAGCACTGCCTTACATTGGGGTCATTCCTGTTGTAATCTTGTTGTTGTGGCTGCACATCCACAGAACTGGGGACACATTAGCTCTTTTGCTCACAACACTCTAGGGCATCAGCCACACTGCTGCTAAAGAGCTGGGCTCCAGGGTGGACCTTCATTTTCAGATTTTGCCACTGAATGTGTACAGTTCTTTGTAATCAAGACTAAAACCATTCTTCTCCTGAAGCGTGTGGAGCTCCTCCGTGTACTGCCATCTTATTTTCTGGCCATGGACTTTTTGTGTGTGATCCTCAGGATGGAGAAAATAAGATTTCATGCTTATGGTGTCCAAATTGGCACCAAGCTCCTTGATCAATGCGACAGTATTTTGGGAGGGACCATCACATGTCAAAGAGACAACCCTGACTCTTCCTAACAAGGCTCTCCTGGATGATGTTTGCTATGTCTGCTCTTGTCATGATGTTAATAAGCAAGAATGGGGACAATGGGGATCTTCCAAGACTCACTTTCTGCAAGAACCAAAGCTTGTGTTGCCACATTTTCCATCTCACCAGCACCACTGTCAACATAGCCATGGTCTCCCTCAAACTGCTCATGAATGTGCATTTCATCCATCATCATGATCATCATCAAGTCAGCAAACTCTGGCTTTCGCTGCCTTCTTATTCACTCTTTACATTTTAAAGCTGTGAATGAAGCAACAGTAAATACAGCATCTGCAGAGATGCTACTGAGCCATTTTTCTGCAGTCTGAGGATCAGGCAAAGCCAACAGAAACTCCTCTCAGACATAGGATAGAAGTGCAGTGTAGTTGTGAAATGCCTCAAATTTTCAGAAAACACTGACTTTTTCTTCATTTGTGTTCTCTGAAAGTTCCCTCAGGGAACATCATTAAAATCAAAAAAAGATCAAAATTCAATTGAAATTAGAAATCCGTGGGGGTAGAGGGGTAAAGGGGGGGTTGGAAGCTATTTTTATTTTACAAGTTCTTTTGACCGAGTGGATGAGCAACGCTGCAAACTGCAAACAATACTAGAGCAGATGAATACAAGAACCCTTTATCACAAGATTTTTCAATGGGCTGGTGCCTGGCTAAGCCACAAAAGATTTACAGAAAACACAATAGCTATGAGGAGTCTCTAATTGCTTAAAACGTGGGCTAAAATAGATAAAAGTTCACATAAAAATGAACAAGGATGAAATCTGGAAGTCAGACGAGGGGGAGAGTTAAAAAGACTAAGTGGGGAGAGCTGAATGTCTGATGCTGGCCGCCTGTTCTGTATGCCACACTGGATGCTTCCACAGCGTGGTTGCTCCCGGCTGTCTCTTTTTCCTGATGCTGGGGGAGCCTCCACACAACTACAGCAGACATCTGAGGGCAGAGCGAACACACAGCCAGTATGGGGTACACCTCTACAGCTGCCAAACTTGCATCTCATCTGCCAGAATGTTACTAATTCCCAGAGGTACTCATGCAGCCAGGCAGAGCTCCTCGGCCTGTCGTGCTGTAACGTTTGCTCCCCTCCTCTCTGTACATTGTCCAGTCCTGGTTCCCGTCCTCCATCTCTATCTTCCTTGTTTCTCTCTGCCCTACTCTAGCATGTTGCTGTCATCTCCGTCGCTCTTGTTCTGTCTCATGCTCCTGGTCTGCTGCCTCTTTGGTCTCTGCGGCGATCCCCTCCTGTGTGATTGGTCAGGGCTTTGTCTATCACAGGGATCAGAGCTCAAGCAGGAGCAGGTCATTAGTGTTAAGGGAAGCAACATAAACAACACAAAACAGCGGTCTATATGAACCTGAAAGAATGCACATAGCCATAATAACATCATAACAAAACACAGTACCAAACTAACAATATAAATAAAACCACCCACATGAAATCAATGCAACATTAAATCAATATATAACAGTAAAACTGTTGGTACTGCTCCAATCGTCTGCATCTGCAGCCTCCTCACTGCTATTTACAACAGAAATCGGCCTGTCACTTTTCTCCTCATTAATACTTTGCAAGCTTTTTCCTCTTGGCTGTGTTTCTTTACCCTTGCAGAAAGAGAAAATTGTTGGCACAGCGGTGTCCTTCAGGCATGTCCTTCCCCAATAAAAATTACAAGAAACTGCAGAGTAAGTGGCAGTTCATAGAGGAGGTTTGTGTGTTTAAGTTCAGTTGATATTCAGCTCTGTATATGAAGGTGGTGTTAAATTTAACTGTGTACTACCAAGACAACTGAAGTATGAATGTACAGTGTGCACTTCATCCACATTAAAATGACTGCTGCTGTTAAAAGCATAGTGAACTGTTCTCAAAGCTTATTGCTGCTATGTCCAGCTTACTCACTTGGAATCATTTTTCCCATTTTTCACAGACAGTATGTGGGGAAAACAGCAATTCTCACTATCATAAAGAGTCTGCATTAAATATAAGGAAATGAGAGAAAGATGGCAAAAAAAAAGTGTTGTCATGTGGCTTGATTGGTAAAACATTCAAATCCTCATCTGGCCTTTTGCATCAGGGAGCACAAAACTTCAATGGTGTGTCAATAATTTCATCTGAACAGTGACAGCACGGAGCAAGTTGTGCCCTAATCAAGTACTTAGTACCGTGTTATGTAATGTATTACAAGATAATTTGATGCATGAGGGTGTAATAGTCAATACTTCATCAGTGTAAACCAAAAAGTTGTTGATCGTTTGTAAGGTAAGTCAGTGCTGAAGTGATGCCTCTCAGTGTGTTTACTGCACAGATGAAATGTCCTCTTACAGAGTCCTGCTCTGTCTTCTCACGTTGAAAATCCATTGGTTGAGACAAATTACACAAATACATATGTCAAGTAGTCTACTGCATGTGTTACGTTACCTCCTTCACAAACTTGACATATAAATTTAGTAAGTATCCAGATGTGCTGCTCATTACATCTTGATAGGAAAGTTAAGGTTAGGGTTAATGCTATCAGTTTGCATGACCAGGCTGTTCCAGGCTGTGTACACGTTTATTTCTGCTGTTAAGATGGACAATTAAATCAATTTGTAACCTCCAGGGCTGAAAAATAAAACTGACACAAAAGGGCAAAAACAGTTCTTCGAATGAGAACTTGAGGCTGGCTTCAAAAGTGAGTCACTCCCCATAGACCCCCATATTAATTTTTATTGTCTACAGCCTGAAGATTTATTCTCTATAGCTAACGTCCCCGTTCATGACATTGAATGTTATAAATTTTATATAACCGACTCATTCAATTAAATTGAGGCTTTAAGTTATGCATAATTATGGGCACGAGTGACAGTTAGCCACTAGGTTTCAGCAACTGGGCTTCATTTGGCCGGCTTCAGCTTCAACCACGCCCCGCCTCTTTGCCAAATTTTGGATTAGGAATTTGGTCAAACGCTGCCAAGATGGCACCAGCCAGAATCGCTGTCCCTGAGCTTCACAATGGCTCTTCAGAAACTATGGGTGACATCACAGAGACGACGTTCATGTTTCATACTGTCTCTGATTTTAACATGGGGGTCTATGGGGATTATTATGTACAATTTTGGCTTGGCAGGATAAAGGAACATCAGTTTCAGTGAAAGGTATAGTACGGTTGTGCTGTGCTGGATCTGCTGCAGACTGTCACTGGGAACATAAAGTTGTAGTTCAATAACTGAATAAAAGTATTCCATTGGCCTTCATTAGCCTGAAGTCAGAGATGATTGTTTCTCAGACCCATTTGTGTCAGCGTCAGTCCTGTGTGGCCAATCCACAGACACAGGGAAGGATTTTTCTGTGCCATGTTTTGAGGACTATAAACAATTCTGGAGTGCTGTCAAAAAATTTCAAATTACTTATGTTAATTCTCTGGAAGAGGAAAAAACTCAGGCTGTAAAAGTTGGCCTGCTTTTCCACCTGTGTGCTCTGAGCCATCCATCCATGTATGTGGGTCGCTGTCTGTGACAGACACACACCTCTCAGCTGAGACCGTTGTCTGCCTGGAGGAGCCGCCACACGGTGTAAACAGCACAACGCACGGCTTCAGCTGTCATGAGGAAGGCTTGCTTCATCTGTGCTCTCTTTGGACTTTCACTGCTGTCTGTATCCGCCTCTCCACACAGTCACTTGAAAATGTTTTTCTCGTCTCAGAAAGGGTCTGACTGTTTCCCACTTCCGTCTTTCTCAAGAGGTTTTGGTCTCTTGCTATCTGTCTAAGACGTCAGGCTATGTTTTAACATGACAGCAGTCACTGACTTTGAAGCGTCCACGTTCAAGACATTTTAAGCAAATTCAATTAAAAATATTTTAGCTAGTTAAAAGTGTTAAGTTTAAAGTTTGATCCTGATTCCAAATATTTTCAACGCTGTGTAAAACAGACAGAAAATGTATAATTTTCTGATTCTTTTTAACATATACTCAGTTGAAAACAGTATAAAGATAATATATTCAAAGTTTGACCTCAACAACTTCATTGAGTTTTGTAAATACTTTCCTATTGTGAATTAGATGCAGCAACTAAAGTCTGGGAAAGTTGTGGAATGCTCCAAAAACACCTGTTTGGATCGTTCCACAGGTAAACAGGTTGATTGGTAACAGGTGATAGCATCATGATTGGTATGAAAGGAGCATCCTGAAAGGTTCAGTCATTCACAAGTGAGGATGGAGAGAGGTTCACCACTTTGTGAACACATGATTATATGAAGGATATGACTACAGGGGCTCAGGAACACTTCATAAAACTACTGTCAACAAACACCATTTACAAATGATTGAATTCTGTTTGACACAGCGTCCCAACTTTTCTGGACTCAGGCTTGTATAAGGGATAGGAGCTGAGAAGGATACTTTCTGCAGACCCTTGTACAATAAGTATGCAGGGAAGTATGCAAAAATGCTTATGTTGCCTCAGAGACTTCATTTGTGGATTCGGGTCTCCATAAAAAAACAGCTTTATTTTTGATTTGTGAAGGATAAAGGGACTACAGCTTACGTTTTGTTGTACAAGCCTGTGCTGTAAATGAATGAGCCTTAAACTTTGAATAGGGCATGAACCTCATTGTTTCAAGTCACAACAAAAAGCCATTCATTTTCATTTCACTGAATTCCAATACGACACCACACCGCTATGAAAGGGGACTTAATAGAGTTTTAAACCTAATGGGGGAAACGTGGGTCACAATCAAACATGCATAGCAAGAATGTGTCAAGCTTATTGTTTTTTTTTTGCAGTGTACTTGCAGATTTAGAAACATCCTGATTGGATATAAGAGGCCAAACTGTCCCTCTGCTCTACTCTTCGTCATCACAGCATCACACCACTGTGTCAAGAGAGGCTGAAAGTGTTTGTGGCAGATGTGGTGATTTTTCACTGGCCTTTACTTTTCCCTCTGCAACTCTCATCTTGATAGCATCCTCCAGCTCTCCTGGCGTGGGAATGCTCATTACTGCTGCAGCAGCATCCTCACTTGGCCTAGATATGTCAGCCAAAACAACATCTTCCACCAGCCGGTGTCATTCACATGCAGGACAAACGATTACAAAGCTTGCTGAGAGAGAGTGAGAGAAAGATTGGGAGACAGAGACAGATAACTAATGATGGAGGGACAGATTCCACCACTGCAGAGTGAATTTCCCGCAGTGCTTCATGATCATGGAGCCACAGAGTGAGAATGTACACAAACACAAGTGAAGAAACCCGCTGTTGACAGCCCACCACCCTTCAGCCACAGTACAGCTCCTCTGTGCCTGGCTTCCCTTTGTTGTCCTGCACATACACTCACGCTGGGATGAGGGAAACAAGCATTACATACACAAGCTGCAGCCGAACACACAGGGAATACCAACTCAGAGCGAAGGAAGGAGGCCAGCATTGCACAAGAGGTTCTGGACACAATCTGGAGGATGAAAGAGGAACAACTGCCCCATCAGACAGCACTAACTTTTCAGGCTTCATTCAGCACTGAAGCCCTCTGCGTCTCACAGCTCTGCAGCAGTTACACGACCACAGCAAGTCCACATCGTCTGTACTCTCTCCTGCCTTCAACACAGAACATGAGTCTGTTTTTTCTTGTCAAAGCTCCTTATTGCTGCATGGTAATGCCATTCAAGGGCAGACTGATTTGAAAACTCCACACGTGCATTATCCTGTAATAGAAACAAACTAGCAATTCTATTAAACCTGAAGGCAGCCGTTGGTTTCCATTACCTAATAATGGAAATGAAGGAAGTATTATTGTTCCTACCTTCAAGGCAGCAGTTTAGCAAAACACCACTGGGAGTTCTAGCAAGAAGCTTGTTTTTCTGCTATAATGTGAATTTGAATGCATTTAGACGCCAGCGGCAAGCTGCCAGGAAAGGCGCCATCACCCTGTCATTTGACCATTTTGGTCCAGACTGAAGACTCTCAACTATCAGACTGATTGCAATCAATCAATCAGGTTAAAATTAAAAAACTAAAGGCAATCCAATCAGCCTCGGCTGTATTGTGTCAATATTTGCTAATCAAAAAGTCTCTACAGCCACAGCACTCCTTGAAGCTAAGTGCTAACATTTGCACACTAACATGCTCATAATTAAGAAGCTCATATCCTGATGCTTGGCAGGTATATTGAGTATCATTTGCTCATAAGCAATCGCAGCCAAAACGCTAAAGATGTAGTAAAAGGTTGGAAGGCATAAAAAAAGAATAACAACTCCGAAAAATGTTACATGAACTTTTATGATTTTCTTAAATTAGTTCTGAAAACTGTTACAAAACAAAATCCAGAGACAAACAGAAAGACAAAAAAACTCCCCAGATCCCTCTGTCACGTTACATTTCATATGTGACATCACAGCCAGAGGCCACAAGTCTTTGACCTGGACCTTCAAGTCCTCCGCGGTCTGTATTCAAGGCACCCTGACAGGAATGGGGCTCATCGCGCTCTTTGCAGGCCCTTTGCTTCATGAGATGATAAAAAGTGTTCAACTATAGAGAGACAGAGACAAGTGCTTACAGTACGTACAATCACACACACACTCTGATGTGTTTTACAGTTTCTCAGACACACACACAGACACACACAGACACACACAGACACACACACACACACACACACACACACACACACACACACACACACACACACACACACACACACACACACACACAGTTACTTAGTCACAGACCAAAGGACTGCACTGTACAAGAACTTAAACTAAGTTTGCTGGTCAAGGACATTTATATTTATAATGCAGACCTTTCTCTGGAGTCCACACACACTCACACACGCACACACGCGCACACACACACATGCACGCACGCACACAGGCCAACGGTCCTGTCCTGGTGATAGGAATATTCCAGTAGGGGCTCTTTACAGTGCACCAGGTCCAAACTGATATCACACCAACCCGGCCCCTGCTGCTCCATCCACTCATGCTGGCACCCCAGGACCTGCTTTTGGTGGGATCCATCAAGTCTGATATGGTCTGATCTGGACTGAGATAATTCAGGTTAGACTGAAATCCACTTCAGGTCAGGTCAGACCAGCTCCTCTCTCCTTCGTCGTCCTCCTCTGATTCTGCATTCACTCCCGTCTCCTTGGTGTTCTGAAAGCAAACAACCTTCAGATCAACTCAAGACTGAACAATCCAGCAGCTTTTTAACGGCTTCTGTGCTCAGTCTGTTGTTGTAGATGTCTGCTACGGAGCTCGGGAAAAGATTTTTAAAATTTCAAATGGGAAAAAAGTGGATCAACAAATGGATCTACCAAGATTGCAAGACTTCAAAATAAAAGCCTCAATCCAAACTGTTTGGAATTGGTTTGAAATACTGTCATTTGTTAAGAGTGAGCTCATGTCTGCATCTAGAGCTTGAGTCAGGACTTGGTTAGCCTAGCTTAGCATAAAGACTGGAGACAAAGGGAGACAGTTAGCTTGGTTAGCTGAAAAATGCACCCTCTAATGCTTCTAACCCTAGAAATAGTGAGGCACGGATGTAATGTAGGCAGGGTGGAGCTGGGTTTTTCATCTACTACACTGACTCTGTGTTTGTAGGGTGTGGTTGCACGCCAGCTTCACTTTGTGCATGACAGTGCAGCATTCAAGGCACAACATCAAACACAGATGATTTCTGAGCTTTTTCTTCAAGAGAGAAGAAAATCTAGTGATGAAGCATTTGGACAGACTACCCCACCGCTCAGCGGATGAACTGGATCTCTGATGTAAACATTCTGTGATTTTCAGAACACCGACGCCACTGAACACTACTGGGAAATTAAGTTAGAAGCATCAGTTCTCCTCAACACTGCAAACAGGACTCTGGGAAGCTGCACTCAGTCACTGCACCTGTTTCCAGCACATAGCTCCCTCATAAACCACAAACGCTGTTCTTACATTTCTGTTTGTGTACAGAGAAAATGAGGATTCAGCGTGCTCATCATGAGCTTCAGAGGTGTTGGTGGGGGAATGTTTCACCTTTGACACAACCAGGTGAGCTGTTTCCCCTCTGCTTATTGTCCAGAATGTAGCTCCATGCACACAGACATCAGACTGATAAACCTAAAGAGTATGTCTCCCAGAATGTTGACAGATTCTTTTAATAGTATGTTTTTTTAACTGTTCAGTTGTTTTTAAGGTGGATTTTCCTAATCTAAATCAAGGGTTGAATGTACAGATAAAGACTTGACTTCAGAGTTTTTGTGAATTTAGGTTTCTTAGTCAGTTAAGGTTTGTGGAGATTATGCTTTTATTCTGAAGGATCTACTACACAGCGGTGTGTGCTGCCTCTCACCATTGGCCCTTGGTGGCAGTGCTCCTCCTCTGCTGTGAGATACTATAGATCTCCTGCAGCTGCTTCTTCTGGTCATCGCTGAGCGGGGCTGTCAAACACTGGTACCAAGCTGCATCAGTGTTCTGGATCCCTAACACACACACACACATACACATACACACACACACACACACACACACACACACACACACACACACACACACACACACAAACACACACACACACACACACACACACACACACAGAGGGAGAGAGACATGTCAGGCCAAAGAAAAGGGTCTAGTGCGTTTTCATACAGCTGCAGCTACAGATGAAAAGATTAGTAGATCAGCATTTTTGCCGCCATGCTGCAGAGACGTGAGCACAAACGACAGACGAGTGATGACTTACGGAGGAGGGCGGAGGTGAAGAAGCGATACTCGTCCTCTCCATTGTCGTAGTCCAGAGGTGTGCTGTACTCCTCCAGGGGCGTTCCCTCGAAGCCGTCGTCATCCCAGTAGTCATCTTCGTCTTCATCATCATCCTCGCCGCCCTGGCCCGGCGGCATGCTGGACTGCTGCTGCTGCATGGTGTTCCGGTTCTCACTCACTTCATCTTCATCACTAGGAATCTCCTCTGCACATTCAGAAAGCAATGCAGCCATCAGAACCATCACACAATTCCATCCATCCATTTTCTATACCGCGTATCCCTTTCGGGGTTGCGGGGGGTGCTGGAGCCTATCCCAGCTGTCAGCGGGCAAGAGGCGGGGTACACCCTGGACCGGTCGCCAGTCGATCGCAGGGCATCACGCCAATTCTCTCTTTCAAGAGAGTGGGTGACCAGCCCGAGACCCACCTGTGCACTAACCAGGCTGTTGATTTAGCATCTTCATATACCACATCTGTCATCCTGACAGAGAAGTTCTCACTAACACAGATTTAAAGAACAGAATTTGGGAGAACTAAGCCTTTTGTGTGCATGGAAAAGGTCTTAGATCTTTTATATCAGCTATGACCAGAACCCACAGGGTTGTTTTTAGCTTGAAGTGCTGCTTGTGCCTAGGCAGTACCTGGATCAAGATAGCTAAGCTTGCAGAGGTGGAACGACCAAATGGTAAACATCACAGCTGACTCTCATAGGCTGACAGCCCTATCAATCAAGAAATCATCTCCTAAAACCTACTTTCAAGTGACACACCAAATCGACTTATAAATGTCCTCTTTTACAAGAGAAACTTTTGCAGTTACAGGGTTTTTTTGGTTCCAACATCTCGTGGCCACTAACCCACAACACCCTGATCACTGACATAAATGGGGTGGACAAAATATTAGAAACATCTCTTGGAATAAAAGAAAAAACCGAGCAGTACAATCTTCAGCCCACAAAATGAGCATAAAGTTGAAACAACACTTCAAACTTGGAGCCTTCATGAAGGTACAGTTAACTGCAAGCTTGTTTTATTGGACTGCATTAGTTTAGAGGCATGAAAAATTGGCATATGAGCGTATGCCTAAAGTTTACTGCAGGGACACTTGAAAAAATGGCCATTTACATTCAAAATGGCCATATATAAAAAGCTTACCAGATAAACTATAATATAATCACTATGCTATAATACATAATCATTTGTCATTGGTGTTTTTGTCTACTGATTTAAAAAAAACACAGCTTGGTATATTGAGATAATGATGTACAGTAACTGTTCGTATGTATGAGCTCTGTTTCTATAAGTACTCTCAAAGTGAATTTATATGATTTAGAACAAATATCTGACAGCAGTGACTGCACTAAAGCTCAGATAATGTTGTTCGGTTACTTGATATTCGCTCCATAACACTGTCCTTTTATATCCTTCCCTCATGACTGAAAGCACATTTCAAACCCAAACACGTTCAACCTTCACTGGAAGAAAATGTAAGCCTCTCTATTAAGAATACACCATTCTGAAGCATTTAATGTGCTGAAATCAATGCATTTTAAATACCAGGCCGCAGGAGAAACCCTTAGCCATCACCGTAGCGCTAAGTTAATTTATCAGTCTGCCCCACAAGCAGTAGACAAGGTTTAGGAATCTAATTCCTTTATGCTTGGCTGAGGAGCGGAGCCAGTGGGGGTGAGAAAGTAAATGTGGTGCAGCTAATTTGAGCTCAGGGCTGAATCAAGATTCAAGCAGTGGAAGATCGAATGTTGGCAAAAATGGAGAGTCACATTTCATTATCATCAATAAGCCAATTTCTTTTCTCCTCTCTGCATTCTTTCCGTCCTCAGTCTACATTAGTTCCTCCTCTTTTGTACTACAATATGTCCTCGTGGTGTTCTTTTCCTGATCTTTTCTCACCATTCTGGTCTTCATCCGGCACCCCTGCACGGGCCAGCAGGTCCGGTTTGTTGACCAGGCGGGAGGCGTAAAGGTGTTTGAGGCCCAGGAACAGGAGCAGGATGGAGGGGACGATCTGGGCTGCGACTCCCTCCAGCACCGCTGGCCGGCTGGGGAGCTCCATCAGCACGCTCAGGCCAATGATACACATCTTACGGTCGTGGAGCCTGGGGAGTGGAGCAGAGAATCTCATGTGTGTGTGTTAAGTGCTGAGCAGGAGCCACGATGTCCCGGGCTCAGGATGGTGACTGCAGCAGATGCAATGCACAGTAATAGTGACCTTCCACACCTGTAGCTCTAGCCTTAGCAGCTTAATGCATGGTACTTGTAGCTGTTGGGAGGGGTGCGATTCTATTGTCTATTCACACTGACATACTGACACTGATTGGAGCCCCACGGAAGTTTAATGAAAAGATCAATGAGTAAATAAAAATGAAAGTCCTGTGCTGCTTCCACTGCCTGCACAGTGTTCTGCCTTCAATGAATAATGTCAGCCTATTCTTTGTGATGCCCTGGGAACCAGCCAGAACTGGCCAGCTTCAGGCATGAATTCATGAATTTCATCATCAGTAATGATACAGCCGTAAAGATTTCCTTCAGTCACTGTTATAGCTGGATGAAAAACTTCTACCTTCGACTTCAGTGGCAGGGATTGTCTTTCAATAAATAAGCACATTTTTTAAAATTAAGTAGCAGCCACAGTAAGTAAGTAATTAAGTAATTACATACTGATTTATTCTAACCTTTGACTGTAAATGAAAACAGCTAAATAAATAGACTAAGCACACATGTCCACGCAGCAGGAGTAAGATGAGCGAGACTGAGGAAAAGAAGACTGGTGACTATTCCAGCACTGTTATTGAACTCGCTAACTTGTCAACAACTTCACTGCAATTATTAGAATTTAATGAATAAACTGCATGCACATGGAACGAATTTCAAAACATTATTCAAATTGTCTGCGCTGAAATTAAACCAATCATATCCTGTTTATTGCTGTTTACAACACAAACTCCACACAGAAAGGCTCTAAACATCAGGTCAGGTTCAAATGCACGGCCTTCTTGTTATGAGGCAACAAACTCTACCACCAAAAATGATGTGCTGTGACTCAAAGCTCCACTGCACAGTGTCGTTCTCTGCAGCTCTATGGAGCTTTGGTCTCCCTCAGCCCCTGACCCACAAACTCAGAAATCAGCCTACCCTAACTAGTGAAAAACAACAGAGGCCTCCCCTCACCCCAGGAAGAACTCGGTGTCGTTCATCCACTGGTTGATGAAGTGGGCAGTGATGGGCTGTGGGCTGTGTTGGAAGTGCATGTTGTCCAGAGTGTGGATGAGCAGGGCTGGGTTGTAGTACAGAGCAGCGATGGCCACCTGCAGGCACATGGTCCTCAGCTCGCTGGACTTCACCCCGCGCATCAAACGCTCCAGAACTGCTTCCACAAACAGAGGGATGCACTGCAGGTAGGAATCACAGAGAAATCAGGCTGTTACTCCTACAGTTCACCTTCTGGTGGGTCAAACCGCAGTGAAAACTCAACAGTCGCAGACCTCCAACCTCATGTGACATGTCACAAAGCCAGATTGGAATGACGAAAGTATGAAGGTCTGTACTGTGTGAGGTGGTTTCTGACCTGGTCAATGCCTCTGCCTCTGCACTGCAGGATGATGACCTCCAACAGCTTGGCAGCGTGACACTCGGCGTCCTCACCTGCATCGATGGTCAGCACCTACATGAGGGCAAAGGTGAAAACAGCTGATCAGTCAAGACTCAGCAGCAACTCTGGGAAAACACTCGTCACATTTTCTGGAACTGTGAGCAACAGATGAAGATATTTATAGCCTGACCTTTTTGCACATGCTGTAGATGACCTCTAAGTGCTTAGGGTTGGAGAGGAGCATGTCTGTATCCACGGTAACGTAGTTGTGCAAGAGAGGCATCATATCTGTGAAACAAAGACAGATCATTATTAACATTACCACCATTTTTCAGGGCTGGTGCGTCAACATTATTCTACAGGTACATTGCTTAAGATGTTAAAGTACTTTTTGGTCAGTATTTAGTTCTCTTAGAAAAGAATTCCTTTGAGTTTCTCATTATGGGATACATCTGCCCGTATATTAACAGATGCACTTATTCTATTACTCCTGAGGGGCTGACAGTTGTAACGGCTGCATCCTCTGCCGTCACATGTGGCAGATGCAGCTCTGCTCCTCATTCAAACACCTCTTCTTGCTTCAGAAGCCAGGCTTTATTTCACTGTATTCCAGGGCTAACTGCAGTAGCTGAACTGTCCTCAAGGCAGAGAGTACGTCCTACCATCATCATTGGTACATTTTATGCTCCTCTGCCTGTCTCAAAAACAGTACAGTACTGTGGCTTTGTTTACAAGATAGTGCATGTAGGATTACAGGTAGTGGCTCCTGCCGTCACATCACTATGTCAGAGCTAGTTCACTATTTTTATGTGCATATTGAAAATGTGCCAAATAACAGGCAGAAGGAAACACACCTAATGTATCAGCTCAAAAAGTGTGATGTATTGAGGCTGTCAGTCCTCTGCAGTGGCCACAGGTGGGACACCTTTTCTCTGCTCCCTTTCCTATCATACCTTCAGCTGTCTCTCTATCATAAAGGCTAGAAAAGCCCCCCCCCCCCCCAAAAAAAAAATAAAAAAATGTGTGACATGAGAAGTGTGAAAGGCGCCACTCACACTGACAAACTAACCCTGCTCTCTGGAATTCTGCTGAGCATTTTAGTATCTTTCAGTTCATCGTGCTCTGATCGACTGATGTGTTAATGTTTCCAGCAGCAGCTGGAACAGAAACTCTGATAAAGTGAAGAAAAGTGTCTTCACCAGCTGATGGACAACAAAACAGAGCAACTACTAAAGCCTTTGAAGAAATGACTGGAAGCATAACGTTAGAAAGGCGCAGCTTCTGTCAATGTTAAATATTTAATATTTATAATAATCTTGAATGGAAAACTATACATTTCCTTTTAGAATTTCCCAACCAAACAAATTCATTAAAATCAGCCAGATCAGCCATGATTTAACAGCAGCTTTGTATCACAACTTTACTTTTCCAGAGAGCATCTCCAACGTGTTAATGAGCGAGTGCACGTGCCCTCATGTGAGACATACCTGTGAAGTAGTCAAAGCAGTCGTGCTGGAAGACCTCGTACAGGACGCCGAGGAGCTGCCACATCTGGGGGGAGATGGTCTGACAGGTGAGGCCGAACGCCAGCGACAGGATCTCCTCGTAGAACTCTGCAGAGAAAGGACCGTTCATGAATCTCATGCATGCATACGCGTTCATAACACATCCTGTAGAACTAGAGCGAGGTAAGTGGAATGATAGGCAGCAGGATAACATCGTGAAATAGAACACTGAGGATTAAGTGTTAAGGATTGACACAGTGTACGATTGTGTGTACAATAAAGTAGCTAGCAAGCTAGCATGAAGTTCCAAACTTTATGTTTTCATTTGAAATAAGAGACATTACATGGTACCAGATCTGCTACTTTGTCAAGAGAAAGAAACAGCACAAGATGGAATCATTAAAGTTGCCAGGTGCATTGAAACTAGCTAGCAATGTGGATGGAAGACTTTTAAACAGCAATTTCTGCTGTAAGTAGTGGCTGTCGGGCACCGAGGCAGAACAAGTCTTCAACACTTTTGTGTTTGTTCAACCAGATGACAAAAACAAGTTTGATGAAGTCTTGAAGAAAGTCAGTGATCACTGCCTGCTGGAGGAAAAACAGCACATATAAAAGGTACATCTTTCGCTTGCGCATGCGGCACCAGGAAGAGCCATTTGATAGCTTTCTTGCTGACCTCCAGCTAAAAGCACAGACTTGTTATTTCAATGATTGCAGATGCTCTATAATTTGGGATCGCACAGTGTTTGGAACAAAAGACAAGAAGCTCCGGGAGAACTGAGTGAGAGGAAGTAGAACTCACTTTGGAGAGCGCTGTAAAAACATGCTGGGCCAGTGAGCCAGCATGCCAACATGTACTGACTTCTGATGAGCCTGCACAGAGCAGCGAGCCAAGGCAGCGAGGCGGCAGACGCCGCGTCAGTGACAGTACAACGTCAGGGCAAGTTTAAATACTGGGACAATGAGATGTTGACCTGCAAGAGATGCGGTGAAAAGCACAAACCGAGACAATGTCCTGCTTACGGGAAAGCACGTTCAAGTGTAAGAGAAGAAGAAAGGATGCTGGGTGGAGAAGAAAGAGATGACAGTGATGATTTTTCATCCTGTGATGAAGATGACAGCGCAGACATTGGCCAGACTGTCTGAAGTGGAGTGCAGTGGAAAAAAGACAAATGGATTCCGCTAGTAGGACGGTTTCCATCCACCTGATTTTCAAATGGCACACAAAATGCAACAAAGCACAACACAAGCAGACTTAGTGAAAATGAACATGACACTCATGAAACATGTGACTGAAACACCCACTGAAACATCAGAATGTGAGAAAATGAACGGACAGACCTGAAAGAGAATAACCACTGAGCCAGTGTTCTCCGACCCCTCGAAGGGATCAGAGCTCTACACTAACACCTCAACAGATGGGTTGGGAGTTGATCACAAGTGGCTGATTTCAATACGCTAAAAGAACCTCAACGACATGACGGGAGAGGCAGCGGAGCCGCGTGTTGGCTGGGTATCAACATGGACACTGACAAAACGATCGGCAAATGTGAAACAACATCTCTGACGCTGTGATTTCCTTTGATTCATGAGAGATGCTGAGGATAAAAAACTTAGGTTGACTGAGGGTTTCATCAGGACCGAAAGAGAAAAGCAAACTTTTTGGAAGATGAGATCACAGCGATGGTAGAGGAGACTGAAGCAGGCATCACACAGACCTGACTGGACTAACAGTGGGTTGACAAACAAAGCTGAACAGACAGCTGTCTGTGTCCCCTCTGCAGTGTAAGTTTGTACGTGCACAAAGACACAACTGGGGCTGATATTAAAATGAAATCAGCTGTGTCCAAAAATAATGACTGCAGGCCTGCTAATTCCTCTCACCTGTACGTGATCGTTCCACACTGATCACACTTTTCATGGAGCTCGCGCAAAGTTAACCACGGGCTTGGACATAAACTGCAGCACCTAACACAACAAGTGAGAAAATCACGTCCATCAGGTGTAGACTTCAAGATGATTCCCTCTTCAAAGTAAGCTTGTAAAAATAACCACTTAGAGGTATACTTCAAAAACTGATCACCTAGCAAATCTGCATATTGAAATATGGTGTGGATCAATGTCATTACTGAAACAATGCATCCAGACACAGATCACATTAATAAGCAGGTGGGAATGGACCCGTTGTTGTGGCAAAGTCACTGCGTACAATGTTATCAATTAAGTTGAAAAGGACCAAAACTAAAAATACTATATTCTATATTCGAGTTTCAGTAAAGCAGAATTACCTTTTAAAATTGAGATGTAGGCCTTTTATGATGGGATGGAGAGGAAAATCATGACTATATATGGACAAAGGTCAAAGGTAGCTGTACTTCGTGATCATCCTTGGTTGTATTTTTCTATTCTGACTTTAAAGAGAGGAACCGGGAGAGGATCAATGTTTGCTGCCACCCACAGGATGAAAACATAGTGTCCAGACTCCACTGTCACAACAGCTCAAACAGTAGATACACACAGCGGTTTTAAAGAAGCTGTAATAACTCTGAGGAACATCAGTGTGATTATGGAGGACTGCACTGGCGTGTTCAGCCCCCCCCATCCCACCCCTGGGGTTTCATGCAATATAGTAAGGGGTAAAGAGCACAGCTGTGCAGGCCTGCCAGTGTTTAAGTGTGGCGTAGATGTGCTGCAGAAAAAATGAGCTTGACCTCTCCATCTACCATTTTGTTCATGGTGACCCTTTCCTGCTGCGTTATTCGCCCCTGCCTGCGCACAGCCTTCCATTCTGGCAGCAGGAGGCGATCAGTTAATCCATTCATTAACAGAGTGGGAAGGCTCCAATCCTCCGCAAAGCACGCTGCTCCAATTAACAGGATCTGCAGTGCTCGCTGCTCACACACACATACACGCACATGCATGCATGCATACACACACACACACACACACACTCACGTTAGCTTTTCATCACTTCCGGGGACATTACATAGACTTACATTCATTTCCTGTAGACTTCACCTAACCATAACTACTACTAGCCTAAAATGTAATGGTTTATATTATGGGGACCTGCATTTTGCTCCCACAAGTATGGTGAGTCCCCACAATGTGACAGTGGAAACAGACAGATTCATGACCACACACACACACACACACACACACACACACACACACACACACACACACTAACAGATCATGGCATACACACACAGTTGAACCTGGTCGTAGCAGCACTCTTTTAAATACAGTCCTGCAAATACTTTTGTATCATCACTGTGTTGTTACTCGCAGTATGCACAGCTGCATGCAAATGGATAATTTAGTGGAATATTTCTTTTCATTGGCCAACAGCTCAACAGGAATATGAACTTTCTTTGGATTAAGGGCAAAAACTGGATTATTTGGTGCATGTAACCATCATCAGTGTAATTGATGGGGGGCTGGGGGCTATCTACAGTCCTTCTTCTGGGCAAAATTCCAAATCCCAAAAAGCTTATATGAGGCTTGAGTTAATCAGATCAAGTGGAACTCTTCCAAAGCTTTGTGTTTTAAATAAAGATAAAATAAGAGAGGAAAAAAGATGCGAGTAAGCGCACTCATGGCCCCTCTTGGCTATGGGGAGTCTGTTGAGGAACTGGCTGACAGACAGCGAGCACATCTGCTAGCATGTTCACTGCCAGTCGACCAACACTGACTGTGAATTTGATGATGTTGTTTCACAAAAATAGTTTGGAAAAACAAGATCTCTTTCATAATCAGTGTTTTTGTATTTGAAAGGATTGCAGTAATTATTACATCTGAACAAATATCTAAAGTACTCTGCTTTGTTAAAACTAAAAAAACGTTTGGTGACCCTCGTCCACAGCAGTGTTCGTGCTTCTCTCTGACCTTTGCTGTGCTTGTTCTGTTCTCTAATGCATTTCCTCCCTCATAAAAAGCTGATTTTTGAAGTATTTAACATCCAGCATTGTTTGCAGTTTCCTTCTTCAGGAGTGTGGACTACGTCACGCATGCGAACGTGGATCCTTGTGTGTGTGCACGAGACAAAGTGGGGACTTACTCATTAGAAAATGCTTCTTTATATGACTAGAGGTTAAACAAAGAAGAACAGAGAAATGCAGCAGGTGTGGAGAAATCTATTAATTGCTTTAGAACTTCAAGGACAGTTGTGTTGTCTATACAGCCACTAATGTCCTTCTTACAGTACATGCTTTATTGTACAAGTAGCCTCACTGGCAAGAACGCTATTGAAAAGTCGCGTACCAATGCCTTGGTCCCATGACATGACCATTGCTTTGCCCTATGTAGCAGGCGTGGGCCATGTGGAGGACAGGGGAACAAAAATAAATGTATCTCTTTACCCAGTGCGAAGCAGCCAGAGGGGACGCAGCGGCAGGTCAGGGAGCACATGAATGAAAGAAGCAAACTCTTCATGAACAACCGAGAAGTCCATGAAGTGAGAGGGGAAAAAATCTAAAGAGCAAGCATCTGAATAAGAGTACGTACGTATGTTTGTGTAAGTGAAGGTGCTCATGTGAAAACAATGGACCGCCCGCGCACACACACCTGCCATACCTATGATGGGCTTCTGCAAGACCAGACCGATCACCTGCAAACAGATTCCCTCCAGCTGCTGAGTGATCTGATGGGGAGAATGGAAAAATATAGAGTATTAAATATCCCAACACCACGACAGTATGTTCAAGCATTTTAAGAGACAGCGCTGTAAGCATGTGTGTGTGTGTGTGTGTGTGTGTGTGTGTGTGTGTGTGTGTGTGTGCGAGACCTCCTTGTGGTCCTCCATGACAGTGAGGATGGTGTCAATGGTGCTGAGGATGCCCAGCGCCATGACAGTCTTGTCCTCGTTCTCCTCGTACTCCTCACTCTGAAGAACCCTGGTGAAGATCTCTGCCTGCCAAAACACACACACACATGTTACACACACACACACTTGAGGATTACATGATTTCTTTTGCAGTTCGAGACAGACATCGAGGTACCAGGTTCTGAGTCATGTCCACAGCGATGGCAGCCACCTCCTGGTTGTACTCGCAGATCATCTTCTGAATGACATTGGTCAGGTCGTCGTTCTCCGTCTCTTTCACCACATGCAGCAGCTCCTGCATGATTGGCCGGATGTATGGCCTGATGTACAGCTTGGCTACACAGACAAACACAGAAGTTTTTTATGACGGTATATGTAATTTTATACCATCACACATATCGATATGATGGTATTGAATTACACATACAGGCTTGTTTAAACCTGCCTGATCAGACAGCTGTAGTGATGCTGCCTTACTGTATATTGCAGTTTCCCCTGGTTTCAAGCTCTTGCTAAGCTAAGGTTGGCTAACAACATCCTGACTCCAGCTCTGTACTTAATACACAGACATGAGACTGAGTCTTACAGCAGTATTAGCTGATTGAAGTATTTGTAACACTGTAAAGTAGCATCCACACTCCTCCACAGACCTTGCTCCTGGTTGCTGACCAGCGTCTGCAGAGCGATGGCGGCTTCCACTTTGACGGGCATCTCTTTGTCGTCGATCAGGTCCTGTTTGACCAACTCGACGGCGTTCCTCAGTACCAGCTCGTCGTGGAAACGCAGCGGGCTGAAGCAGTGGAGCACCCAGCATGACTGCCAAAAGCCAGCAAAAGCAGACAGAACAGATCAATACCCAGACACGGTTCATCTCAGTCCATCCAGTGTTTTCAGATCTCTGACATCACCACTGCAAGTGTCCGCCGCTGCTGCCAATGATGCCCCACCGGGTGTGTCCGTTTCAATTACAATACATCTGTAGTGGTGAAGAGATTGAAACACTGACTCACATTGACTGAATGAACCACCCAGCAGGACTGTAGGGAGGAGAGCCAGTTAAAGCAGTAACAAACAGTCCTTAAATCAACATTTATTTTACAACAACACGATGAAATTAAAGGCAAAAAACAACGTCAGCAACAACATAAAGCCTCTAAATCATGACTTATGACCCACTAGTGGTGTATTCATCTGCAGACACCCTGCTCTTTGCCTGTATTTTTTTTCTTGCTTTCTCCCGCTGACAAAAACTGAAGGAGAGGATGAGGATGAAGAGTGATGCGGCCTGTTTTGTGTTGAGCAGGTAGGTGTCAAACCAAGCACTATGGGCTCATAGTGATACTCAAGTGCCCCGTTTCTGCCACTCAAAAGCAGCGCTGAGCCACACTCACGTAGGGTAGGCTTCAGGACCATGTGTCCGCTGCTCTGTGACAACTTAAAAGAATTTCTGCAGCAGCAGTGTGGCGCCATCTGCTGGAAAAACTACAGCAATAATTCAAGTGAAAAGTGCTATTTACCTGAATATGGAAATGACCTGCATCACAGCTATTTCTCCTTCTTGCAATCTTTCTTTCTCTGTGCTTTCTGTTCCCCTCTAAGGGTCAATTATTCCTCTGTCTAACTTCACTATGGTTAAACTTTAATTCCTTTATCACTTCTTTATAACCACCTCTAAATGTCTTCATGCAAAAACAAGATTTAAAAAAGTTAAAAGTTTCCAACAATATACAAAGTAATTTTTAAAAGGAAACATTTTCTCAAGCAAATGTAAATGTGATCACATGCACTGAAAACTGGTGTTAAACTTTTCAAATGCGCACACAGTTAATGTGGCTGGTAGCATCTATTGGAGACCCACGTGCTGAGGCAAAGTTGGCGTATTCAATATTGAGGTAATAATAAGAACAACCAGAGTAGTAGGTTGGATGTGGGAAACAGTTTTTCCAGGTTGCTTTGTGTAAAGAATATAGTGATATGAATTTTAGGTCAGATTGCCCTCTCTTACCACTCAACTACCAGCATCTTTCAAAATAAATGTAATTAATTGCTTACAGTCACAAAAAGAAATATGGTAACTAATTATCAGATTAAGTTCACTCAAATATGTCCACCTTCTGCTCACTGAGCGCAATTCAGAGCTCAGGGCAGATTTTTCTGCTACGGTGCTTTAAAAAGGAAGGGGTGTAAAATATTTAGATTCACTGCTCAGCATGTCTGATAGTAGTGAAACAACAGCTATTTTCCTGATGAGAAAATAACTAGAGTACCCACAGTCACACTGGGCTAAACCACAACACCCGCAGAGAAATCATAATCAGTCCCTGCGATGTACTGTGGACACCACCTGGGTTTAAGGTCCAGAGCACTCTCTCGGCTTCTCTGTGACATACTATAAAACTGAACAAAGGAAAGAATTAGCCCAGTGACACAGAGACAGGAGGTTACTCACCCTGGCTCGCAGGTAACCCATAGGAGAGTTGAGCAGAGGGAAGACATAGTTTTGCAGCATCAGCTCCATCTGCTCCCTGTACATCCGCTTCTGTGGGGGTGAGGCATACATCCATACAGCACAGAGATGATTAAAACACGTGAGAGGCAGCAAGAGGAATAACATAACTTTACATTTTAAAAGGTTGTTCTCCAGGAAACACACGCAGGAGTGTATCTGTGAAGGTGTGTACCTTCAGTAAGAGCTCAGCCAGGGCTCCAATGCAGTGCAGGGCCCCATCCTTCCTGCGGGGGTCAGCAGAGGGGTCCATCAGGATCTGGTGGCAGAACTCCATCATCTGAGGAAGAACCTGCCAAGGGGAAGGTACAAAGGTGACATGTAGAAAGGGCTGAAGCAGAAATTCACACTGATTGTACTGTTGGTACTCGAGTCTCTGCGGCTGAGAGCTGCAGCTGAATGTCTTCAAAAGATAACGAACTCAACAAGTTCTCAGTGCTGCACTCAGTTCCTCTGGCCTCTGGCCTGTGCTAAAAAGCTCCTCCTCACCTCCTTCCTCTTGCGGGCAGCTTTACACAGGAGGCTCTGGGCGGCGGTGGCTGGCAGGGCGTGGTCATCATACAGGTCTGCAACAGAGACAAACACACAGTCAGTCCACAGAGGACGGGAGCAAACAATATGTTGAAAAACTCACTTTCTGTGAGTTTCTCCTGTACTCTAATAATCTCTACATTACTATCAAATGTTGCTGTTAGCAGGTAAGTCAGACAATCATCCGTTAACTACTGAGAGCAGGATGAGATCTGTTGGCTCAGCAAGCTGACTGACTTCAACTGTCAAATGTAGGTTTGAGGGATCAAGTCAGGTAAGACTTTTAAAGGTATAACTTCACCCTGGGATGTGAAGGTACTCACTGAACTTCATGCGGATGTACTCGTAGGGGTCTTCCTGCCAGAGCTTCTCATCCTCATCTTTGTAACACATGAGGGGGAAGACGACCTCCTGGCATATGGCCTGTAAGAGTTGAATGTGATAATCAGGTACTTGAAGCCATCTCATTGGCCTCTGGGAATTTGTGATTTATTTTTTTTTTACTATTTTCTAACATTTTATTGAGCGAACAATCAAAACAAACCAAAAACAGATTAGTAGATAATGAAAATAATGATAATCATCATCAACAGTTTGTTAGGCCTCAAGGATACACACAGTGTGCGAATGTAAGCATACCCATTAACAGACTCACTCCGCATCAGCTTCCACCATGCTTTCCCTACCTGCATGTGTGGCTTCATCTGCTTCCAAGTCAGTGAGTGTGACAGGCCCTGGTTGAGGTAGTTGATGCACTGCTGCAGGACGCGAGGTGTAACGTACTGCTTCTGCCGGTGCTGGTCCACCACCTTCAGTAGGACCTGGACGGACAACACAGCACCCAAAGGGACAACAGTGATGATAAAGAAACAATGACGTGACGATAAGCCAAACCTGCACTTTGAAAAAGCAGCACAGTTCATGCTGAGTGGTGCCCATTAACTGCCTGGTGAACAGGAGACCACACAGCACTAATCTGCACGCACAGAAGGAGAACACATGAACGAGGCTTTCCTCAACAGTGCAGAGGTTTTGCTTGATGGACTGCAGAGGAAAGACACCTTCATATCCAGGATTAAAGAGCTGCTCAGAGGAGCGTTACTGAAATGGTGGAAAATGTCGACATTCAGCAAACCACTGCGCTGACAAATACAGCGATTTTCTGTGTAGCAGTGCATATAAGTGTGGACATTAATGATATCCTACATCTCACAGTCAGCTGACAGCAGGCCATTCAGAGACACATGCAGCTGAAAGGACCAAGATGCAGGCCAGACACACTGTCAGTGAGCAGCAAGTGGAACTAAGTGTCAGTGCACACGGTGAAAATAAAATCTATGCACATTAACAAACGCCGCTGGCAAACCGGTCATCTTCATCTTCATCTTCATCTGTAAACTGATACTCATCATAAAAAAGGTTGCCAACCCTGATCTACACCAGCATCAAGTCTCAGTGACACATGCTTACCTGCTGTAAGCCCACTGCATATGTCTTCAAGAAAAAGTTTGCAAACTCATAGTACTCCTTTGTCACATTGCCCGGGCTTCCATACCTGTAAGTCAGAGCAGAAGCACGTGATTGGCTGCTAACCTCCCTCTGCTAATCTGTTTCCTGGTGACGTGAGAGCAACTGTGGACTCACCGTTCAAACAGTCTGGTGATGATACGCAAAGCCCACTTCTTACACTTCCACCACGCCAGCTCAGGACGGTCGTCCTCGTCCACCTCCAGCGTCTCCTAACACGCACGCACATGCACACGTGCACACATTACAGAAATCCATTACAGGAATAACAACTGATTGCTGCCACCACAACCAAAAAATATGACTGCACTGGTGCCAAGTCGTAGCCTGGTCAGTGACAATCACTGACACCAGCGGTGGGTGTTTTTCTCCTTTTTACACCATACAGACGTTTCTTGTTTTAAGAACAAACCAACTTATGTTAAAACCAGAAAAGTTTGCTTTAATAAGATAAGCTGCAAACAATCATTTGGTATCTAATAATATTGACATAATAGGAAAATGTCTTGTGTGAGGGCTGATCTCAAGAACCACGCTGGTTTGGTTTTTAGTTCAATGTTGTCCCAGACAATTATACATATTGATATATGTGTATGTGTGTGTGTGTGTGTGTGTGTGTGTGTGTGTGTGTGTGTGTGTGTGTGTGTGTGTGTGTGTGTGTGTGTGTGTGTGTGTGTGTGTGTGTGTGTGTGTGTGTGTGTGTGTGTGTGTGTGTGTGTGTGTGTGTCTGTGTGTGTGTGTGCGTGCGTGCGTGTGTGTTTGTGTCTTACAGCTGGGACGTCTCGGTCCATTATGGCTCGGAGGATTTCCATCCACTGAGTCATCACTGTGTTGTTGATCAGCTGGAGAGGCAGCGAGTACTGCCGGACAGCAATGAGGATTGATACTGTCATCATCATCATCATCATCATCATCATCATCATCATCATCATCATCATCATCATCATCATCATCACACAGGAGCTATTTAAAGTCCTGGACAAGCTTAAATGCCTCAGTCTGACAAATAAAGTTGTACAGTTGTGCTTCTTTTCCCCAAAGCACCATGGGAAAATTCGTTTTATCGCCCGATCTGTCCAGACATTTAAGAATCTCCTCAACATCCTAAAATTGGCTCATTCGCAGTGTTTCCTGGTTTGTTACACTGATTTCATTTTCTTTGTGGAGAAGGAATGACGAGGAAGTGACACATAAATGATAAATGGACTGATGGTGGAGGCTTCCGTGCAAGGCACCGACCTGCTCACCAGGAAGGACACAGTGCTTTCTATCCAAAGTGCCCCACAATGATTCCCTGCACACCCAGGGTGTTGACAGCCGTCAAGAGCAGTCAAGAGCAATGTGGGGTTCAGTGGACGACCCCCTGTCCTATCACCACAGGTTTCTGCCTCCAGTTCTGCTCCAGCATTTCTGAATCCTGTGGTCACTGTTCATGGCTTTAATCGTGTGCTGACACACACACACACACACACACACACACACACACACACACACACACCTGTACAAGAGCGTGGAAGATCTTGAGGATCTGCTTCTGGATGAGGACAGAGAAGATGGTGGAGTCGACCAGCAGCTGGCTGATGAGCTGCTGAATCCTCGGCAGGAAGATCTGCATTGCAGCCAGCAACGGCTCCCTCTCATCTGCCTTCCTGTACCTGCAGTACACACACGCACACACACGCACAAAGACATATCTTATGCATGATATATTCAGAGCTACTGGAAGGAATTAGACTCAGTGCTTCATCCCAGGATCCTCTTTGAAAGGATTCAAAAGTACACCTACTAACACCTTTAAAGTGTACCAGTTAATAGATTAGATCTCATTTGTTTAATCTCAACACAAGCAGGGACCTAAAAACAACAACTTGTTGACAAGGAAACACTATCTTTTAGCCACCCCAGAAGTATTTTAAGGCTAAGATGACCTCACACCATAGCCTTACAATGACTGAGGTCATCTGCAGACCTGATGTGAGGGCTAATAGCTCCCCAGGAGGGATGTTCAGAGTGGTGGGGTGGAACAGAGGAACATGAACAGGTTACTCACTCGTATGTTTTGACCAGCTGGTAGAGAGCCAGCAGGCTGCCGTACCAGCTGCCGCTGTTCTGAGACTGCAGGTACATGCCGATCTTGTCCACTATGGCGGTCCAGCGGCCGGGGAAGTCGTGCTTGATGATGGCTCGCAGACACATGGTCAGCTGGGCGCTGCAGATAGAGCAAAAACATATGGTTGAAAAACTTTGCATCCAATTGAAAATCTAAGCGATGAAATTAGATTTTAAAATACTCTCCAGATTTTAATGATGTTTTTCTAAAGAAATAAACAGGGTGATGTATTATGATCACAGTAAATATGAGGTGCAGTGATTATTGATGGAAACAGATTTGTCCTCAATGAGTGAGTGTGCGTGTGCATGTGTGTGTGTGTGTGTGTGTTCAGTCTTCGTACCGTATTGACTCTGGACAGCGGATGATGCCCTCCACGATGTGGTCTCTGATCTGCTGCCGGTCGTTCTCATGAATATTGAAGGGAAAGACGACCTCACCCAGAGACGGCTCTCTGTCCTGCCAATACTGACTCACCATGTTCTTCAAGTAGATGGCCGCTACACACACACACACACACACACACACACACACACACACACACACACACACACACACACACACACACACACACACACACACAGTCAGGGAATCAGGCAAGCATGAACATACGGACACAACTCTGCACTGTATCCATCCAGATGAGCAATCCCATGAGTCAGAGAGACCCTCCTGATGCCTGAGTAACGCCAGGCTTATGCACACATATCATGAAACACAGCTCATCTATTTAAGACAGACTTCACTGGCAATGTCAGGTGCAAAAAAATTAGTTGATGAACAACCTTCCTGATGAACAGGACCAATGAGATTTCTTTATGAAACTGTGTCAGTATTATCTTGAAACTGAATCAAGATGGAAAATGTATCAGAACTTAAAAGAAATCAACCAGGACTGTTGTGGAGTCTTACCTGCCTGGCGAACAGGAAACTCCACCTGCTCTGACACGATGATCTGAAGCAGGGTCGGGGCGAAGTTGATGATCTTGTAAGACTGAAACACACAGAGCAGACAGATGGGCCTGTTTAAAATGAAGACATTAAACTGTGTGTGTGCACAACAGAATGAAGCGTCGTGGGCCTGCATGATTAAAACATCAGTTACTCTACCTATAATTTATCAAGAGGTCGTTTTTATTCGTCTGTCAAATGAAAGCACCTGCTGTCCTCAGACCAGAATAATCAGTCCAGAAAAGAGATGAGAGAGAGACTGAACCAAATACACTTGAACAAACGTGAAAGGAAAAAAATAAAACACAGATTAATAATATCAGTGACCTTTCACAGATGATGTTTAGCATAAAAGACATTTAGTACACTTTAGGTGATGTAAGGTCTGCAAGGCTCTGAAGGGTTTCCATTTACAATAAAAAAAAAACGTTCAAATAGATTACACTACAAACACAGTTTGAAAAATCAAATCTTCAAGCCACTGAGAGAAAGTGGATGTTACCAACAAGGCAAAATCCTACAAAATAAGTGATGTAAGAGCAATTCAGTGTCTTTGTCTTGTAGTTAAATTTTGGGACACTGAAAACTGTAAATAGCAGACAAAGCTGAGGAAACTGGAGAAAATATTAGACAAAGATTTACGGAGCAGTCCTACTATTCCTTCAATTAATAATTGGATGAGTTGTGACATTTTTCACATTTATCATAAAAATACACAAGTACATATGAGTGCATGTCAGCCAGCCACTCAGCAGAGAGTACTGTGAGTATAATCTCAACCTGCATAAAACTTAAACAGGCACTGGACGACTTTGCACTCTTTTACTCTTTTAATCAAATTCGAACACCGAACTCATCATAAAACTTGAATAAATCTGTTTCTGAGAGGGTTTATATCTCACAAAGACATATGGTGGAAGGTGTTAAGGTGGAAGCTCAACACAAAAATGACAAAATAAGAGTGAAACATAATGCTGATACTGAAGATAAAAGAAATTAGCTTAAGACCTATTGTTTGTTCTTCAATCAGTCAATCAAAAGTATGATTTGTGCATTTAGGACTGAAGCCAGACACTTCTCTCCTGCATCCTTCATGTACACTCATGTTCAGGTTATGCTCAAGCTTGACAAATGTTTTGGGGAGCCTGAATAGCTAAGTGGAGGACTTTAGCAGAAACCAGGATAGAGTGGCATGTTCAGACCTGATCCAGGTGTACTGATCACTGCCATGTGCATGCACAGCTGAGCAGCAGTTCAGACAGTGAAACAAACATATGATAAATAATCTACACGCTGAAGTGAAAGTCAAAGACACAGCGGTGGTGGAGAGGATCATAGGAGCCGTGGTTAGATGGAGAAGCTGAACCCAGCAGTGACAGAGGCAGCACAGTCCAGGCTGACACAAACTTCAGACGATCTGATACCTGCACATGTTCTCATGTCATGTACACAGAGCTGCGTTCATCTGGTTGCCAAATATGATGAAAACCAGGATGAAATTCAAACGGGCACACCTATGAACATACTAACCATCTGACTGAATACTGACTACTTAGAGCAGGTAACAATCACCGGCACAGATCACAGTGCCTGCAGCTCACACGCCTACTGATCCTACGGGTCCAGAAGAGAGTCTCTTTCTGGGGATTTGGGAATCTCAAGTGCAGTTAACATTTTATAATACAGAGATAGACTAAAGTAATTTGTTGCCATTGACTTTGATTATTTTCAGGACAAGAAAAACAAAGAATTATATGTAATTGAATAAATAAAACTCATCCAAATACTGTCCAACTACTGGCTTAACTTTATGGAAAGAGGAGTGGATTGAAATAAATCTGGAAACATATTTAAATTGATGAGGTGGACATAGGAGCCAAACTGCCTTATGATGTTAGGGTCCTATGATTCTGTAAAGATCAACGGATTTCTGAATGATCCTACCTGAACCAAATAACATTCACATTTTTATTAATCAATTATTTTAGGGGCCCTGATCTTTTACGTAGCTTATACGGATGATTTGTTATGTTGACCGGTTACATAAAGTCACTGCAGCAGCAGAGCTCTGCATGTGTTTCTCTGAACTCCAGTGTTGACATGACAAAGTTTGGCTCCCACAGCTCCTGATGGCTGTCACATCTGACTCCTATTGTTCTTCGACGCAGCCGCCTGAGTCAGCGGGGGTGACAGTTCAGTCAAAGTGCTGATCACAGGCCTGATATAAACTCCCAAACCGGGGCTGAACAATCAGCAGGCCGATGCCGAGCAAGACCCCCAAAACACGGCCTCCCCTCTTCCACAAACACCGGTGTTATTTCTGGGCCAAAACGGTCCACGATGCCTCCCACCCGGAAAAAAAACAAACAAAAAACTACTTTAGCTCACCCACCTGATTGAGCTCATTCTCCGCAGCTATCCTCAGATTAGGGTCGATAGTCCCCTTCAGAGCCTGGATTATCCGGTTGGGATCCATATCCGTTCAATTCCACGGTTCCTTCTGTGTTGTTAGTATCCCATACGTGCACCGCTAGCTTACGTTTCTGTTTTATATTCAGTCAAGCGTTATGGATCCGCACTCACTGTGGCCCGAGCGGGGTCAAAACCTCCGAGAGTAACGAACACAACTTCCGGTCAGTACATTCAAAACAAAAAACCCATTAGCTGAAATACAAATGTGTACAAATGTGTTTTGAGCAGTGCGGGCGCGTTCATTCTGAAAGCACAATTCTTTTCCCTCTGTCAAACTCTGGCTAGCTCGACGGACAACGGTGGCCCTGCCCCGTTTTACCGGCAACCGACCGTCGGTGGACGTAAAACAAAGTAAACAGACAATTTACGGTCGTACTTCTCTTCTTCGTCGACACAGGGGCACGTTGGGGGTGTTGCCGCCCCCCTGAGGGCTTGAACTGCTATTGCTCCCGCTGCAGCCGCGTGCGCTGACTCCGACTGGTCACTGGCTGAGCTGACGGAGAAAAGCAGCACGTGATGACACAAACTGCTCATTTGTGCATTAATCTACGGACAGCCAAGTGATCCAAATGAAATAAAGACTTTCTGGAATGAATACTCAAATGGTTACGTACAAAACCCCTGAAACTCTGCTCATCATCCTTTCTTTCATCCTGCGTATTTTCACGATGAGTCCATGGCAGGTTATATCACCATCTTTTATTTCATTCCAGCAGTTTTTATATCGAATCAAGTCAATGTTGTACATCCCAATATCAGAAATCACAAATTTGCAACAAGGGGTTTCAAATATCTTTTTCCCAAAAGTCTACTTTCAGTTCATCGAAGTCCCCATCCATTCAAAAATATGTTTGTTTGTTTGTTTGTTTGTTTGTTTGTTTGTTTGTTTGTTTTGTTCCTTCAATTTAATGTTTGAGCTGCACTGCACAAAATGATATGAGTTTGACACCAGAAGACTGTTTCCACATTCATCTGCTAGAAGTGGGATGCTTCTCTGTGCTCAATGAAAATCCAGTTTTAAAGATGAGGCACCACAAAGAGTCTGCAAGTCGATCCTGCTCAGTATTGATCTTAAGCTAGTGAAGCCTCCAAAGCACAGAGAGAAGGGGCTTTTCAGTAAAGCATCTCCTGTGAAGCAAACTTTTGAAATGGCACATATTTGCATGATCATAGAATAAGGGTTTTTAATGAGGGAGACAGAGAAGTAGTTTTACAGATACTGACGAAAGACCCTTTTCTGGAAAAAACAGAACATACTTGTCAAAGTACTGTGTTTTATATATGTCTTCTAAAAGGTCTGGAGGGAGTCTTTAAAGCTGTTTTTTCTTTTATTTAAGGACACCACTTATCAAAAAGGCATTGTCTGCTATCGTTGCTCTATCATTTGTCTTGATTGACAAAACTAACTCAGTGTCCACTCAATAGCTTTTCAGAGCTTTCAACAGCATTTCATGGTCTTCATCATTGAACGGTAAATTGCACACAATGGCCACTTTATTAGGTGCACCTGTACAACCTAACACGATTTAATATAATAGCTCTAATTTCTACAAGAAATTCTACAAAGTTTGCAATGTTCTGTTTTTTGACAGTCAGAAATGTGTACATTCAATTATGTTTATTATTATGGTTGCAGATAAAAGTGGTGAACGAGATTACATTGAGGTTCCTCCCTATTTACACACTGTACATGACGGGGACAACATATTAGAAACCTCTGCATATAATGCAGTGCAGTATAACGTCATCTCTACCCATGGCCTCACTGCCATACAGTAATTAAATGAACACCTCGGTGGCAGTTTTTTAGTCCCTGTTGATTTGGAGGAGGCCTGAGTTTAATTAGACTATTGTTTTGTGCAAATGAACTTTGCTAATCTTGTGGCTCAGTGAACTGCTGTTTCCTGACCAGAAGGTTCAAATCAGTCCCAATCCTACCAACATGTCTGCTGGTTCTGAAAGACATTTCTATTAGCTTTGTCCATTGTAGTAGCCTTGAAACTAGCAAACAAACAAACAAAAAAACTCCACCACTGTCTTTCGGGAGCTTGGCAATGTTATAGGAGTGCAGTGCTACGTCGGTGGAGTTATCTTAACATTACCACAGTGAGTACATTAGCATGCAGACATTAGTATTAGCCTCACAGAGCTGTTAGCATGGCTGTCAACTTGAGTCTTATTTAGTTTAAATGAACAACTATTGGTGTGTGCTTCCACATAAGGAGCAATTGTTTCTGTAATGTGCAGTTTAGGTTAAAGGCCCGAATCTAGACTAAAGCCCAGATTATCTTGTTGAGCCATGATTTTATCAAATTGGATTCTACTGCAGTTTGGAAAAATAAAGGGATTATCACAATTTTAGATTGTGACAGGGCTGCACAGTTGGGAAGAGAGTAAATGTGTGAGAGGCCTACAGCCCCAGTGCCTGGAAAATAATAACCAAATAAATACAGTCCAGTACAAACGAGCACAGAGACGCAATTAAAACAAGACTTCCATCTGCAATTGCAAAAGCCTGACAAAAATCAAGATGAAGCACACAAACTTCACTGCTCATCTTTTATTTAGGCACATCAAGGGACCACTTCCATCTCTCCACAGTAGTCTGTTAGTGCAACAAATTGGCCTTAAGTGTTCATCACCATACCCACCACCGAAAACACAATCTTTCCTTCCTCAGCTTCACATTCACACACACGCAGCAAGGTGAGACTGAATGCGTAGGAGCCCAGCATCAAGCAATGTGCTGATAGTAGAGTCAATTATAATTCATCCAATAAATCAGCCAGTCATTCAGTTCATTAGCTGTTTAACATCTGGTCAGTCATCCAAAGCCATTCAGAAAACAAAGGCACAAATTCATAACATTGCATTAGAGTTCTCACTGAAATCAGTGACCTGTGGGCTGAACAGGCAAAGTGCTACGGGATGATTTACAGCAAAATGACATGATGTACTAGTATCACAGTCACAGGGAGCACCTCCATCATGAACTACACATTCATGGGGACTGAAGTATATTTGGTTTATATCAAGTAGTCACAATCCCCATTTCAAATGTGAATACAGATCATACAGGTACCATTTGGCCACTGACATTTATGTTATGAATGGGCTTTCTGGTGAAAAACGGGCACTGGCATGCAGCCTGACCACAATACTGAAATGTCAGTTTAATCACCATCAAGTACAAAGCAAACAGTCCACACACAGAAGGGGGGCGTTTGTTTGACGACAGTTCAATCCTGATACAGCAGGAAGCCAGAGAAAGTGCTGTACTTCCAGGTGCTGCCGTAGATGGCACCACGATGTAACCGGAGCCACACCTGGTCTCCTTGGAAGAGAGGCAGGATGGCGTGGTTGCTGGCCGTCTCATGATCTGGGGCTCCATCGTTGGCGTACGCCGACACCATCACCTCCTCATTGCGCATGAGATTAATGTAGAGTGGCACGTTGATGGCGAGCTTCAGGATGTGGAAGATGAAGACGTAGGTTCCATTGACGGGGCAGGTGAAGCGGCCGATGTGGGTGTCATACATCTCCCCCAAGTTGCTGTGCAGCTGGTCAAACACGATGGGCTGGTCCAGGTTGCCTGGCGCGAAGTTGGCAGTGCGAGAGGCAGTGAATGCCACTCGCAGCGGCTGGGAGAGCGGGTAGAGTTGCATGGGAAGCAGGGCAGTGTGATGGTGGCCATGGGGAGTCAGAGGGACCTCTACAGTGGAGACTGACAGTGAATCGCCATGACCTGAGTCCACAATTGTAAAGGCTCCTTCCCGGTCTGGGCTGCTCACCTGGGAAGAGTCACTCCACGCGGCTGCAGAGTTGAGACAAAAAACATGTTAAGAGATAACAGGGTGCAATGACGCTGTGCGCAGGGCTGTAGCACACCAGATTCTGCAAACAACATGCATGTGCTAGGGTGTTTCCAGACTTGCGTTGTTTAGCCCAGTGTAACCGGACTCAGCTTTCTGCCTTGATACTTAGCTGTTAACCAAAACAACTGCTCCAAACCCTTTCATATTCTGGAGTGACTTATTTGAGGTGGGAACACAACAATCTCCATCTGATCCAATCACAAGGGGTACTTTAAGTTTGAGGAAAATTGCTCCTGTTAGCATGAGATTTAAATGAAGCACATTTTATCAGAAGCACTGTAAACTCCACTGATCCACAATTGACTGAAATGATTACCACAGCAACAGAATGCTTAATGTGTGTGACTCCATGTCCCTTTTCAAATGCTCATCATGATCAAAGTTTGTCAGCTGTTATGTACAGACTTATAGTTCTGACATCATCACTAAACAGTCACTCCATTTCCCAGGGGACTTTCATGCCCATACAAGTGCTGGAAATACTTGAAATCATGCAACCCAGTTCATCAGAGACATGACAGAGAGTTTCACCTGAGAAACACTGGCTGATGATATGCCAAGCACCTTTCTCCTCAGCTACCAGGGCTGGGTAACTTCACAGACATGCTTACAAACATCTAAAAATGACTCATTTGTTATCCCCCATTAAAAAAACATATCAATAAACTACCAGACATAAGGGCATAAAAGAAGAAGAGTAGTGGCATCAATAAAATCTTTCCATCCTAGATACTGGTCCTTTAGGGGAGAATATTAAACAGGTGTTTTCTGTAAAAGCTCTTCCCTGACAGATCATTATTTGGATCTTTAGAGTTAGAGCTTGTGTTCTTACCACTAGAGTTATGCCTCCCTCCTCCACGTCTATAGCTATGTTGGTATCCAGAGTCCTGAGAAAACACCACAGAGGGACTATAAAACACATGCAGACAGACAAAGCAGCAAAACATTACTGGTGCATACTGATGTCTTGGCTTGCGCTTATGTTTATTTGCTGCACAGCAGCCTTTGATTGTCAAATGTAGAGACAAAATGAAATCCCAGAACCAGATCAATCAGCTTACATCAGCTTATTCTCGCTTGAGTCAGTGTGTGTTTCAAATGGTCTCTAGTTCAAAATGTAATGAACCACAAGTGACATCAATAAGCTTACAGAGTCAAAGAACAGGATGAGTGAGGACAAGGAGCAAATATTCATTCACTGTCTGTTTTCCAATGTCATCTTCATGGAAGCTTGATGTTCTTGGGTGTGTCCCATCGGAAAATTACACAGCACAGAGCACAGGGTATTACTTACTCTAGCAGCATAAAGGAGAGGGCCAGAGTCCCTGAAATGAGTCTGTGGGATGTAGGACCCTCCTGAGGAATTAAAAAAAATGAAGAAAAATAGAATAAATAAATCACTGTTGAGTTCACAACTACCAAGATTTAGGATGTGTCAAACCTACGCTACAGCACCTGATCCTGAATAGATGTCTAGCAAAAGAAGAGGAGGGAAATGCAGGAGTGGTGAAAACCCAACAAGAGGATAGATACCTCGATGCCAACCAGAAGAGCGAAAGGTTTGTGCCAGTCCCTTGCCGCCACGTGCCATACCTCTCACAGATCCTCTCGTGTAGTATGACTGGTCGGGTCGACTCACACTTCCACCCGACTGGGCCGGGGATGGGAAGATCTGTCCACCATTACCAACTGTGTAATCTGACTGGTACACTAGAGAGATGATGCAGCGTGAAATGATTTGACCACTCGTTGCACACGTGGGTTGAGAGTTTAGAACGCAGACATTTGATCAACATACCAGGCTGTGGTTCGTCTTCTGATGGAGCAAACTCAGGTGGTGTTTGGGTACTGGCAGTGCTGTACCTGGGCTCAGGGAAAACTGCAGGATCTGGTTTGTAGTCCTGTTCCCCTTTCTGAGGTAAGGAGGCATTCACCTTGAAGACCTACAGTGAGGAGAAAATGGACGCCACAGAAGCATGCAGAAAGTGTGCAAGCTCCATTCAGATCTAGATATAATGGTTCAGATATTGTGGGAATGTATCTTCAGTGACCACGTCATTTGATCATGCTTCTGTGTTCATATTTGATTTGTTCTGATGGGTTTGATTGCTATTGTATAGTTTCTATTTAATCTATTTTTATTTTATATACGTATCCATTTTTCAAGTTTATTTAATCTTACTTATTACCTTGTACTGTAACAGCCAAGTTTTCCCTCTTTGGGATCAATAAAGGGATTTTCTTACTTATCTTGAGGACACTACAGTGGCTATTCAGTGTACTTGGGTATGGGCTTAAACTTGTTATACTGAACCAGCACAGGAAAATCAGCTGTTTCAGAGATTTGTCATCCTGCAACTGTAGTAAAAAGTTAATTATGCAGCCCTTGAGAGCATTTGCATTTACAGTAACATGACATTTGGTAGCGACCATCAAATCTGGCACAAGCAGCCAGGATCACCCCACCTAAACGTATGGGTCTTAGGTGGAGTTGATTTGTGCCTTGACCAAGTCTGCAGTCTGGCAAAATGCCATGAAAAGCAACCGAGCAAGCTCACAATCCAACCAAACAGTACACCAGCATGCTATGCCACTCCATTTCTGCCTACTATTATTAATATGTGATCTGGTTCTGATAAAGGAAAAACAGATTAATGTCTGCATCCAGAGGTGGTCTAGCAAATGCAATCTGTACAGTATGGAAATATTAAAGGCATATCATATTAGAACATCAATGCCAGACTCAAGATAAGGACAAGGCTTTGTAGTACCAGGTATAAAGGCAAAAGCCCCATGATTGGATGCCTTAATGGAGGCGTGTCAAACTCATTCCACAAAGGGCCGTGTGGCTGCAGGTTTTTCCTCCAATCAATCAAGAGCATGCAGTCTGACCAATCAGCTGTCTGAAGACTGAGATCAGCTAATGAAATGAGTCAAGTCTGGTCTGCTGCTGCTTGGTTGGAAAGAAAACCTTCAGCCACTCGGTCCTTTGTGGAATGAGTTTGACACCTGTGCCTTAAAGTCTAAGGCGTCTAAGACAGAACTAAATGGTGACCTTCTGCTGTAGTAGGAATTGAGCCATCAGACTTTTGGGTCTTGGTAACATAAAACCCAAAAGAGAATGGTGCACAGCTTTGGTAAGACTTACTGATTGGATGTTCTGAAACTGTGCAGATGTCAGAGTTCGCCTAGTGGGGGGTGTAGTGAAAGTTTGTCCCTGACAGGGGGTGGAAGTGCATGTAGCCACCCCATTACATGGTGACTGCTCCCGTGACTCTGTTACTGGTGTCTGTGGAACACAAAAGTTTAAAGCATTAAAAGCATATCTCCAACACTTCACATCAGCCTCAGAGCTTTGTCTGTCGGCATGGACGAGAATGCTCATTTACACGAGGACGGCTCTTCTCCTCCAGATTGACAGAGATGGTCGACTCCCTGCGGTACAATGGTGGTGAAGGAAACTTCTTTCTTTCAGCCAACTGCACTCGTTCCTGCAGACACAAGATAACTTTAAGCACTTAGAATTGCAGGGTTAATATGTTGCATCTCACAGCCAATGTGCTGCTTCTTACATGAGGTAGGTCCTTCGGGGAAAGCTCCATGTCACAGGTTTCCAGGCACTGATCCCCATTTGTTAGACTGGCTTTGCGCTCCATAAGCCTGGTAGGCAGTGGGGTGGACTGAGTGGGGGATGAGGATGAAGTGATGACAAGCCCAAATGATTTCAATTTAAGTCACAATTGACTCATTATAGATTGAAAAAAAAAAAAAAAAAAAGACAGCTTACATGCATTGCTTTGGGAAGGACATCACCTTGGCTTCTCAAGTCTGTGTGAGCTGGATAGTTGGTGGGTGGAAACAAAACAAAAATGATTAATCAAGATATCATTCAAGTCAAATTTTCATATGAATTTGATGCTCAAGTCTATATAAAGAGGTACAATACACCTCTGCACTATCAGTGTCTGATTTATTAACAACCTTGTAACCAAAAAACATGTAAATGCTACATTTTCAGTGTTTCGAATCCATCACTAAATTCATGGAAAACCAATTTCTGGTCATCAGACACATCCAAAACTGTAAATGGATGTGTGATTTACAGTGTCATCTGTAGGCTACAGTCAGATGACACAGAGTGTTTTTCTTGATGAGTGACAGGAAGTGTTCTTTAAGAGAAATGGGTCCGTCACCCACTGCTGTGCAGATTTCTCCTCCGTGTCAGGAAGAAAGAACTAAAACTGCCTATCAAGTTGGCCAAATGTCCCTCTACGATTGACTTCACAGGAGCACTCTCCATATCCTCAATGGATAGAAAAGCATCCACCAGAGGAAAGCAAGTGAAGCCCCCTCTGCACATGCTTTTTTGACCAGCTCTTCAGGAAACCACCGACTTTGTCATACAGGTTGAGAGTGCTGGTGTCTTTACCCTGCAGACACACATTCAGTCTGCTGAGAGCATAGCTTTGCAAGCCAGACTGTGTCCTCAAACAAGATGGCATTTGCCAAGTTTTCCCATAGGATCAACAATGTCTGTTCCCATCACATCTATTCTATGGCAAACTTTGATGAAGGCACAGTTTTTAATCTATCTGCTGCATTTGTCCAGCATAGTCTGAGCCATTACAACAGCAGCTGGAAGTAAAGGTCTTCAGCTATAGTGAATGGCTTTTGGGCTATAGCTATGAGCAAGGACACCGCAAAGGAAGCCTCGAGTGCTTTGGCTGAGGCTGTGGAGACGTGTTCTTGGGATGATCGCAAGTATGATCTTAAACACTGGAGTCTTACCAATATGACATGTCATTGGAGGTGTGCTGGCTTCAAAAAAAAAAAATGTACAGGGCTTTGGGAGGATTGTAGCTCACTGAGATAAATCCCACTGAAACATATTCTTCCTGATAGTAATGACATCTTGCTGTCTCCGTTTCTTTACTTCTTTGTCTGCATTTTCAGCTTTATGGCTGCTGTTTCAAACACAGATCTATTTTCTTGATTTTTGTCTGTCATTCAAAGCTGAAACAGGCTTCCAGCTCAGTCATTGTGACTGTAATTGCATTTGTTGCTTTCTTATGTGCAGTTTCATGGCAGTTGACCATAGTTAATAATTCAAGAGTCATGCATGACTGATATTTTTATAAAATAACATTAAAACAAAACAACAACAAAAAAACAAAACAAAACTCTCACATATCCCTGCAGTACTCCAAAATTACCTTGGGATATGGATTTCCCCCATTTGAAAAACACTGGTTTAACAGGTATACCATTAACCATATTCACAAGCCTAGTTAGCATTTTAGCGAGCTAATTGGCACAAAACACAAATACTGCTGAAGCTGATGGCAATGTCATAGTTTGCAGATATCTGTTTATAAAACAAAGTCTTAAACAAATTGAGATTTTGACATCATGATGGTACATTAAAACAGTTGAGGGATCACCAAAGTCAGGATATATCAGGAAACTTCGAGATCCGTACCAAATTTCATGGTAATTTGTCCAATAAATAGCCAAGAAATATATTTCACCAAAAGTGTCATGGCCACAATGAGGAAAGATCAGAGGTTCAAAGTCAATAGGATTCATTATCTGGGCACCATGAATGTTTGAAAATATCATAGCAATCCATCCCATATTTGTTGATATTTCAGATATTACTTTCCTTCTCTCTGCTTTGGAAGCAGAAACAGTCTGATGAATATTCAAGGCACATGAAGCATCTGAAAGCAATCATTTTGTTCAGTCAGCAAAGCAAATGCTCATTCTATACTAGGAACATTATTCTTGCATTATCCACATACAGCCTCAGCCTAATTTTAACATCTGAAAATGATGTCCTGTGTTTCTACCGCTTCTTTTGCTAGTTATGTGATTACATTGTTTATATTTCACCTTTTGAATTACTTTGGCTGCAGCCATAACCTAATATTCCAGTGTTTCACCTGTTCATCTCAATTTGTATGAAGGACTTCATTCATAACACATAACACCACCTCTCACATGAATGTGCTCATAAGTCCACTGACAGACTCAGTTAACAGAATCAGTTGATAACCATCTTCATGCTACCAGTTATCCAAGATGGCTGATGTACAGGTACCCCAAGAGGTCCCATGGCCGTCCTGAGTAAATGGTGTTTGGTTAAATCCAAACCAAACATCAAATGCATTTCCATATTACATGAACAACCTCAGATAACCTGATGGAGACAAAGTGACCAAAGTGGTTTTAACGCTCCAGAAAAAGCTACTAAGATGACCTGAGTTGCGATTGTCTTGTCAAATTACTAAATTTGTTGATTTGTTCCAAGTTACCCAGAGGGGATGGAGATCCAGACGGCCGTCTCTTCCGTCTGGGGTGGTCATGAGTGGGGGAGATCTCTCCTTCCAGAAGAGAGTCCTGAAAAGGACAGGATCATTCTCAAACCTTCAACTGCCAACACTTGGAAAGCTGACTAAGCACTCAAAGTTAGGGCGTGATCACTGTGGGTGACAGGGCCAATGGTGCCTGGCACCAAACGTGCAAGGAACCTGTTGTATTTGTAGAGATTACCATTTCTCTACATTTGCAACACATTTGAGAGGCTTGGGAAACTTAGAAACTCACAAAAATTGGCACACTACACACCAAGTTCTGCAGTGATTGGGCTTTGGTGTGGGCTGCAAACACACACCAGGTTTGGGATAAAATTGCTTTGCACAAAAATTGGTGGGATCATTGCCTTAGCTATTGTGAACAAACAATATATATATATATATATATATATATATATATATATATATATATATATATATATATATATATATATATATATATATATATATATATATATATATATATATATATATATATATATTTATTTTATTTTTTTTATTTTATTTTATTTTTTTTTTAAGCAAGTTTGCCCAACAGGAAGTCCACCATTTTGGATTTTGTGGGTTGATTTGAATTTTCAAAACACATGTTTGAGGCCTCTAGGTTCTTCAAAAATGCATGAGAATTTGCACCCATGGTCACACTGGTGACACATGACTCAATGTTGTAATTGGCGTGGCATGTTGGCTCTATAGCACTTCTTAATTATTTTTATATCAGAATTTTATTTTTCAGTCACATTTTGACACCCTTGGCATGCTCAAATTCAAAAGGAAAACTGGCACACACAACATTACCCATAAACATTGCGAGAATATACAGTGATTGGGAGCCATGCATATTCGGTGACCTCTACAGTGCCTCCTAATATTTGGCAGGTCTTAGCTGGGATATAACTGGTACACACACTGCTCTTCTCACTGGCTTAACTCTGCCTGACCAGAAATCTGCAATTTTGAGTGTTTTTCCTGTATTTTATGCAAACTTTTCGTTTAGTCTGAGGGTTCTAACAACCGAATGTACCAAACCAAATTAAATCTGATAATCTGACGCCAAATGACAAAGGAATAGTCAATATCTCAAATGATGATGTCATAGGTCATGAGACAAGACACCATTTTTATGCAATTTACATGTGAGACTTCTGAGGTCTTCAGTATTGATCTACAATGTAGAAAATAAAGAAAACCCACTGAGTGACAAGGGCCATTTGACCACTACTTGCAACTTTAATTCCATCTTGCACAGGGTGGTTAAGATGTTCATGGGTTTGCAAACAGCCAAAATTCACCTGCATGAAGGTGAAGGAGCCGTGGATCTTCGTCAGTAGGTCCTCTAGGTGCTGCTTCCTCAGGATGGGGTCTTTGGGTAAGGCAGATGGAGAGTTGAAAACCTCCACAGGCATATCCATGTGAACTACCTGTCAGGAATTGCATGAGGAGGTTTGCAAATTGTTGAGACATCTGTACACATTAAATGTTTTGCACTCACCGATTTGGCATGTTGCGCTCCTTTAGCTCTCCTCTCTTTTCTCTAGGGAGAACATCATGCAAAAATTGTTTTTAGAAACCAGTGCTGTAATGTAAAACATTCTGTACAATGACATTACAAAGATCAGCTCACAACCTAAAAATTAAAAAACAAAAAAATCACAGTTGTGTCTTTCCCCTTGTGAGTTACTGTACAGCAGTGGTGGAATGTAATGAAGTGCATTTTTTTTCCAAGTACTGTACTTACAAATTTGGGGTAGTTGTACTTGAGTCTATAAATTGATGTACCCGGCAGTATGTACAAATACATCCGAAATGCTTAATCATTTATTATGTGTACTTTTACTTAAGAATATGAAAACTTCCTCCACAGCTGTACAGTGGTGTGTAGTGCTGTACAACTGTCATAACTAAACACCAAGGCTGAACATTGTAACACTTGAATTTCAATAACTTAACATCCAGCTCGAAAGCAAAATACTATGTGGAGCAAAATCTGTGAATGAATGCCAAGCACGTGGCCCAAGCTTGTTGTAGGCCTCCATCTCTAAATCACAATATAGAGCAGCATTCAACTAATGTAAATGAGGGTGGAAAACGTTACAACTAACTGTCCAAAACACTAGTTAAGATCATTTTGCCTTTTTACAGTTCCTCCTAAAAACACCCCCCTGGGATCACTCTGACTAATGCTTTGTCACTCTTGTACAAATTAAACCTACAGTGTATTTGACTATGACGAATGCATACTTTGTGGTCTGTAGTGATAACAGGTTAAAACGTACATGTTTAATTTGAGTCAGTACAGACAGTTAGTTGGTAAACACCATTTTACATTGAAAAAGGACATGAATAACAAAAGTTAAGGCAATAAAACTTTGGAGTCAACAATTTGAGATAAAGTTGTGATTCCTCCCAAGAAAAGTGCGCTGTACAATCTGCCACTGTCTCTTAACTGCTTACCAGCACTAGAAATCCTACAGATGAAGGCTTAGAGTTTTAAGCAAGCCAGTCTCACTTCATGCATTTATGCATTTATGTATAGCAAAGTTACACATGTTAAAGTTATCCACCTTTTGTAAATAAACAGAGTTGCAATATCAAGTCCTGTGCCTGTAAGGTTTAATGAGACCTCACCTGTTTGCATTCAGCAGCCTGTTTGATGACTTTGGGGATGAAGGTGGCAGCCCCTCTCCATGGTTTGTGGACCGCAGCTTTGGGCGAGACGGCTCCATCTGACAACTCCATATCCCAGCAGTCAGGAGGCTCCCGCTCCCTCATGGCACGGAAGTCCTCCTTCCAGTTCTGAGCGGAAGGAGTTGCTGTGTCACTCTGGTACAGTCTGTTGAAAAACTGCATATCACCAACAGAGCATCAGTAGATCCTGGAGCATGCTTCCAGTCACGCACAGCACTGAATTATACAACACTGATACCCCATTTACACCTGTTTTTAAGAAGGGATCCACATACACTGTATACATCTGTATAAAAAAAAAAAAAAGATTCCAACTTCAAACAGAATGTGAGCCAGGCTGCCTCCAGATGTGGTCAGGCAGATCTGATCACATTTTCATCACAATGCATTTACACCTTGAATTAACATGCAGAGAGAATGTGTCCAGACACAGATCCATTTTAATACCAGGTGTAAATAGGGTCTGACATGCACACAACACTGAAATACAGCGTTTAAAAAACACTGGGTGTCTCACCTCCTTAGAAACTTCATCTGGTTTTGACTTTGATGTGGCTGACAGGAGAAAAAGAGAAAGAAACAGAATCTGCAATTCACCATATTCAGACATGGCAGGATTTTTTAATGTCTAAACCCAATTTCTGGCATCTTTAACACGTATAGGTGGTTAGTTTCACAGTTAATGAAAACATTATCATCTTACTGCTGTGGCTGCTTGATCTCAGTGCCAGCTCAGGGCACTTGTTGGGTGCAGGTGGAAGACAACTGAAGTACTTGCAGTTCAACAGCCTGGTGAGCTCCTCTTTTAACAGCTTAACTGAAAAGATAAAGAGTCAACTAAAGGTGAACCCGCTCTACATGACAAAAGGAATTCATGGTTTATTACAGATCATTGTTTCAATTAGTTTTATCATAATCATTGAAGTAATTGCTGAGAACTGGGAAAGCAGCAGCAAGTAGAAGAGGGCAAGAAATGAGAAATCAGGTTGTAAACAACCCAACAGATGATGTAAATCATCTAAACTACTTGAGTCTGTAAACTATATGGACAGTTTGGGTAATTTTCCACTTCCACCAAATGAGTTTGGCCTAACCTGTTTGCTTGGGGACAACCTCAATGAGCACCTGAAATCAGTGCAGTTGGACCAGTCTGTAGTCAGAGCATTCTGAATCTCTGTATTATTTTGGCAAGTGCAGTGTGTTTCATCACTGATACATTCTATCTTCTTAGATTGACCTAAATTGTAATAAAGTATAAGTTTCCTTTTAGCTCAAAACTAGCAAGAGAAGGCTTATTACAGTGAGCTGGAGCAGGACCAGGCCACCGCAACTCATCCTCAGTTTTAAAAAAAATGTCAATGCAAAAAAACAGTAAGGTGTTCAATTCCATTTTGATAGAGATTTGTTCTTCAATAAAAACAATTACAAAATTTAGTGTCAATTCTAGGTTCACACCGTTTGGCACTCGACAGAAGGCAGCAGCCTAATTAGACAAAATTAAAGCCACAAGCAGCAATGAGTTGGTTTCAGGTTTCAAAAAACTGAGCAAAATCACTTCAGTTCATTTAATTCTGTTTCATCACCACAAAGCCTGCAGCATTTCAAGAACTGTGCACTGTTCTGCTATTTGTCCCCCCTTCATCAGCTATGAATGAAACTTGGTGCACATGTTCAGTGTGTATGTTGCTCTCTATGTGGGGAGAACTGAAGCCAGCAGCATGGGGATAAACAAAAAGCATATGAGTCTGGATTAGCATGATGACAAAGTATGGGGCTCACTCGACGAAGCTCAGATGTCTGGATTTATACTCACATGTGGATCCAGCCACTGGCTTGTCTTTCCCCTCCAATAGGTCCAAGTAGCACAGAGCTGCTTGCTCCATTTGTTCCTCTAAGCTAGAGTGAAGATAGATGAGAGATTATCAAGGAGCCCAGAGCCCATGGTGAGACAAGGAGGCTCTCTTTATACCATGAAAGCTTGCATTGCACTACAATCCCCACACTTTAAGGACTTTTTACAACATGCACAATATAAGCATTTACCCCTTTCATATAAAATAAAATAGTACACCTGTATCAGATACAGAAACCTTGTATCCCAGTTACACTTAGCCACTTCATGTGTCTCAGGTGGTGAAGTGCAACTAATAAGCATTAGAGAGTGAAATCCAATTGTTGCACACAGCAGCGTCACCAAGGAGATCTAACCAAGTCAGGTACACAGATGAATGGTTTAAAAGCAGCACATACTGTGAGTGTCACTGAGATCCTCCTTTCTACAAACAAAAACTTGTACTATCCAAATAATTTGAAAGATTGTATGAATTACACAATTTGCTTTAAATTAGGAATGCAAATTGATCACACAAAAACCTCCAGCTCGATCCTCTATTCCTCTCTGTTGACAGTTTGTGGCCAAAAATAGCTAATGTAAGCAGTGATTTAACAGAAAGTAGTCAATCATTCAACAAATGAATCGATGCCGTGTGGGTGCTGCGGGCTGGATGAGAGGAATTGGGAATATTGAAAGAAATTTCAGCACCTGCTGATGTAAATGCAGAGTCACTGTACTGTTTAATGACACCATCAACTCTCTACAGATATTCTGGTCACTGCACAGCTTATCTATAATGACAAAAAGATAAAGGGTGCCCTGAAGACACTCACCTCAGTCTATTATTCCTCTGGACTCCCAGCAGGGTGGAGAGCTGACTCAGGCTATGCAGCTGCTGGGCTGGGATGCGAGGTGCCTGGTTGTGTCCAGCCAGCAGGTCTCTCCTGACATGCTCCTGCTGCAGGCTGTGGAGGAGGTGCTGGACCTGCAGCACAGTGGTCAGACGCCTCCTCTCCACCTCCACCTTCGCCACCTGTTCCTTCTTCACTGCTTTCTTGTGAGCTCTCAGCAACTGCAGCCACAGGAGGATTCAAGGAGTGATTTGAAAACATGCCACTGAACTCTGTCACATCTTTGAGTTTCAGACTACAGTTTGATCAAGCAGTGTTTTGAATGCCCATTATTACCTGGTGGATGCAGGAGCACAAATCACAAGTTTTAAAAGATGTCATTTTTACATTTTTACCTTTTTTAAAATTAAATTTTAAAAAAGGTAAATTTAGTTTAATTTCACCTCCTTCCTTTCCCTTTTGAGGACCACTCTGTTGTCAAATCCCCCTCCCATTCAGACCTTGTTACTGTCATTCAGAACCTCCAGTGAAAGGTGAATTAGACTATTGACTAGTATAGGTAATTCATCAGGCAAAATGGCTTTGATACAACTATGAACCTGAAGGAATCTGGAAAAAGTGGGTTTGTGGAAAGTTAAATACATTTCACAGTTGTTCAAAGGTGGTAAATATTTTCAATAAAAAGGGCCTTCGTGTTGCTATGCCATTATGTTTCCACATACCAAGAGAGTCATCTATGATGGATGTGAGGAAGAGGTGCAGTGACCATTCAAAGTTGTCCTAGTAGACCACATTCACTAGATTCACTAGGGAAAAACAAAAAGGCTGTCTGGAATGTCAGCATAAATTGTGTTCTATTTGTACTCAAATTGAATTTATAGCATGTTTATCAAAAAGTTGATTAGATAATAGTTCATTAGTACGGTTTGAATTTGCAGTTTTAGAAAGTCACATTAATGAAGGGTCACCTTTGAACCCTGAGGTATAAGCACTTTTATAAAAAGTTTTGTTTCCTCTTACTGCTTTGTTAACTGTTAATTTCCCATTTCCTGTTGGCCAGTCAGAATTTCACTGAGTGAAGTTCTGCTACAAGTCTCGATGGAGCTACTGGATGAATGGGATAAGCCAATCGACTCCCAGTCTTCCTACGCTGCTCATACATTGATCAGCCACAACATTAAAACCACTGAAGTGGTTGAAGTGAATAACATTGATCATGTCTTTACAAAGCAGAACATGTACACCCATTTATAGCAACACAATTCCCTGCTGCAACAAGTTTGAGCTGAGATTTAGTATAAGGAATCAGTAGGAGATGCATGACATGGTCAGAAGTAACAATTGCTTCAGTCAAGTCACAGTGCTTGACATGTAGCAAAAGTTTTCCATGTAAAAAATAAGTGATTCACGAATATGAATGACTGAAGGGGGAGACGAAAAAAAAGCATTGAGTAGATGGATTTTGAACTGTAAAGGATCAATAATCTTGTAATCTTTAAGATTCTGGTCAAATCAAATTTATTTTTATAGTACATTTAACACAGTTGACCAAAGTGTGTTACACAGAACAGCAACAGAGCAGAAAACAAAACAAAAATCATATATATCCAAGCAGAGATCAAGATAAAAATCAATGGGTAATGCAGAAAAAAAAAAAAAAATCAAGTGTTATAAAAACCTATTTAGTAGTTGCAATTTAAGTATGTTGGAAAGCCAAAGAAAAGAGGAAGACCTTGAGCTGTGACTCAATAGAGGCAGTAGATCTGATGTAGTAAGGCAGTTTGTTCCACAGACTGAGGCCCACAACTGAGAAATGCAGTCACCCCTGAGCTTCCACTGACCCTGGAGGATGCCCAGAAGTGACTGGTCAGAGGACATGAATGCTTTTTGATGGGGTATAAGGAGTTAAAGAGGTAAGATGGGTAAAAGGGAGCAAATACATGAAGTGCTTTAAAAATAAGTAACAAGACTCTAAAACTGATTCCAAAACTGGCAGGGAGCCAGTGGACGGATGCAAGTACAGGGGAAATATATTCTCACTTGAGGGAACATTTAGAAACCTGGCTGCAGCATCCTGCACATACTGCAGACCTGAGAGTGAAGACTGACTGACTCCCATGTACAATGCTTTAGAGTAGTCAAGGAGAGAGGTAATAAAAGCCATAATCATGGTAAGGGTTGCATAGGGTTTCACAAAGGATGATGGTGGGACAAGTTTCCTGTACAGTATGCTGGTGGCTTCATAAAGGCAATAGAGAACCATCTCACTTTTCAGTTCATTTAGTATGAAAAAGTTGTAGGATATCCAGCCTTTAATGTCGTAGGAACACACAAATAGAGGCTGCAATGAGTGAGGGCTGTGGCATTTAAGTGGTAGGTATAGCTGTGTATTTTCAATACACAACAATTTCAACAATGGAAGGAGATGCCATGCTTCCTAATCAGGGGACTCAAAGGGAGCATATACAGAGAGAGGAGGTGCAAGAACAGAGTCCTGAGGAAAAGGGGGCCAAGGAAGAAGAAGCACTACCCATACTGAGAGGAACTTCTATTTTCCAGATGTGACTAAAATCATTTTAGTCACAGTACAGTCCCCATTATCTGCTACTAGTAGCAAATCATTGAGACCCTCTAAAAGAGCTGATTCAGTGCTGTGGTGCTCCCTAAAACCATTCTTGCTTAAAAAGAGCTGGTTACAAGTTACAAGTGCCAGATGAACAGAGCCTGAAAAAGAAACACAGCACACTGCATTCCAAACACTGAAATACTTGATTGCAGTTGAACAACTAATCAGGTCTTTATCGGCCGTGACACATTGCCTACTGGACCTTCAAAGTGTCCAGGCACACTTTGAGCCTTGTGGCCTAAACTCAACATCTCTAAATGGAGGAGGCTGCATGCATATATAATATATCACTGTAATCAATCATCAGTGGAAGAGTAGCCTCCAAAAGTTTTTACTCAACACTGAAAGCAAAACAAACTTAATTTGTAAAATAAAAGTCAATTTTCACTTATCTTCACTCTTAACTAGATTAGCAATATGTACATTAAATGAAGCTTGTCTATCCACATACTCATGTACTTTAACTTGGGTAAATATCCTTACCCCCCCCCCCCCCCTTTTTTTTTAAGAGAAAAAAAAATCCAGGGCCCTGAGGTGGAGCCCTGAGGGACACCACCATGAGTTATCTCATGGAAATCAGATTTATGGCCCTCTGCACAGACATCAATATACAAAATAAATTCTGAACCATTTAACACTCAAAATGTGCAATCTGCTCAGCAAAAATATAATATGGACAGAAAAAATTGAGTGAATTTTTTACCATGCCAGTTCAACATCTGGAATCAGAGTAACTCTAAGATCATTGTTGTACGAATTGGGCAGGACAGCTGCTCTTCAAAGCTTTTATAATGTCATTTAAAAATGATAAAGGATTTTATCTTTGGGATTTTTGTATTTCTGACACAAACGCTACACAATGATCATACGAAATATGCCAGTTGAAGTATATTTGTTAGTTTTTGTTATAAGCAAAAACCAGCAAGCTAGATTTATTTTGAGCTTTAGGATTTGGCCTTGTTGGTGCATTAATGACTTGCAGATGGCTTAAGGAGTCAGTTCTTTAAAACAATCTGAGGTCCATGAAAGCCAGTTCCATTTTAGATTACCCATAAGGGCAATAAAGATGAATTCAGATTCATTCAATTCATGTAAAATATTTGAAAAAGATCTGAAAGCATCCTTTGAGTCAGACAGGTCAGTGATAAAAGAATCCTTTGATATACCCACTTTGATGGCCAAGACCTCAAACTGTTTTGCTTTTGTAATTAATAGTTACAAAGCTGATGAACTTGGATTTGCCATACACGGCAACAATGCCTCCTTTACATGCCCCATCACTTCCCTAGACTTTACAACCACCAATAAAAGTTAAACTGTCAGTTACAAATTTCTCAAGTTTGGACAGAACCAAAGTATGAACTATATTATGTCAGTGTTTGTTCCCCGTTGATTCAAAACTGAATTGGCCGCAGAAAAATCTTCCCAACATCACGTCACATCGGTTGAGAGTCAGTAGCTAAAAAAGAGAAGGCTGGTAACATTAGCCTCTTTGTTTATGTACATTAATTGCAGTGTGATCAAGCACCACACTGAACTGCAATTTATACACTGACACACTACAATTACTTATTACAATCACTAGTTATCATAGAAAGAAACTAAATAAATCAAAATAAGCTTTGTGGCTTTGACTTGGTTTCATTGAATTTCTACTGTCAAATCAGATATAGGTAGCTAAATGTAATAGGTTTGCACAGAGGAGGAAAAAAAGCATTGACAAGTCATTTTATGAAATTGATCTCACCAAATCATTGACAGCTTTATGATTGGTCTCAGCCCTACGGACATCTATGTAAAAACTCAGGGTAAGCTTTGGGAAATGATCAGTAATATAAAATATGCAATTAAAGAGGATAGATTTTGATAAATCCATTTCAAAACAATATTTACATCATGTCACTGCTAATATGACCAGGAGGAATGAGGCAGTGACCAATTAACTCTCAATGTACATTTGACATCAAAGTGATGCATTAGGCTAGCTAAAAAATCTAAACCTATCCTTTAATGGCTTAAAGTATAATACGTTGAAGAGTGGCATGTTTCCATGATGTTTATATTCTGTACTTTGAAGAACTAACAAGAAAGCAAGTGGGAAACATTCAAATTTCAATTTCAGTTGAGGTCACACTTATTATGAATTAACGTGTGATTATTTTCCCATGAAACTTTCAATTTCAAAAAATGTCAGGAAAAAAAAGGCCACAAATTCCTAAAGCCCAAGTTCATGTTCTTGCATTGCTTGTTTAGCCCAACCAACAGTCCAAAATCTTAAATACACTTTAGCACATCAGCCAAAGAAAAGCAACAAATTGTCACAAAAGCTGGAGCTGGACGACGTGGTATTTCTGCTAAAAAAAAAAAATTACTCTGGAAAGGTTCTACAAGTTACATGTACCAGATGAACAAAACCAGGGCAGACTCAGACAGATAAATCCAGCACACTGCATTCCAAACACTGAATAACCAGGACGTTCAAAAGTGTCCATGCACACTTTGAGCCTTGTGGCCTAAACTCAACATCTGATGCTCCAAAGCAAGGGTGCATGGTGAGGGAGGCAGTAACTAAACCATACTTAGCCCTTAGTGGGATGTAAAATGACTTTTAACCTGAGCTCCCACTCAAAAAGCCCAAAATGAGGAGAAGTCAGATTGCCAGAGACTTACATTCTGAGTCAAGCTGTCCAGGGTTTTGTGCAGCTCCTGTGCGAATGCCAGGTTATGCAGCACCTCCTCGTACTTCTCCACAGCTGCCTGGACGAGAAGTGGGTGAAAACCCTAAATACAAAGCCCAAACACATACATATGTGGGATCATATGATGCCATCACATAGCCGGGTCTTACCATCTGATCCTTGTTCAGTGCCTCACCCCGGCTCAGCCTCCTCTTGTAGTCTTCGAGTTTCAGCTGTGGAAAGAAAAGACACGTGAGAAAGTCCAGACGCCTGCCTCCACCTGTCCATCCTTTAAACCTGTTATTCACTCTGCCCTGTCACCATCCTACCTTCTTTTTCTCCAAGTTGCGGACTTTGTGTTTGAGGCAGATTAGACCATCTTCTATGTAGGTTTCATAGCCGTGGTAGGCTGTGGACGTCTCCAGGCTCAGCTGCAGGGCACTCAGACCACCGGGCGAGCCCACCTTTGGGCTACCAGCCGTCATCGGGTCCTCCTGTCTTTCCTCCCCCTCCTCCGAGCGTTCCGGTGGAGGGGTGACGTCCAGGGTAGGGGAAGGAGACAGCTGCACCATATTGAGATCCACACTGGAAGAAGGGGGACGTTTTAGTTGTTAAAAATGCAAACAGGGAGCTGTGAGGCATCTGTGTCAAGCAGCTGCAACAGAGGAAAGATGCTGCTGGTACCAAGCTGAGTGTTTCAATAGAGATGGAGATGGACTCAGCCCAGTTTGGGCAGCCGCCAACCCCGTGACACTGCATTTACAGCGGCCGCTGAACAACGTGCTCTCTCTGGATGAATCATGAAAGCGGGCTCAAAACACACGCAACACAAACACCGTGCAGGAACAGACAGTCTGCCCGAATTAAAGATCCCTGCCTGCATGTGATGCATCCTTTTCCGTGAGTCATACTTATGAGGGTTGGGTGGGGATTCACGTTCGCAGAATGTGAAGTTCGGTAATTAAGCTGAGCAGGCTGAGCAATTAAAGCGCAGGCAGAGGATGAATCATTCTGCGTTCATGCTGCAATCAAGTCCTGATATCATGCAGTCGATTCAAACTTTACTGCAAATGTCCTTTAAGCCGACACTCGTTTCTGAGAGCAGCATCGAAACTTTCGCTCCATGTTTGATGGATCTCAAGTTTAAATGGCCACACACACGTCAGCGTTTTATTAAAAACAAAGGCCACGCCGACACAAACAGCTGACCCACCTCGTGCCGTTGACTCGTGCGCGTTCAGTCCTGCCAGGAGAGCCGCTGGACATCCGAATGCCCCGAAAGTGAGCGACCCCTTTCCGACCGTGATGTTTAGCTCGCAGAGGCCACGCCGGTGTCCGCTCATACCTTTATATACCCTGCAGACGCACACAAGCGCCGCCGACCACATCCGGTGCTGCCACCTGTCATGGAGCGCACACACGATCCCCACCAAAGCAGTCACATCACTATAATACTCCAACAGCGACTTCATGTTTGTAAAATAATAATGCAGAACACTGAACTTTTACAAATCATTTTACTGTATCATTATATGAGGAAATTATTTTATTTTATTTTTGTTACTTATAATGGAAGTCAGTCAAAAGTCAAACATTAACAGTTCTCATTGGTGGTTGAATAGTGGTTTATGTAATCACACTGAGACATCATGAGAACTGACGCGTTCAAGGCCAAAATATTATCAACAACTAACAAAAACATTACATTTTCTTTCCATATAAATACGTTTGACATAACAGGTCAGACGAAATAAAAGATTTACGAATCATGGATGTTGCTATAAATGCACAAAAAGGAACACACAGCCAGTGTCCTCCTGTTAAATCTGCTTTACTTCATTCAGTCCCCCATTTCTAATTCCTCTCCTCACGTGTTTTGTTCTGCTGTGCCCTCAGATGGTGGAGGACTGCTACAACACCCTGAAGGAGCATAGCTTCACCCATCATGGGCCCACCTGGTAAAGGGAGGGTTGACCTTCCTCAGCTACTGCTGAGAGAGGAGTATTGAGATTCTTGACTTAAGTGAAAGTACAAATACCATACTGTGAAAAGTTCTACACTCAAACCTTACAGTTAAAGCATAAATCTTAAGAGCAAGTTCTAAGTATCAAAAGGAAACTTTTGATACGTATTGCATTTTACTGCTTTAAATGTTTAAGGCTGAGCTGATTTGAAGTACTTTGTCTGTTAGTTTCATTTACAGCAATGCATCGTATTATATGAGATCATCATGTGTGGAGTGTCATGCCCTGTGAGAAGTCAACTCTTCTTCATGAGCTCTGCTTGTTTTCAGCTTGTCGGAGTACACTTTCCAGCTAATCCAACAGGGTTCTTAGTTTTAGTCTCGAGTTTATCACAAATATTCCATCTATTCCATACATTCAAAAGATACATGGTTTTCATTGGACAGGAAAGGGATGAAAAATTGTAATCTGAAAATAAGTTAACTAAAGCTGTCACACAAATGTAATGGAGTCAAAAGTACAATATCTACCTCTGAGATATAGTGGAATAGAAGTATAAAGTTGCATAAAATGGAAATACTCAAGTACAGTATTTGACTAAATGTACTTATTTACATTGCACCACTGCTTTGTCTCGTTGGTAATCCACACTTGCATGCACAACACATGGAGCACTGGCATTATAACAGTGAAAAGCAAAGATTTCTAACTAATGACTTTGCTGTTGTTTTAGCTCAGATTTTGTCAAATGCTTTGCAGTCTCACATCATCATGAGCCGACTGATGCTTCAGTTGGAATAGACAAGGTGTCAGTACTCTAAACCAACATTGCACAGCATTAAGCACACAAAGCTTTCATGAAGAAGTTTTACTTTCTTTTATTATAGAAATTAACATTTACGCAAATTATGATGAAGGTACATTAATTTTCTCTGTGATCCTTAATACATAATAAAGATTCATGTTTATTTTCAACATAATTATTGCAGACACTGATTATGAAGTGTACATTCAGTTTAGATCAGGGAGGTGACACATGACTGTAAAAACATGTGTAGAAAATGGATTCCATGGTATGTTCTGTCTCCAGGTGCATTTAATATAGGTCTATATGTCAGATTCTCATTCCAAAACACACAAAGTGACTTTCACTCCATGATTTCTTCCAGATGAATGTTTCTACTGGGGACGTCCTTCACCCTGATCCTCAAGGACTAAAGACCCACAAAGATGGACAAAAGCGACAAAACAAACCTCCATCATGGAAAATGTGAGAACAGTTTAAAAATCTGAGGTGAGTTCTCCATTTTGACTTCTTTTACAAAGTCATGTTTGTTTATGTGCACAGAATCTCAGTCAAACTGGTGTTAGTTTATTAATTGTAAGAATGGCTATTATCTGTTTTTACAAATGAACTATGTTTTTACTGTCAGGACTTTCAGAGGTCCCAGGGGTCACTGATAAAATGCTAACAGGCTCTGCTATGAGCAGGCCCACGCACATGAAGATCTGCACAATATGGAAATGTGGATCAGCATACAGTGCAACAAATGGCAACACAGTGCTTTGTGGTCATTTTTTTTTAACTTATTTTTTATTTGAACATCATTCAACAGACATACACCAATAACTTGCCACAATCATCATATTTTTCCTTTTTTCAGTCCTCTCATTTGAAATGTCCTTTTTCCTTTTTTCCCCTTTTTTCCCTTGTTTTTCTTACAGTCCAGTCATAGTAATAATTGTGATTGTTTAAAGTACAAAAATATGCCTCACTTCACAAAAATAATCAATGCCAACTCTTAACTCATAGAAAAAAAACAACCCACATTCAGTGCTAATAATAATAACAATTATTTAAAAAGGGGGGGGGGGCAAAAAAAAGAATGTAACCTAACCTTATCTGACCTAAATTAGAATAACAAATGCAAAATGGGTGAATCTTGAATCAGGAAATAAGAAATCAGGAATACACATCACATATCACTGCAGTATCAGAGGCATGGACGAAATTTTGATTTTAGAGGTGGGGGGGACACAAGTATTTTTAATAAAACTCAAACTCTTTCAGTTTACTGTGTTTTCTAGCAGTTCTTCTAGTTTTCTATTGTTACTTTTAAGTTTACTGCTCCCTTTTTTGGTTTGACTGGTTGTAAAGCATGTAGCAAAATATTATCACCCAATTCTGTGTGTCACATTGTTAGTCAACTTCACTCCAACTCAGTAATACTAATTTTACACTTATTTTTGGAATATATGGTAAACAGACCTCATTTTAATAGCACCACCCAGTGGTGGGCAGGTCAAACTGACCTAGGAATATCACAGGTGGGGAGAAATTGAATAAAATGTCCATCATTCAGTAGTGACCATCAATTTGATTTGAAATGAGTGTTAACAATTATATCCTCTTTAAATCCTCTTTTTGACAAATGAAAAGTGAACAAGGGTCAATTTGCCCAAAGACCACAGAAAGGTCAACATAATCAACTCATCCAAAGCTTCCAAACACATGTTGTCTTCGATCACTGGCAGAGATAAATTCCTGGCAGAGTTTTTTCCTGTCCAAGGTGTCAAGCCTTTCCTGGTGTATGTGACAAACTGCCACATTGTTCAGGCGTTTCTGCTTCATGCAGTTGTGAAGCCAGGTCTTTAACCTCCTCAGTGCACTGAAACTCCTCTCAGCTTCAGCTGACAATGTTGGAACAACCAACAACAGCCTCACAAGGACCTCCACCTGATCAAAAAGACCTCTGACTTCAGGCAGCATGCCTCTCAGGATGTCTGCAGCTTCTATGCTTGATATGTAGGTGTTTTTTGATTTGAACATGGCTAACTGCACATCCAACATCCTCCTGTTAATCTCTGGATACTGGTCCACAATGGCATCACTTTTTCCGGTTACAAGCACATTCTCCAATTTCTGAAGAACTTCAAGGCTTGCTTGATGAAACCACTCTCTGAATGGCACATCTGCTGTGTCAAGCATCTGGAAGAACTCCCTTCTGAAGTAGTCAACAGAAGCTGCTGGGGCATGTGCTGGAGCTTCACCAGCTAGGCGTTTCGGTAGCCTGCAGATACGAGGAATTTCAATTGGGCTGATGTTTAGTGAGGTGAGGTAGGGTGAGGTTGCCCTGTCAAAGATCTGTTCAAATCTTCTCTTGCAGAGCTGTCTTCACATAATCTACTGCAGCCTGCTATCGGCTATCTCTTTGGCATTAAATATCCATCCATCCATTTTCTACTATGCCGCTTATCCCTTCTGGGGTCTCGGCTGTCAACGGGCGGGAGGCGGGGTACACCCTGGACCAGTCGCCAGCCGATCGCAGGGCACAAGCACACAACCATTCACACTCACACCTAGGGGCAATTTAGAGTCACCAATCAACCTAATGAGCATGTTTTTGGTCTGTGGGAGGAAGCCGGAGTACCCGGAGAGAACCCACGCATGCACGGGAAGAACATGCAAACTTCACACAGAAAGGCCCGACGGAATCGAACCGGCGACCTACTTGCTGTGAGGCACGCGCACAACCTGCTGCCCCACCGTGCAGCCCGGCATGAAATATAAGTTTTTTAAAAAATCTCTGCATTGTTGAGGTTCTACAGTAATACATTTTATTTATCAGCACTTCATAACTCACAGACATTACAAGATTATTGAGAGCTTTGTAAATGATGAGGACAATCTTGCAGTGGATGCTGCTTTATTGGGAGGTGAAGTGAAGGTGATGCAGGATAGGTGTAATTTGAGCAACTTACACTTTGAGTCAAAGTGTAAGTTGCCTGTGACACAGGCCCTGTGATTCAGAGGCATCACAGGCTTCCATCTCTTTAAAAATTTTCCTTTTTGAAGTCGAACAGCATATGTGATTTTTTTCCCATTTCATAAATCTCCCATACCTTCAGAATCCAGTCATTATATGAAGGGGGTTCAGGTTTCAGCCATCTAAATGTAATACACTTAGTGGCTGCAGCTAGTAGGATTTGTAGCAAATATGTATTATCTCGGCCAGTGACCCCTTCTGGTGTTATACCAAGGAAAACCACTATGGGTTCCTTGGGTATTTCAAGATGAAAAATTTCTTTAAAAGCATCAAAGACCTCCTTCCAATATTCCTCTAATTTTGAGCATGACCACATTATATGGGTATGGTTGCCTATATGTTGTCCACAATTCCTGCAGCATTTGTCTGAGCCTGTTTGGTTCCATTTGACTGTTATCTGTGGGGTTCGGAAATACCTTGTTATAATTTTCCACCTAAACTCTCTCCAAATATTAGGACTGGTCACTAAATGTGCTTCCTCACAACCCTGTATCCAGGTTTCAGTAGAAATTGTCGTACCAAATTCAGTTTCCCATTTGTCTTTTATATGCAAAGTGTTATTTGAGTCCATGGATGAAAATATGGTAAAACTTTGGAAATTACTCTTTTAGTATTGTGACTGGATTGTATTTCCTGCAGGAACAGCTCAGTTTGAGAGGGGTTTTTAACTTTTTCATACTCTTGATGTTTTGTTAGAAAGTGTCTCAGTTGCAGGTATCTATAAAAATTAGTTTGTGGCAGTGTAAAATCATGTCTCAATTGTTCAAAGGATTTAAGATCACCTTTGGGAAAACATATGGTGTAAATATCTAAGACCACATTGTGACCAGTTTTTGAAACTCCTATCCTTTTGAGCTAGTATAAAGTCCCCAAGATAGCCTAACTCAGTCAAAATGGATAAACGAAAGATGGTAAACCAAAGAATGCTTGTATAGTTTTCCAAATTTCAGTCATTTTTGTCCATACACCCATCCGGATATTCTTCAAGGATAGATCCGAAAAAAGAGCCATCTTTATTGGTACTGAGCATAAGCTCTGTTCAATATTAATCCACTGAGTATGTACCTGATCCCCTATCCACGAGATCATCGGCCTCAATTGAGCTGCCCAGTAATAATACCGTAAATTTGGGAGTCCCAATCCCCCCCAGGATTTAGATAATTGTATAATTTTAAATCGGACTCTAGGGTGTTTCCCCTGCCATATGAATTTTGATATTAGTTTATTCAATCTATCGAAAGTTAATTTTGGGACTTCTACAGGCAGCATTTGGAATAAGTAAAGTAATCTTGGTAAAACGTTCATACGTACTGATTCAATGCGATCAAGCATCGTCAGTGGTAATGTTGTCCAGCATTCCAGGTCCTCGCTTATACTTTTGATAATTTTTGGATAATTTACATCATACAATTACAATTACAATTAATACAACTTATTTTTAACATATTCTGGTATTTGACCAAGGAAATGAACCAGCGAGGCTGTGGAGGATCTCCAGGTGTGTTTTGACTCTACTGACTGGGATGTGTTCAGGACTGCTACCAACAGTCTGGATGAGTACATGGAGGCTGTGACGTCCTACATCAGCTTCTGTGAGGACTGCTGTGTTCCATCACGCACCAGGGTGAGTTACAACAATGACAAACCCTGGTTCGCAGCCACAGACAGCTAAGACAGCTAAGGTTGGCAAAGGAAGAGGCCTTCAGGAGTGGGGACAAAGACAGATTCAAAGAGTTGAAGTACAAGTTTAGCAAGGCGGTAAAAGAGGCTAAACGACTGCACTCTGAGAAGCTGCAACACCACTTCTCAGCCAACAACTCTGCGTCTGTCTGGAAAGGGCTTAGGCAGATCACAAACTGCAAGCCTAAAGCCCCCCACTCCATCAACGATCAATGCCTAGCCAGCAACCTGAACGAGTTCTACTGCTGCTTTGAAAGACAAAGGGACAGTCCAGCAACCATCCCCCACGACACCTCCCAACAGCTCCAGCTCCAGTCACCTCCACCAATTCCCACCTTAAAGGATCCTGTTTGTGGATTTCAGCTCTGCCTTTAATACCATCATCCCAACCCTGCTTCAGGAGAAGCTCTCTCAGCTGAGCGTGCCTGACTCCACCTGCAGGTGGATTACAGACTTCCTGTCTGACAGGAAACAGTGCGTGAAGCTGAGGAAACACATCTCCGATGCAAAGACCATCAGCACCGGATCCCCTCAGGGCTGCGTTCTTTCTCCTCTGCTCTTCTTCCTGTACACCAACAGCTGCACCTCCAGTCACCAGTCTGTCAAGCTCCTGAAGTTTGTGGATGACACCACACTCATCGGACTCATCTCTGATGGCGACGAGTCCGCCTACAGGTGGGAGGTTGACCATCTGGTGACCTGGTGCAACCAGAACAACCTAGAGTTCAATGCTCTAAAGACAGTGGAGATGGTTGTGGACTTCAGGAAAAACTCAGCCTCACTTGCCCCCATCACCCTCTGTGACTCCACTATTGACACTGTGGAGTCTTTCCGTTTCCTGGGAACTATCATCTCCCAGGACCTCAAGTGGGAGCAGAACATCAGCTCCCTCATCAAGAAAGCACAGCAGAGGATGTACTTCCTACGGCAGCTGTAGAAATTCAATCCGCCAAAGACAATGATGGTGCACTTCTACACAGCCATCATTGAGTCCATTCTCAGCTCTCCATCACCATCTGGTACGCTGCTGCCACCACCAAGGACAAGAGCAGACTGCAGTGCATCATTCGGTCTGCAGAGAAGGTGATCGGCTGCAATCTCCCATCTCTCCAGGACCTGTACGCCTCCAGGACCCTGAGGCATGCAGGATCCCTGTGGCTGATCCCTCCCACCCCGGACATAAACTCTTTGAGACACTCCCCTCTGGCAGGAGGCTGCGGTCCATCAGGAACAAAACCTCACGCCACAACAACAGTTTTTTCCCGTCTGCTGTCAGCCTTATTAACAAGGCCCGGAACCCCCCCGACACTCTTCACACTCCACCTCTGCCTCTACTTGTCACATTGACATTGCCATAACCATAACCCTATGCATTACATTAACGCTCTGCTTGGACTTCCTTTTGAAAAAAGACTGTGCTTCTGTAAAAAAAAACAACAAACAAAAAAAAAACATACTTGTGTATATATATTTATATTGTTATATTTTTTACATATCGTTATATTTTTTACTTACTGTTATATTTTTACTTTTTTAATAGCTTCTTTTTAATAGATGTGTCATGCACCAACCTCACCGAAGCAAATTCCTCGTATGTGTAAAACCGTTCTTGGCAATAAAGCTTTTCTGATTCTGATTCTCTGATTCTAAGGTTGATAGCTTCGGTTTTTTCAATGTTAACTTTATATCCTGAGATAAAGCCATAATGTGAGATCAGTTTTTTAAGATGTGGGATCATTATTTCTGGTTCTGCTAAAAAGAGCAGCACATCATCTGCATATAGCGAGAATTTATGTTCTTCTTTATCGATTTTAATGCCTTTAACTGATAAGTCATCCCTAATGAGCTGAGCCAATGGTTCAATACTTAACGCAAACAATAATGGCGATAACGAGCATCCTTGTCGACACCCCCGTTCCAATGCGAAGTTCTGAGATCTAAATCCATTGACTTTAATGGAAGCAAGTGGATTTGAATATAGTGTTCGAACCCACTTTATAAAACCAGGACCAAATTTATAAAACCCACTTTATAAAACCAGGACCAAATTTAAACCGTTCCAACGTTTGACACGGTCAAATGCTTTTTATGCATCCAGTGATAGTAACATAGCTTTCCCTGCTAAAGCCTCTGCAATTTTATTAGGTTTAGTTAGTATACTCTAGAAGTGTGCTTTGTGATCGTTTAATAGATTTTTTGACACATAATACCAACTGACATGATAGGGGCCTGACAGTACGTCAGTCTTTATTACCTGACCCTGACCTGTCTTTAAGAAGTCTGAAAAACTTTGCTGATTTCTAAATAAATGTTTAATCAGGTTACCAGAGCAAATCTGATGCCAGGTGATATTCCAGCACAGAAAAACTGTTCATAGTGCTCAGAGAGAGTGAGCAATGAGTATTAATAGAGCTCCAGCAGCTAATTTTTACCCTAGAACACTTCGGGAGTTAAATGGGGAAATTTAGGGAACAACAGAACCCCATTATTATGATTATGCTTGTGAAAAAGATGTCATTTTTAATTGGAAAGTTACATCATTTGCAGGAAGTGGTGAAATGAAATTCACTTTGAATGTCAGATATTGCAGTTCCTGTCCTTCTAGCGTCATTCTATCATATGTGTATTGTTGTGGAGTGATGTGCCCATGCATCTGCAAGACCTTGACAAGTGGAGAAGAAGGAGAATCTCTGAACACCAGGCGGAAGGTTAAAGGAAGCCTGGAGCCTTCAGCAAGTGTCAGTTACAAGTTGATCATCCACCTAAAGCCTCTGCTAGAACCTGCAACAGCGTCATCTACCTCCCAAGGCTGCAGCCCTGACAACAGTCTCTGCCTCCACCTGCAGATTCTGGTAGAAAGATGCAGAACAGACCTCCACCCACACTCTCTGGCTGGAGAATCTGGTTCAAGAGGAATAACCATTTCTTTTTGGATTGGTCATTAAAAAAGAAACTGAGCGCTGAATACAGCTTTGATAGCAAATCTATAGCTGACAATCAGTAAACAGTATATCCCATAATAAGACAAGTCAAACATGATGAATGACATTTATTGAACAAGTAAAAATTACAAGCATGTATAAAAATACAGACTTTGCTTTTAGAAATGAACAGTAGTGCATCTCTGCAAAATAACCAAATATAGACAGACTACTAAAATAGCTTCTCTACATGAAGTGCAGACCTACATCACATCTCATCATGTAACTACAAAAAAAAAAAAAAATCAAAAATCTACATCATGTTGAATCTCTGCGCAAAGTATCAGGAGAATCTCTGTATGCTAGAACCATTAAAACAAGGTTTACAGAACAAAAATAGAGTTTTAATACAATCATATGCACTGTGTTCAGTCTATATGGCAGCATTGTACATCCTGAAACGTATTCAGTATTCATGTCCACAAAGATCAATTCATTTCAGTGTAGTAAGAATAAAGTATTTTAAGGATAAGTTAATAGACATATCTAGCCCACATATGTAGCAATACTTAAATTAAAAAGAAATATTGTCAGCCATGGCAAATGGTTTCTTCCTTTAAATTTTACAAACAAACAAAAAACCCAACATGGTTCAGTACTGAAAGTAAAGCTCTGGAACAGTTACAAAAGCTGCTCAGCTAAATAAAGTACACTGTTCAGTAATTGTACTGCTCTGAGGAGCAGTGCTGAAACTCTGAGTACATGTTTGCTGGCATACCTGACCTCTGGCAGCAAATGCGTCGTTTCAGAAATCTGCACACACCTGTAAGCACTGCCTTGGCATCTTTAAAAATGAACAACAGATTAATTATTTTGAAACAAAAACAAACAAGAATCCAAGGAAATGCGCAAAGTGTGTCCCTGAAATCTGATTGGACAAACCAGGAAGATACCATCCACCTGAAATTTTGTAATTATTCTTGAAAGTTATGCCATATGGTTCAAATGGAGGACATCAAATCATGCTCATTTCCATTTATTAATTTATATACAAAAATACATATTCAAGCTGTACAACGTCACATCAAAGAAAGAAAAAAAAAAAAAGGTATGGAAATCTCATGCAAAACACCCCTAGCTTGAAGTAAAGTGAGCTCTGCAAACAGCCACGGAAAAAGAAACATTCCTGTGAAGGCCTCAAACAAAAACAAACAAACATACAAACAGACACTATTGATAATGAACGGTCAGATCCTCACAGCTTCTCTGGTCTGTGGAAAAACAGAAAGAGCTCCCGTGCCCAGTCTGACATGACGAGAAAGCTGCTGAAAGGCGGCAGCGAACCAGGTTTCGTTCTGCTGCCACTTCCTGAGGCTTTATTTAGCTTATAATGGTTCACTTGACAGTTTCAGATAACAGCTGCGTGTGGACGGGTGCTGACACCTGGACACCTCCCTGAACGTTTGTGCTTTTTATGCATGTGCGCCGTGAATCTATCCCTTGTAAAAACAATGATTCAAGATGAATTTTATCACCTTTATTTACAAACTTAAAAAGGGTGCGAACACTACAGACAATGGGGAAACTTCAGGACTTTTTGGTAAAGATACACCAAACTATTACTCTAACTCTATCAGCTAGTAGGTACCAGCTTTAAAAATGAATATATTAGTCTCATATATTTTTCCTGTTCAAATTCAACCAACCATGGAACTGGCCTTTATGTGGTCGTTTTGAGGAGTGTGCCACATGATAACTGTTAGATTAGCAACAGAATCAACTGAAGCCCAGTCACAACAGTATTAATAATGGCAACGTTTGAGACTGAAACCAACTCATGTCAATTGAATCGCTGCCATCAGTGTCTGTGAAATATGTGTGGATCTTTATTGTGGACTGTGTTGACTTTCGAGGGATTAAAGGCCCCAAGAGTCCACAATGGAGGAAACTCTCACATTAGCTGTGTTATACCATTCAGTTTTATATAACAGTCCTCTTCCAGAGTGTGAACTGATCCACAGGAGACTTGTGGTAATAGTGAGACAAGAGTCAGTGGTACGAATACAGAATAAACCGTATTATCTGGTATTTCACTTTATGTTGCTGTTTTGTCTTTATGTTGCTGTTTTGTCTTAATGATGTTTGTAATCTTTTATGCTTTAATTTTCTGTAAGGTGACCTTGGGTGACTTGAAAGGCGCCTCCAAATAAAATGTATTATTATTATTACTTTATGTGAAGTACTGCTTGAACGACAGAAAAAAATGTAAGATTCAAATTCCTTCACAGTGTAAAGTAACAGCAACAGGCTGTGCTTTGTTCTCCAGCAGAAGGTATTCTTAAAAAGCACTGTACGTCTGACCTGCTGTTTGCCCAATCAGTAAACTAGCCTGCTAGTGACCCATGTGATCACATAAGCATGCCACCAAACCATCTGAGAATGAAAGTGGATTCAACTCCATAAATAGAAAAGTCATGAATAAAGGTTAAGGCTGTAAAATTCACTCTTCCAGTTTTGTTGGTGCGTCAGCAATTGAGGCAGTGGAGGCACCACAAATGACTGTAACAATATACTGTACATTCTATAGCTTAGCTTAGTATCAGACTGCATGTGATATGTTTGATTTATTTTCAACAAATGTTAGTCTTCAACTGTTCATTTCAACTTCATTTCTGAAAAAGTGACAGCCTTGTGGCCTGATTAGCAACTGACTAATGTGAGCATGTTACCAGTCTTTAGACACAGTAGCTTGCAAAGTCACATCTGTCTCATACCTGTGTCCCACTCATAGTATTGGTCAACATAGGTATGAACAAAGTCCCTATTACAGGTCAAAATAACTTGGTGGCATTGAGTCTTGCCTTAAATAAGACACTGTCACATTTTGGAAATGTATACACTCTGAAGTGGAGTATTTGAGAGAATGAAGTAGAAACAATAAACAGAGCAACAGTTGAGAACCAGCTTGTCGAGTTAAGAGAAGGAAAGGCAAAGAATGGAAGGCTGCTTTCTGTTTTATGGCTCTATCCTAAGAGTAAAGGGTGAACTCAGAGGTCTTTAGGTTTCCACGCAGCATTCACTGATCCAGCATTTCAGACAGAGCAAAATAAAGTATTCGCAAACAGACAGAATCTCACAGCAAGCCAAGAGTCTGAAAACAAAACCAGTCCAAGGATGCAGTCCAGATGGCATCAGAGATAGAAAGACAGTCTGGAAGGGTTGCAGCAGCTGGTGGAGAGACTAGAGAGGCTTTGTTTGGACCGTGTGTGTTCCTGTATGTCTGGATGAGTGTCACATGTCAGTGTCTGTTAGTCTGTTCACTGAGGAAGACAATACCAACCGTGTGCTGCCTTCACCCAACTGCCCTTTCTCCTCCACCTCCTCTTCTTCTTTGGGTATGGTGAGTGATGACTCGCTGACTGTGTTCTCTCCTGTGGCCTGCTCCTGCTCCTGCTCCTCCTCCTCCTCCTCCTCCTCCTCCTCCTCCTCGTCCACCGGCCCACCCTCTCCCTGTTGCTGGTGCAGCTTGGGCTTCCTCTGACAGCAGGGCTTGTACAGGTGGGGATCGATGATGACTTCTCCGTAGCGCCCTTTGTACACGATCCCACAGCACACCTTCTGTCTAAACATTAAACACACTTCTGTCAGAGTTTGCAAAACTTACAATACAAGAGCACCAGGAAGAGAATAAAGGACTGTGTTGTTTACAGTCCGTTCAATGTGTAAAATCCTGTCAAAAAAAAAAAAAAACTTTGAATTTTCTTTCCTAATGGGCACCATCCCAGCTGCAATACACACTAATTTATACACTAATTTAACACTGACTACGTCCTGGTCCCACCTCATTCTAATTCAAGTCAGTGGGTATAAAAAGGGCACAGAAGAAGCCAATCAAAACCTCACTGAAGGGACTCTGCCATCAATAGCTATAGCTCATCGTTAGAGAAGCAGTAACTCGATTCCACTCTGTGGTGGCTGAGAAGTTTGTTCCTGAGTTATGGCTCTGAATAATGGGCAGAAAAGAGATTGAGCAGAACATTATGTCAATGTGAAGCTGACCTTTGACCTTGTGGATAAGTCTTCATCATAATTGTATCCTATTAGACATTTGTCTGAGATTGCATCATAATTACTGAATGAATTCTTGGGTTATGGCCAACAGTGTGTTTCCTGGTGTAATAATGACCTTTGACCACTGAAGTCTGATCAGTTCGTCCTTGAGCCCAAGTGGACATCTGTGCCAGATGGACTGAAACTCTCTCATGGAGCTCCTGACATACTTTGTTCATGACAATGGGACAGACGGGCAAACAGAAAACATAATGTCTCCTGTGGGCACGGAGGCATAAAAATAATGCAGATGTTACCACGAGCCACAAGGAAGGCTGTGGGAAAAGAAACATGAACTAACCTTAATGAACTAACCTTCATTCTACAGTAATCTAAAAGACTGACAAAAAGTGAGCACAGCACAAAAATATAAAGAGAGCCAGCTAACTAAAACTAAGCTAATAGTATCTAATTTTTTGTAAAGGAAAACAAACAGGGACAAGCAGTTGTTGAACTTGAAGCTGCTGCAGCTGCTCTCTCTTAATCATTAGTCACATCAACACCATTTCCAGCCTCCACCTGCTGCACTGGTGGACCTGCTGTAGCTTTTGTGTATTTTGTGAATCTTATTATTTCTTAGGTGGAGTTGAAGTGCAGCTGGATTAAATGCTTTGGAATCTAAATCATGTTACATGCTATCATGTCTTTGATTGACTCATAGAAACTTTGTGCCCACTGACCTGGAGTTCTGGAGCTGCACTATTTCTCCAACAAATATTGTCCTATGTGTGTGTTTTTCTAATGACTGATCTCTAATTTCTGTGTAGTTTACATGCTGTTGCTGGATGTGTGGCTCCAGCTTGCTGGGATCATGAACATGAATGGTTGGACGTTTCCATGGATGATTTCACATGAGTGAAAACAACACCCATCCATGGAGGAGACAGTTACCTCTTCCAGTAGGTGAGGTCCAGAAAGGAGAAGGCATGGGATGGGGTGGGGCCAGGTGAAAGCTCTGTGTCTGAACCTTCATCTGATTGGTTGCTGTAGCTGGGTGATTGAGCAGGGGATGCACTGGAGGTGGTGCTGTGGGCGTCAGAGTCTGGAAAGGACACAGACAACACTGATCACAACTGACATCAAGAGACACACTGCAATAGGTTTACCAGAGGTGTAAACAGATTGGCTGTGTTAACACTGACTGTACACGATGACAGTGGGGTTTTCACATTTTAGTTGACTCAGAGGTAAGGACTTCACCAAAACTCCTTACTTCTGAAGCAACACGTAAAAATTTAGTTTTTCGATTACCTGTGGGTATTAATTTAGTTGAGAACTTTTCTTTATTTACATGAAGTGCACTGCAAAGTGCAGATCTACCTAAGCAAACAGAGACAATGCAGAAAATAACTGTTTTAAATAAATGTTCATTTAGGCTGAGTAACTGTCTCATTTAATTTTATTTAACTGTATTTTATCAGATGCAAAACATAACACGATAACAGCAATATATACTGGCCATCAGTGGCCTCTAAACATTGGTTGTTAGTTGCATGTAAGGCTGTGTGCTTGGTCCATTATTATTTGTAATCCACACAAATAATAAACATATATCTCCAATTTATATGGGTGATACATGCATGGCTCTTCTCCAACTCAAGCCACATTAGAGTAAAGCATTTTTTCTCTTGAGGACAGAAAAAAACCATTGGGCAATCAACCATTGTGTCTGTGCTTACTATGGAGATGCCTCATGCGAGATAACTATCATATTCATCACTGTGTATTATATGTCACATATGAACAATTTACTATTACAGATCTACAAACTACACCAGCACTGCACTGGTAGCTTACTGTTTCTCTTCAGCTCGCTCTGCACCCGAATAATTTGGCTCGGCCTCAGCTTCTTCTTCATCTTCTTCGTCCTCAGTGTGGCCTTCATGCTCGACCCAGCTTTTGCATCGACTACCTGAAAGCACACAGGACACAAGGATTTTCAGGATGACGCATATTACACCTTAAAGGATATTAAATCATCATAGCAGATAACTGAATTTTGCTAAGAGGATGTAGTGGATTTACACTCATTTCCAGCTATCAGAACTACTCAGTATTTATTTGAAATGTCTCTTCTCTCGTGGATCACTCAGGCATTCTCAGGTGTGTTTGATTCCACATAGCAGCTTGGCCAGCTGATACGTCTCTTCCTTCCTCTTTTCAGGCATCTGGGATCCCACATGGCAACTTTTGCTTGAGTCGCCTGTAGGGATGGGAATTGAGAACCGGTTCTTTTTGAGAACCGGCTCCCAGTAGCTCAATTCCTTGGAATCATCTGCCTGCCTGGTTAACAATTCTGCTTATCGATTCCACCTGTCTTGCACATGCACGATAACGTCACGCACGCTGCATTGTTTTGGTTTATAACGTAGCCGATATGGCGTCGAGGCAGAAACGCTCCAAAGTATGGCTATATTTCACACGAAAAATTTCCATTTCTTCAAAGGGGGGAATACCTCCAACATGCTAAAACATTTGTCCACACAGCATGCAATTCATTTGCAGGAATGTCACGTGTTTGATACACTACTTAGCGACGCTTGTTAATCTAGCGGCAGAGCAAACACCAGGGCGTCATCTGTTATTAGTGCCGAAGGTAATGTTGAACTCTTACAAGCCGTGTCTGTTGTGTTAAGGTTAGCGCCATTTCACTGTGCAAACTGCTTTCACCATATGAATCATCTCCATTTCCTTCCATCAAATTTAGATGAGGATGACTGCCAGAGTATATGTGTATATGTTATATTTTCTGTGCAGAGATGAAAATATAAAAGACAGTTAAAGCAAACAAACCCATTTGTACTCTTTTATTTCCTCACCCAATAAGAATCGATGAGAGAATCGATAGGGAATTGGATCCATAAGCAAAATTGATAATGGAATCGGAATCGTTAAATTCTTATCAATTCCCATCCCTAGTCGCCTGTCTCTCTGGACAGGCAGCAGGGTGGCTAAGTCTTCACAACACACCCACTTGGGTGTGCAGGAGACGTGGTGGCAGCTTTGACTGAATCTGTCACAGCTCTGACTTTCCTAGCTTTGATTAAGTTAGCTCTGAAGGTATTGAGCAGACTGGAGTCCCTGAAGAAGGTTTCCTTCTTTCAAGCTGGACGTCTTCAGCATGCTGCTCTGCGAGGCTCGGCTCAGCTGGTCTATGGGCAGTGGAAGTCAGCTGGTCTTCAGAAGAACGGGCCAACAGAAGTCAACAGATTGAAAAACAGATGAGGTGAACTGAAGAAACTCTGGCTTCTTTTTGTTTCGTATTCCTTCTACAGAGAGGTGTCCAGCAGTGTCAGGTGTCAGAGGGCCTAAACACCCCTCCCTCTAAATCTATCTTGTCCTAAGTCTTTTCTTTTGTTCCAATTGCTAAAAAATTAATAAAGTACATTACACGTTGATTTTTTCTATTTGTAAAACATAGCCTTTTCAGTTGCTGACAGATACCAAAACACCTATGGGTACACCATAATCTATAAGTGTAATGATGTCCTTACATGATTCCAGTTCTTCTTAGATCCAGCTGGAAGTTTTTTCCATCTCTTGACCAGGAGGACACAGGCATTACAGATGTCCCCGCAACGCACCTCACCCAACCTGCAGGGACAGGAAGAGTCAAACCAGCTAAGCATCACACAGATACAGACAATCAACATGCTGCATCAGAGATGTATACATAATGTTGATTTTCATTGCCACACTCTGTAGATAAACAATTGTAAAGCCTGGCACTGATGTATCCATTATGTTCTGCTGAACATAATAATGGGAATTGATGAAAACATTTTAATTAAGGACTGGGTGCTCAAAAATTACCAGTAGTTGAATGACTTCAAACCAGAAGAAGAAGAAGAATCAGAGGGAAACGCTGAACACGCCATGCAAATTGGTGAAATTTGTCTTCCACTTTTAACCCATCCTGGTCATCCTTCCTCCGCTGCAGACCAGGAGCGGTGGGCTGCCATCCGACTGGCGCCCGGAGACCCAGTTTCCTTCGTCACCGTTGGTCAGGTGGTGATCTTCTTGCATGTTTTTAGCGTTTTTTTTTTTTTTTTTTAAGGAGGATACCCCAGGTGAACACGAGGAGAACATGCAAGCTCCACACAGAAAGGCCCCTTTCTTCGAGCAGAAGGCACCGAAGGCACGGTGGAGGACACGCCCACAGCGAGAATCAAACCCGGGACCTTCTAGCTGTGAGGCGACAGTGTTACCACTTGTGCCACCGTGCAGCTAACCAGCAAACCAGAAATAATTAAAGGTGCTATATAAGCAGGGCAGCACATAACTGGTATGCATTGTGTCACGTCCAGTTGTTTCAAAACACACATTGGTAGCAGGCAGTGACTGAATTGAGTCTGAGTTAAAGAACGGACAGTGTTGTGACTGTGGTCACCTTGGGAAGACAAAGAAACATCAAACTGAACCTGAGCAGAAGAAGAGACTCCTCTCTTACAAGTGGCTCTAAAATGTGCCGTTGCTTGAAGCTGAAGATGAGCAAACTAAAATGTGCTGCAAGGTATGTTGTTTGCATCCACATCTAACAGACAAAACAGGTGTGTTCTATACAGGCTCATGAATGTAGCACAAGCTATTGCTAACAAATAAGCTAGTAAAGCTGAAAAGTCCAGTCACCCACTTACTGAAAGGTGAAACGAGTTGAATGAAGAACAACAGTCAGCTCTGTGTCCTGTTTTTCTCCAAGCATTTCATAAGGTTAAACACACACATCCTGTGCTTTGCTGTATTGATGATGTTGCTTTATTGAAGCAGCTAGGAGTGAATCTTGGAGGTGTATATTATTCACATGAAGGGACAACACTGATAATGCAGAGCACCGTGCAACCTATCAGTGGGGACTTAAGAGCAAAGTTGCAGTCTCTGAATTTCGAGGGATGCTCTTTGCTGGATGGGAGGACATTACAAAAACCACCCTGCAACTTGACAGAGGCCCCACAGTGAGAATGGATACAACTAAAAGAAAGCAGGCAAGAGGAAGAATCCTCTGTGGATGACTTGATCCAAATTGTAAAGACAAGGAATCCAGACTGCTACACCAACGACAACAAGGTGGTTAAATTGTCTCTTACGCTGCCTTTGAGCAGTGCAGCATGTCAGAGGGGATTCTCATATAACATAACAAAACATAATAAAAACCAAGTACAGATCTCGTCTTTTGGATACTCGTCTCTCAGCCCTGATGCACATTTGCCTGTCAAAGATGACCAGAGACATTTGACCCAAACCCTTCTGTGAATGGAGAAGGCTCATCAGGAGCTTAATCATCATAAGTAACCATGACAATAAGCTTGGCAACCTGCTTGACCCAGCTGCATGAATGATCTTATGTGATCATGTGAATCCAGCTACCTTGCAAGGTCAATCTCATACAACCCCACTTGAAATACTGTGAACTATCCCTTTAAAGTGTGCCTCTGTCAATCATCTGGAAAGGTGTGAGGTGCTGCTGACTCACCCAAAGCAGCTCTTGAAGTCTGTCTCGTAGCGTTTGCTGTCAGTGAAGCGAGAGCTGGATGACTTGGCTCTGCAGATGCAGCAGCCATCTATGCTCCGGTACATCTTTGGCTTGTGGAAGCCAAACATCTACAGCAACACAGGCAGAGAAACAAACAAGCAATTAAACGTTGAGGATTCTGCAGCTCATGGGAAAAGAAAACCTCCTGTAAAAGTTCCATTTTAATTCTGATCCCTGCATGTTGCACCAACCTGACACACACTCTAAAATGGAATGTCACCATTCAAGAATGAATAAGAACTGGGCTGCAAATGACAATTAATTTCATTACTCATAAATGATCCGGATATTTTTTCAATTAATCTGTTGGCCAATAAAATTGTGAAAAATTCCCATCACAATTTCAGTGAGCCCAAATTACTTAATGTCACCAGAAGAACAAAATTTTCTGAAGCAACATCTTCAGAAGTTTAATACCATAAAGTTTTAGATTATCAATTTAGATATCCTGGGTTTTCTCAGGACTGCTGGTTTCATGTCTGACCAAGAAGGTTTACAATTCAAGAAACTTAGCATATTTCCATACTTTTAGCTCTGCAAAGAGCTGAATTTAAACATAATAAAGACAAATACCCACGCAGACCCATAAACGTAGGTTTGTGTGAATCAGTTGTGGGTCTGTGTATGTGTAATATGCACATTTACGTCACATGCCATTTAATCCGACCCCCTCTTGCCTACTGCGGACGTGAGGTGAGACTGAGAGGAGTTGCTGTTTTCAGTTTTGGTGTGCGCGCGCAGTGAATGAACCAGGTTATCTGGCTGAGCATCACCGTGGAAGGAACAGTGCGGCCTGGCTGCCTCTTACGCAACAGTGGTGCTGATGCAACTGGAGGCTCGACCGACAGCTCCCGATAAACACTCTCAAAGCACTCATATCGCGTTATGCTTTACACAAACTACAGAAATGTTAAAAGTTAGGAAAATAAAGAGCTGTTTGAGTAGTATAAACGTGAAACGTGGCATCGCCTCGAGCAGTGGTGACATTTAAAATGTCACGTGTGCCGCTGCGCGGTGGTTGTGTAATCCGTCCAGACCGATGCCTGGCACATGGATGCGGGAGGAGGCATGCTGCCGACTGACGCGATGTGATGCTCTGTCTGCTGCAGATAATGGTTCGGGGCCGCAAATAACAACTCGAATATGAATAGAAAGTTAACAAACTTCGGAAAACACAGTTATAATTCATAATCGCCTCCGAGTGCCGAGTGAGTCGGTACACGGAGACAGTGCTGCGCCCTCCATCGCCCAGGATGACGCTAATACTGTCAGTTACCTGCAGACCGACAATGTTACACCAATAGATCAGCTTGACACACACACGATAATGTGTGTGTCGTTAATGCTGCTCGATTTAGGGTCACTATAGGGTAGGGTAACTATGAAAAATGATTACTGGGTAAACAGTGTAGTACTGTAAACAGATCTAAAGCATCCTTCTTCTGAAAGATCTGAACTGATGCCAAAACAATAAAGTACACGATGCACAAGATTATCTTCCAAGTTTGATAATGGGCCGCGAGAGTTGGACTTAACATGAAAAAACAACAAACTTTTAACTGTCTGGTATTGCTTTTTAGCATCATTACAACCGTTTTATTATCACTGTGTGGAAATGCTAAAATCGTGTCCGACAATGGATGCAGATGCAAATACGAAACTAACATAACTGTCAACACTTGCACGTTTTCCATCGCACTTTGAAACATTGCCCTATTACACATACGCGACAGCCAGTTTACAGTCATGAGGTGAGAAAAGTGAGATCTAATTTTGCCATCCTAGGTTTGAAATCTAACGAGAAGACAGAGTTGAGATGTTCGTGAAGGGGGCTGGACAGTAGACACTGACGCAGGAAACACACCCACCACCCCGACAACAAAGTGGAGCTCAGCTTTCCACACAACAGCTCTTAAATACGCGTTTTATTTCTGACGTTCAAATGTGTTTAGCAACTTTAAGCATTTCAGGCTAACGTAATATTGAACAAAACTTTGTTTCGTTTTGAGCAGTTATTCGACAAGGACCGTGAGTAGACAGCGGTCTTGTCGGCTTTCACAGAGTAACGTGTGTGTACGACGGATGACATGTGAAAGATAAAATAAAGTTAGCTTTTTGTAGACTATTAGAGTTGAAGAAATGCTTCATTAACTCACTAAACTGCTAGCTAACGTTAACGTTACACGGCTAAAGATGAAAAGCGTCGTCATACGGACTGACATCGTGGATGTACAGGACTCTTCACAACACACCGCAGGAAAACAACCTCACAAAATATCCAGTGTTATATTAAGTATTAACATTAACGCTTTCGTGATTAAAAACCAAAGCTTTATGGTACTTTAGGTCACTGGGCTTTGCTGGTTGGGGTAACGTTAACTAAAGCTATTTGAAGACATGAAATCACAAGCACCATCCTCCGACAACTTTACTGCACGCCGACAGACACACACCGAGCTGGCAGAAAAAACAACACTTTTGCTATGTCCACAAAGTAAGAAAACACACTTACCTTGTTTCCAAAATAGCAGCTGAGCGACTCACACCTGTTTCATATGCGGTAAAATGCCTCTTTTAGAAGTGTGTCTCATTTATATTTAACAATGCCGCTGTGAGACCATCAGTTGCAATGTTGCCCGCCGAAGATTCATCACACGAGAATGACAAAAAGCACTTCCGCTTGCCAATTTCAAATTAAAGCCAGCGTCATGAGCACCATTTCCTTCGCGCATTGGAGGAATGACAATCACTTATTTTGAAGGCTAAGTCGGCAACTTCCGATCTTGCAATGGCTGTGTGTGGCCAGCCTGATGCACAGCCAAGTCGACGTTCACAGCTCTGGCCTGATGCAGCCAGTGTCCGTAGTAGGAACGTACACGCATGCGCACTACGCGACTCTCGTGCCACCATTTTCTGATTTTCCTCAATCAGCGTGATTTGCATACAGTTGTGACGTTAACCTGCGCGCACACATTGGGATGCCCAAATAAGGAATGATATTTACGCGGGAAAATGAGGTTGAGCTAGTTCCTATAGAGAAGGTGCGGGGCAGCTAGGCTGCTCTGAGGTAGCTCTGATTACACGTTTCATTTGATTCTTCTTACATTTAATTTAGCTTTATGAAGGATAGAATCCTTCATTGAATACAATGTCTTGTATACAGGAGAGCAACTGGTCTCCAGTATGTGAAATAATCTGAAGAGCTACTTGCAAGTTGTTGAAGAGATAAAAAAAAAAAAAAATCAAATCAAATCAAATCAAACCTAATAGAAAAGATATGATTAGATTAGAAAGATTACAAGTACCTAGTATATATATATATATATATATATATATATATATATATATATATATATATATATATATATATATATATATATATATATATATATATATATATATATATATATATATATCCATCCATCCATCCATCCATCCATTATCTATACCGCCTATCCCTTTCGGGGTTGTGGGGGGCTGGAGCCTATCCCAGCTACAATGGGCGAGAGGCGGGGTACACCCTGAACCGGTTGCCAGCCGATTGCAGGGCCACATGCAAGGACAAACAAACATTCACACTCACACCTACGGACAATTTAGAGTCATCAATTAACCTAATGAGCATGTTTTTGGTCTGTGGGAGGAAGCCGGAGTACCCAGAGAGAACCCATGCATGCACAGGAAGAACATGCAAACTTCACACAGAAAGGTCCGACCCGGGGATCGAAGCGGCGACCTTCTTGCTGTGAGGCACGCGCATCTTTGTCAGATTATACTGCTGAATTGATTTAATCAGAAAAAGCAATGCAATTTCCGCTGGATCTATTTGGAATATTGATCCCATCTTAATTTTTCAAAACATGACAGCCCAATTTGCAATGCTGTGTTCTTATTTGTGTGAACAAATACAAAAAGCCTCATGTTATACTAGTCTCTTTTACTTCTCATAACAAAAATGTTGAATAATTCATTCGTAATATTCAGTATAAAAAAAACCTTCTCCTTCCTACAGTGCTTCACTCACCCCCACCCCCCCACCCCCATCATTTGTATCTGTTAAAGAATATAAACACTGTCCCAAATGTATGCTGCTGAAGTTTGATCCATATGATGTAACTGCCTTTGCAAGAATAAGGGTGTCAGTCCTGATGCTATAACATGCAGGTTATGTAAGGGGCATACAGTGCTGAACAGGACAGGACCCTGCTGCTACACGTCTACATAGAGCTGGCTCAGATGAACCCTTATATATAAATTCAAGCCACATCAAAAGAAATATCACATATTATGCAGAAATATCACTCCAATTGTTCTATTTCTAAATTTATTTTGCATTTGAACCCAAAATGTGAGCTTGTGTAGGAAACTATTTTTCAACATTGTGTCTTTAGAAATTCATGCAGACCAAAAAAACCATATATTTCAGCTGCAGTTAAATGTACACATTCATATTTAAATATAATAATTTCAATGATGCCAGAGAACTAATATCTACTTTTCTGTGTATGATAACCATTTCCAAAAACATGTTTAAATAAACAAGGCCATTTATCACATGTGAAGCACACTTCCCATGTGAAATATTCCATTGTAATAATGTGAAAAGGGTGTGCTATTTTCACATATTTCACATGTGAAATGTCAAAGATCACATTTGAAAACATCAGTTTTACATATAATACCATCTGAGATACATGTTCACCTCCGATAAAATCACATACAGGCTTCTGGACATGCATGAGGTGTCATTTATGGACACAGACACAAACACCTTTAACACAGTGGGTGTTTTTATTGAAATAGGCAAAATAAATATCAGAGCAGAGCAGTCAGTCCACCACAGACATGACCCTCTATTTGTCTGGTGGTATTCTTTCCATCAGCATGACGTACAGCCACTGCTGTCATGGCTGTCAGTTGCATTTCCTGTTTGAGCACATCCACTCAGGATCGATAGCACTCGTCACAGGAGACGTTCATGTAACAAATCCACCCAGTAACCAAATTGTGCAGTAGTCTAAGGAGGGATCTCAATAGTCCACAAAGCATATCCCCCTGCAGAAGTCTGCCCCGTAGTCATCAGCAAAAAGAGTTTGTACATAAACAAATCCAGACGAGACAGAGGAATCTGTTCTTGTGCTTTGGAGCTGTGGATAGCCCTGTAGGTGAGGCATCGAGGGCACAGCAGCAGGAGCACAAGGGGTTAAAACGTGATAAAAATGCATGACGTGATAGTGGTTACAAGACATGAATGTTTCCAGTCCACAGGCTTCATCAACCTTAAAATACCAGTGCTGCTGTCAGCCTGCCATGGATTAATACTAAATTAATAAATACATGAAATCAAGACATTTGAAACAAACCATGACAGGCTGTGTCCTTCACAGACTCAATACTGGAGACAGCGAAAATACTACAGGGAACTGGGTTTACAAAGACGTCCACTTTTTGATCCCTCAAAACTCATCGAATTCATTACAGAAGCTCACAATAAATACAGCTCAGTGAATGTCAACATGCATGAATGAGAATATTTACACCATATCTCAGAGGGGATTCAATTAGATGGCGGTAAGTGGCAACAGTGGAAAATCTCATGCAGCAAAAGTTGAAGGGGGAATATCCATCAGAAGAGAAATAGTTTCCATCCATCTCTGTTGGCTGCTGCCTAAATAGAAGAAAAATATACACTTTGTCTGTGATTGATGGAGGAGGGCGTTGAATTCAATTCATTAATAACATAAATGCCAAGCAAGAGCTGTTCCTTCCTTTTTTACAGTATCTGATAGATGTCATGATGTGTCATGTAATATGCGGATTAAAATGCTACCACAGTTCTAAAAAAGTTGGGACGTTGGGTAAATCCTGATCGACCTACATTCAACTGAACACAGTACAAATACAAGGTATTTAACCAACGCTACCAGTTAAGTGTTTTCGGAATGTTGCTTTTTTGGATACTCAGTTGTTCAGAGATGTACTTTGTTTTTTCCTTTGGACAGAGCCAGGCTAGCTGTTTCCCCCTGTGGCTAGTCTTAATGCTAAGCTAGGCTAACCATGTCCTGACTCCATCAATCTTCTCATCTCACTTTTAGGAAGAAAGCTAACGAGTATGTTTCCCATAATGTTGAATACTTCTTTTAAAAACAAATTGAAAATTGCGTGCAGTGTATTGTGGGACACAAACACTCACAAAATGTAGCATTTGTTTATGTCACGCTGGGAAGCAGGATTAAAAAAAACAAGTCCATCATATGACATGAATGGTACATTATTACTGTGAAGTTATTTCTATGGAAGGATTCACTCAGTGTTTTCCAGAAGTAGATCTAAATGCATGTAGTTTACTCACTCCAAGCGTTCTGCTGTTAGCTATTCCAGTGTTAACTATGTTAACTTAGAGAAAGGAACATTTTGCTTGCTTGCATGAAAGTTCGTTCTTGACCTTTGGAATGACAGCTTGACAAAATAATCTTCACTCAAGGTTCACTTACTGCTTCCCACCAGAGCTTTCAACCTCTCCCATTTAAACCGTGTGATGACAGCTGTCAGCTTCATGCCAGCTGAGCACAATGCAGCTGAAAGCTCTGGGAAAAGCTGGTAAGTGCACCATGACTTCATATTACTTTGTTGTAGCTATTGCTGAAGTGACTATTGGCAAAGTGTTTGGAAATTACAGCTGAATGTGTATGTGTGAGGCATACATGAATCACACACACGCACGCACGCGCGCACGCACACACACTTACGCACTGTGTTACAGTGCACTGCAGAAGTCAGTAGATCACTTTGAAAATGCTAAATTGGAAGATATAAAAATAAATTGGCAAACACCCGCACACATGCACGCACACACACACCAGAGCACATAGATGCATGAAATATGACACAGTCAACCCCAAACACACGTGGACACAGCTGTTAACAGCCAGGCTGATGCCTGTCGTTGGGTAGGAATGTCCATGCAGTCACAGTTTAAGCTCCCTCTCTGAACCATGTCACTGAGATCAGCTTTTGTGTTCATCCACAGGCTAAGAGCAGAGAGAATGCCCAACAAAATCTAGCGAATTAAAAGAAAGAGAGGGATGGAGAGCGACTCCACAGCACTGCACTACGTGAGAGTCAGTAGGTTATGGAACAGAACTCCATCGCCGTCTGTCATAATCCTCGTTCCAGTGTGTCAGTGATCGCTCAGTTTTCCTGAGGTGGTCTCCTCTTTCCACATCCCACAGGCATGCTTGCTAATGCTAATGCTAACTAGAGTGTGGGGATAGTGGCATCATGACTGCCAGCTGCAGGTGAGGAAAGAGACTTTATCACACAGTTTATCTACTGAGGGAGGGCTACGCTACACAGCCAGTCCACAGGCAAATAAGTATGCTGCTGTTACTAAAACATTAAAGAACCACACCAGTGGTTCATTCACCCTGTTTATCTTCGTATCAGTGTGTATTACTGTCAGCAATTTTCCACAGTGTACTCAAATGTACTCAAAGTAGATTCCTAGTTTAATGATAAAGTGAAACCAGTGGCTAACTGGAAGGTAGAAAATCACCCAGAAAACAAAAAAAAACAAATGCATGTCCTGGAAAATTGAAATGTAATGTATTTGGGATTTGTAGTTACTGAAATAAAACATGATTAAGAACTGGTTGTAAATTAATTAGAAAAGGTCTTTCAGAACCACAGGTAGGGTGATAATACTGCATCCATGTTTATGGTTGATCCAAGCCTGGACTTCTCATATCAAGCAGTGGAATTTTTTATGGAATTTAGTTTTTATTTCTTGTCCCTCACGTCGTCCTTCCTTGTCCAATCCCAGAGCTAACTGGCTATAGGTTGAGCAGTTGGTGAAGTTGGCGGTAGTGAGGGGAGGCTTTGAAGGGAAATGTAGAGCGGAGTGAGGGCTCAGTGGTCCCTCTTCAGGGCTAAAGGTCGATGCCTTTGACCAGCGAGGCTTCCAGTGTGATGGGGAAGTCGTGGAGTGTCTCCAGGACTCCTATGAGGGCGTTGACAGTGGTGCGGTCTCTCAGCAGGGCCGTGTCCTCGTACATCCGCAGAATCACAGGGCACTCCACCAGCAGGGGGAGCCACTGGGGCAGCAGGCGATCCCTGCAGAACAAAGGGTAAGATGATGTTTCCACATCTGAGGCAGGACGGCTAAATCTGATACGGACCCTCAGTGCAATAAACAAACAGCTAGAAGAGCCACTTATTGTCTGGCAACATATTTCATATATTTCCAACCCGTGTTTGCTGTGAATACTACTGTATATACCCAGACGTCCAAGTTACATGAGTACCAGCACTGTTCTCCTGAAACTGACCTGGCTCCGAGGCAGACCAGCAGCTGGAACTTTCCATCCTTGCCGATGTTCCTGGGAGTGGAGTTGATTGCGTTGACGTAGTGACAGAGTGATTGACAGGTCATCCCCTCTGCGGTCTCCTGAAGGTCTCCCATCTGGTCAGCTGACTCCATGTAGGCAACAGCCTTCTCTGCAGAGGGAGGGGAGGACATTACAGTTTCCATTCACATCTCGACAGCCTGAGAGTGTTTACCAGCTCAATAAACTGCTGTAAATTAAGAATACTGAGCTTGAAACATATAGTGTTCTACAAATGTTCATTTTGCTTTTATATATATCTTTTCTGAAGACAAGCAGACATGTTTCAGTTGTAATACTATTTAATAACAAATAAACATTAATGTCACAAAAAACTGGGAAAAGTTGGAGCTCTATAAATATTCACAAAAGCTTCAAATCAAACTTCAATAAGTAAAATCTGATAAAGCCTAAAATGGGTGAAATTGAATAGTTCATCTCAGCGGCGGGTAGATGGCGCTGTCGCTCCACACTCACCCACAAAGTCCCACACAAACACAGTCTTCTGGAAGAGCCGGGCAGACTTGAAGCCGTGATGGAAGAACTGCTCCAGAGCTGCCACCAAGCTGCTCTCACCACAAAGCAGGACAGTCAGGCTGCCCCTCTGCATTAAGACAACGAGGACACAAAACATCAACACATGGAGGCCGCAGGGGACAGACGTCAACATGATGAAGGACAGCTGATCCTGCCTGCTCTCCAACCGTAGGTGCGTTTCCATCCACCTGTTTTTATGTGACTCTTCAATTTGAAAAAAAGAACTTTCTTCTGCAGATTTTCTGAAAATTCTGGTAAAATTTGCTTTCCATCTGGATGGAAACCTGACCTTTCAGGGCTGCGTGCATCACTTTATTCTCTCTCCATCAATCTAACAGAGGGCACTTAAAGTGTGCGGGATAAAACTGGCTGTTTCCCTTGTGGGGTCAGGAGGACTGCTATTGGACCAGTCATAAAATACCACTTTACTGACTCAAACATTAGAGACAGAGAGAATTTAATCCACACACTTTAGTGATGTGGAAGGTTCAGAGAAAGTTCAGCAGTGACAAAGTGAATAACAAATGAGTTTATTCACTTGAGTGAGAATGAGAACAGTCTCTTACCTCTTTCTCTGGCTTGTGGAAGTGTTTGACGATGTTGTTCACAGCCTCCCCGATGGCCTCTTGAATCTGGGCTGAAGTCGGTTCTGAAATCAAGAGAACAGCTGCATTAATAATGTACATAAGCACAGAAAAGTGTCATTAACACATTCTGAGTGTTACTGTTAACAGGGCCACACTTACATTAAGAACACTATGGTCACTTCCTTGGTATTGTTTCTAGGTTTTTTTGGGACATTTAATAACTTACACATGGTAGGTTCAGTTTACAGTTTGTTGACTTGGCCATAATTTAATTCTTGGCAGAGTGAGAGAGAGCTTTGAAATATCATGTCTGGAGTATTCTACTGGAATAATTAAAGTCACTACAGTGTTGAATTATTATTAATCAAACTATTCCATTTCAAAAAGAACTGATTACTAACATTTGCATTTAAAAGGTGGAGTAAAACATTTAAAATAACAAAAGTAATAAAAAGATAATGTAATTTGCCAATTAGTTCAGTTTCCTTATTGTTTTTAAAAGTCTACTTTTGATTATTTCGTTTACATATTTGTGCATTTACTACATTATCACATACCAAAAAGTCAAGTTTAAAAGCCTTAAAGAAAGAAAAAGTAGGTAAAAAGATATTATGATGATTTCCCTGTGTGTTTATTATTTAAAAGCTAATTTAACAAACATCATTAAAAAGTTTTTTAAAGTGTACTGAGCAAAGGTTTGTCTGGTGGCACACTCTGGATTGCATATTGAAACAAATTTTATGTTGGAAAATAAATCAGGAATGTCTCACAGGTCTGAATAATTTAAGAGTAATTTCCCACAATGTTTCCTGATAAGAACTGCGCGTACTGTAATTTGGGACTGATCATCAGGGAAAACAGTGACAAAATTCTCAGACAAAACTTGGTTAGTTGAGTTTTAAGCAGCTGTTCTTAGAATTACTGTTCCATTAAAAACGCACAGAAAATCCAATGTTGTAGTTACAAATAAGTGTGACTCTACAGCTGCCACGGCTGCAAATCACTTCACGTATGTTCCCCTGATCTGACCAGCTCCCCGCCCTGCACAGCTGCATCCTGACAGATACTGACTGTAACCTCGTCCAGACAGAGATGTGATGCTGATGCGTCTGGTCTGGGATGGCGAGCGCTGTAGCGGGGGAGTACGACAGCTTCTCCCAGAATCCTCATCTCCACAGGGCACCACCAGCTCACCAATCAGGACCCTCTCCAGGCTGCCGTCATCCACGCCTTTACCAAGCCACCGACCACACGGAAACCTGGAGGCGACGGAGACAACAAGGTGATGGATCTGTTTTAGTCTTACTGATTGATCACCTGTTTGCTTTCTTTTCCTTTTGTCCTCACTGTGTTTTCTCTGCAGGTTCTTGGAGACCTGCATGTAGCCAAGACACATACTGCTGATGTCTGATAAAAAGTTAGGGGATCACCATAGTCATAGAATGTATCTGGGAGCTTGAATATCTGCTGTAAATTTCATGCCAATCCATCTAATAACTGAATTTCCTAGAGGAAAGGTCAGATGTTTACCAATCTGGGCAACAGCAGTGGTCCGATCGACATTGCTGCTAGCCCGGCTAAGAATACACAGCCTCCACTCACCTGTAGGTGTGTCCTGTGATCTCATTGCGCACCATGACACAGTCCACCAGCCATTTAGCCAGAAGTCCAGCGTTATCGTGACCCAGCTGCACGGTGGTCAGCTTCCCCAGGTTCTGACACTAAACACAGACACACACAGTGGAGAGAAAGTCTAGTTGCTGCAAAGTATTTTGATGAATCTCATCCTGCAAAATCAAATCCTTCTTCCTATACTCTGAAGACTTCATCAGTGTACAAACACCTGATCCACAGCACAGCTACAAGCACCATTATTAGTGCTGCCATCTTCACATGAATGTAAAAATGCCTACTTCCAGATTGATTATACTTTACTGTCTTCAATTACTTTAATGTAATTATGTTTTTAAGCTTTTTGTCACAGTTCTCTGATTCTGCCTTCATCTTATTTCCCTGCTTAATTCATGGAAATCCATGGAAACAAGAATTAGTTGAATTAAATCCTTCATCCTTTGCTATCCGAGTACGACTGGGCTCAAGTTTCCATATTTGTGGAAATAATAGTTTTAAGTAATGCTAAGAATTACAATATAGGCATGAAATAAAACACAGAGCAGCATTTGGATTCAAAGGTGTGACTGTAACTGAATTACAGGTGGTGTTCCATTGTGAAAACACAGCAGGAGGATAGGCCAACTACGACCCTGTCCAAACTAAACGAGGCTGACTGCAGGACAACGGAGCCTACAGGGACACAGGCAGCAGGACAGCTAAAACAGAAGCATTTCAAAGAGACAGAGGGGCATGATGAGAACAGGGAGCAGGGGCTTCCTCTAACCTTGAACAAGGCGGAGATGTGCGTGTGAGGCCTGAAAGCAGACTGAGGGAGATGGAAACACTTGTTAAGACACAATGGATGGACAATAAAAATGGTGGGGTGACGATCTCAGAGGCACAACAAGAATATCATCCATCATGCAAACGGACCAAAACAAACAAACAAACAAACAAACAAACAAACAAACAAACAAACAGTGCAATCATGCAGTCAAACAGACATGAAGTGTGAGGAGGACAGCAGTAAGTTTGGAGCCTCATTCAAACTGCATTTACATCTTTCTGGGAGGTGTAGAGGAGTGATTTTAACATTTCCTGCTCTGGTCAGTGGTGTTGGCTGAATGTCTACCATGCATCAGTCTATCACATGTATCATTTTGCTATATTTAAAATGCTGTACAGTACAATAAGGACTTTACCAAGGAGCAGAGGGAATTTTAACCCCCCCTCGCTCTCTCATGTTTATCCTGTCCGAATAGGGCTTTAGTATCTTCTAATTAATGTCATCCTCTGTTTCAGCTCTTCAGGCTTAAAAGGCTGGGAGTGGTCCAAAATTTAAAGAAATGTGTAGCATTCAAGCAAGCAAGCAGCATTTAGAATATGCTTTGGAAATCTTTTTCATTGCAGACTATGACGTTGACCAAAGCTTCACATATAATCCAGACTAAAACAATGGTGGGGGGTGGGAGCATCTTTTCATGAATTTTGAGTTAGTCAGTATTCAGCAAGGTTTCTTGCTTTAAAAAAGGCATTCAGGATCAGAGATAGGGCTGATGACTGTGTGACTAATTAGGGTGGTTATTCGTGTTATTGATAGATACAAGTACAAGTAGTACTTTGTTCAGATTATACTGAAGGTAAATGAAAGGAGAACTAGTACATCATATTGGATGGAAGGAATGTATAGAAAGCAGCACAGCTAAGATCTGTGTATGCACTTGCTTTCACTCTGCTTCACTCAGATTTGGATGCAGGTATATACCTACATGCATGTATGTATGTATGTATGCATATGTGCTACAGATGATTCACCTTGTAATACCTGTTAATGACTAAAACAAGTATAACTACTTCTTAATATACATTCTGCTGGCATGCAGAGTGTGATGATACCACAGTGACAGAGGAGGTGAACAGAGGGAGAGTAACTGAAGATCATGCCTGAGTGCCCAACACACACAAACCCCCCCAACATCACTCAAACTACACTCAGCTCAGCAAATCACAGTGACTGACTGTGTGCTCAGCTCGTGAGAGGTCAAAGGGCACATTACTCACATCGAAGGTCATCTCCAGGACGTTCTTGGGGATCTGCATGATGCCTGAGTCTCCCAGCTCTCCTGACACACACACCCAGGGGTTGGAGGTGGTCATGGCGTTGCTCAGCTTCTTGATGGGGATGATGACGACTCTGTACGGGATCACTGCAGGGGAACACAACAAGTCAGTGCTGGAATGGAAAAATAAACACTAACGTGCTAATTAGACTCATTGCAGGTTATCTAACTGGGTCAATTTCATTCTGAAACCACAGATTCAGGGCAAGCACACTGCAGCAGAGAGGCAACAGAATAACAGATCAGATCGCACAGCAGCAGAGACTAGAAATCACCACCTGAGCACACCTCACACTGTACACTCACTGTACGCACACTGTACACGTCTGCATGTCTACAGTCATTCACCTGAAGAGGCTTAGCTGCTCTGTGTGCAAACACCAAGATGAATAATACAGTGTGTTTTAAATCTTTGATTAAATTGTACATAGACCCTCGTGGTTTATTCATACTAGCTCAGCCAGTCATTGATCCACAGTCAGCTTCATCCATCCTACAGCTGACATTAAGCGAATGACTCAGAAGACCAAGAAGACCAAGCAAGTAGTTTGAGTTTGAGAAACATGAAAGGCTTTAGATTAGGGCTGTCAAAAATATCATGTTATTAACGCATTAACGCAAGTCGATTTTAATGGTGTCATGTTTTTTTTATCGCGAGGTTAACGCTCTTTGTGACCTAGTGAACTTGTAGTTTTTTATAAGCTGTGGCCACCATGGACAAGAACAACTACAGGATCTGATTGTGAACCGGAAACAAAACAATAGGCACGCCCCATGCGCTTGTTTGGTCTTGCCTGCTCGCTAGCTGTAAAAGAGTAGCCTATACTGGTTTGTGTGGATGTCAAGTGCAAAACCTGAATTGGATGTGAACAAGATTCTGAATGTAAAGTTTAGTTTCAAAAAGTTGCCAGATGGGTCGACTGACAAGACCAAAGTTATCTGTGTGTATTGTTTGTGTGAACTGAATTATCAGCGTAGCACATCCAGTCTGAAATACCACTTGATGGCCAAACACACAGCTAATGCGAATTCTCTGCCGCCTCCTTGTTAAAACCAGGCGACAATGGATGGCTTTCGACAGAGGTGTATGGATGCTGTTATGTTCAGAGGAAACTTAAGAAAGGAAAGTTTAAGCCATGGTTTAACTGCACTATAGCCTGAGTCCTAGTTTACAATGACGTGCACTTTATAACTTTATTTTGGATCACCCTGTTTTGATCTCTTAGAAAGGCTTGTTGAAGGGGCTTTTTTGTGTTGTGTTGTTTATTATTTTGTCATCTGTTTATTGACAGTGTTAGATTGTGTGAGATTTGATGCATTCAAATGTGAATGACTGCTCAAAGTGAGAACGTTAGTGTGAAATATAACACTACACATTGTTTTCAATAAAAAAAACATTTGCACAAAGCAAGCCTGTCCACTTTTCCATGTTGATAAGAGTATTAAAATGATAATTCAAGGGACATTTAGAATAGATGAAAATGTGCGATTGATTTGCGATTAATCACGAGTTAACTATGACATTCATGAGATTAACTGCGATTAAATATTTTAATCAATTGACAGCACTACTTTAAATACTTCACAGGTGGGATGTGGTGCTTTATAGATGCCCCCATTCCACACGTTTACAAGCTACAACTTGTTTTTGTTCTTTTTTCCTAAATACCTTTTACTCATCAATTTCATTGCACAAACACAACTTTAACATGCTCTGCATTACAGAACTATTCGCCAGGGTCACTGTAGTTGAGTGAACACAACATTTATTCACACAATTTCTTGGCTTTAACTTCTAAATCAGAAGCTAAGATGAGTGGCTCCCCAGCTTTTGGGCTAGCTGCATTCAAAAATAACGTAGATTTTTTTAATGTTTGTTGTCAAAACTGAATAAAAATAAGAGCAAAACCTTTGTGAATTGCAAAGAAAAGAAAAAGCTTCGCTGTGGTTGAACAGAGGTCAGAGGTCATGTGCAGCTGAGAACTCACTGATGGTGGTGAAGACGCTGGTGAAGCAGAAGTAGTCGACGGCATTGAGAGAGAGCAGGTGGAAGAGGAACTGCTCCTTCTCCTCCTCACAGCGCAGGAAGGCGTACCGCTTGTACAACTTCCTGTAGACACAGCACACCACAGCTGGCTCAGGTCAGGCTCAAATACAGGAAAGTATCATCTCATGTTTGAATATGTTCAAACTCCTCTGTCTTTGAGACACAGAGAAGCCAGTCTGTGCCACTGATGACTTGAGACTGGACCAGAAAGAGGAAATGAACTATTCCTCCTTTCTAAACTGACTCCTAGCGTACTGCTCAGTGGCCGCAGTGTACTGTTGTATTAAGAAAACGTTGTGATAAAAAAGAATACTCCAAACCTGGCAGTATACTTTTAACAATCTTCTAATTATCTAATTATCTAATTTGCAAAACGGTGGATTTATGTCCTGACTGGAGCAGTTCGGATATGGGCTGCACTTTTCTACCTTAATGGACAAAGCACTTTATAATTGGTCTCATTAATAAAGTCTGTCTCTCTGTCTCTCTGTCACCCACCCACCCACCCACCCACACACACACACACACACACACACACACACACACACACACACACACACACACACACACACACACACACACACACACACACACACACACACACACACACACACACATATACACATACACACACACACACGCACACACCTCCATCTCCACACATCCGCCTCCTGAATGCGGTGCTCAGCTGAACTTCACTCATTTAATGTTGCACAGGACACTGAAGCTTGCAATGGGTCCTCAGCATTATGTAGTTGTTCACATCACCCCCCGCACTTCTCTTCCACTCTGTTTCTGTAATTTCAGTTCTTGAACTAGATAACTACATAAAGTGACACATCCTACTTGTAAAGATTTTTCATAAAGCATACACGTCACCTCTGTGTGGCCTGTCTACGATTGTTTTGGAGAGCAGCTTAAATGTGCACACCTACTGAACCTCCATTGGGTGGCAGCAGTGAGCACATTGCAGGCTGGTGAACCACAGTAAGACAAAGACGACGCCACACTCAAAAGCTTACTCAAAAGCAACACAAAAGTGATCTCACCTACCAAACGCACAGAGTGAGTGGGTGTGTGTGTGTGTGTGTGTGTGTGTGTGAGACATCTGATCACATGAGTGCTCACTTGGTTAAGGCTTGTCCAGACAGCAGCTGTTTGAGGTGCTGAGAGAGCACCTTCTTCTCCAGGGACAGACGGATCCAGGCTCTCGCTCGTCCCACATCTGTCTTTATCTCTGACATGCTCTGGATATGCCTGAAGAGACACATGATTGAGGGAAGGGAGATAAATGAAAGCTCATACAACCAGGCACACTGGCATAACAATCCAGTCTCAGTGCACTCTCAGGAGTTGAGTGATGAACTGCTGTAATTGACTTTTTGGTGTCCCCCACCTCCAGTAACTGGTCTGATCTGCCCTCACTTCAGTCAGTGTGTGTATGTGCAATCTGTCCTCTTTCCAGGCCTCTGTAGCACAGAGGAGGGTTTCTGGTGCAAGTCCTTATCAGCACAGTGGCTCAGTGGTTAGCACTGTTGCCTCACAGCAACAAGATTTGGTTTTGAATCCTGCTTAGGACAGGGTGCTTTCATGTGGAATTTGTATGTTCTCTCACCATCAAAAACATTGTTTGTTAGTTCTCCTGTCAGCCAGAACATTTGACCAAACCAAAGTTGGTGACTGTTGGGGCAGTGGAAAGACTAACTAATACAGTTTTGATGCATTTTATTTAGCTTCTGTCGAGTTTGAATGAAGTGTATCTTAAATGATCCACAAGGTAAAATGAATGGTTTTGTCAATGGAATCTGATGGCTTTGAGAAGAGAATATAACAGCTGTCTCTGGTTAGGGGGAAGTGTGGGCAAACTGCCCATTTGTTTTGGTCTGCAATGCTTTTGCTCTTGTGAAACATCTAGTGGAAATGAATGTCATATGTAGATTCTTTAAACAGTAAAGAACTCAGGAATGTGAGGTAGAGACGGGAGACAAATTAAAGGAACCATCTGGAGCATCCAGTGTGTTACTGCAGCTACTTTTGCAGGCCACTATCCAAGGACAAGTTATGGATTTCCAATGCCCACCTAATGAGACATTTTGCCATTACTAGAGGACAGCAGCACATACCTCATATCCTGTATGAGAGACACACGAAGAGACGGCATCGCTATGGAACAATCAGACTTCCTCCTCTCAGGAACATGTGACACTGTTGAGGAGAAACACAGGACATGGTGGCTTTGTTACACAGAAATGTGTGTGAGACAGTGCAGGGCAAACAGTGCTACCTGGTGACTCTGCCTGCTGCTGCTCTAGCTTCTCCTCTCGGGCCTGGTGGTGCAGCAGGTGGGACCACAGGGCCGACTTCCCCTGAGAGGTCAGAGAAGTGTGTGTCAGAGAACAAAAATCACAACACGCAAACACACACAAACATGCACATAAAGACAGCTCACTGATGAAGAGAGAGATTATACACGCACAAAGAGGATTTATCAGGCAATAACCTCTTAGCCTCAATATCCAATATGGTCATACCTGATGAACCACACATTGTGTTGACACTGACAGCACGAGCTGGTGTGTGCCATCAGATCTGCTTTATTAAAAATCTGTTTAGGAAATTTGTCATGCATGTGCACCAGTTTGTGACAGTGTGAGGCTTCACTTATGTTTCTCTGCGTGTTTCAATATTCCTCTGTGTGTGTGTGTGTGTGTGTGTCGGTGTGTGTGTGTGCCCTAACCTGCTTGACCTGCAGCCCATGGCTCCAGATCCTTTCCAGCAAGTCACACAGGCTGGCGATCAGAGTATTCTCCTCCAGTCCAGTGATGTTGGCCTCACCGTGGCCCAGCTCCACCGCCTCCCGGCCCATCTTTTCCACCAGCATACGCTTGGTCTGAACAAAAACACATCATTAGAACAATCACTAGGGATACTTGATACATTTGGTTTGAAGGTCTGTTTTTGTGCTACTTCCAGGTATTGGGCTGCTGGTGATTATCTAGAATAATTATTATTGTTTCTTTTGTTGAAGAATGCTGGTGTACTCTGGTACACAACATAATTCAACTGTTCAAATTAAATGTCAAACTGAGCGCTCTGAGAAAAGGTGTCAGGAGGTCAGTGAATGACTATATTAATATACCACAGCTCATTCCTCAGTGCAGGGGCATGCTGTGTGCGTATGTTTCACCTTCATGCGACACTCCTTAAGCAGCCCCTCCACAAACTTCCAGTTGGTCTGGGCGATGACAGCGGGAGACAGATCAGACAGTTTGGGTTGTCGAAGGTTCTTCCCCAGGCTGCGGGCCTCCTGCATGTACTTCTGAAGATCAAACAGAAGCAGTTAGCGAGAAGATGCACTCTAATCTATTCTTTACCACACACATGCTAATGGCTGAGACATTAAACCTCAGAGCAGACACACTCCTGCTGTAAGTTAACACCATGTGTTAAAAATGCTTGCTTCCATCTGACACAGATTTATCTGATTCAAGGAGTGGAGTCTGACTGTCTGATTTCCTGCTGTCACTACAAATGACATGCTTCATGATGACAAATAAAAACCACCAGCAACCTTTTTTTTAACATTATTTTTCTTCAGTGATGATAATTTAATTTAGGAGCAAAGCTCTGGGAAAAATTGTGTTTTCACTGGCATCATTACTAACAGCTCACAGTTTAAGAGCATTATTGTGATCGTGAACGTAGTGTAAAGTGAGAAGCTGTGAAAGTCCAACACTTCAAAGGACTGGATCTATGTGAGTTAACAGGAAAGGTGTGACACGGAGAGGAGTGAAAACCAGAAGGTGTATGTGTGTTGGGGTGTGTTGGGAGGAGCGCAGGGTTCCCACTGAAGCCATAGCTGAAGCACAGTTTTTCCATTTTCCATAGCTCAGAATGTTTGTCTAAAATACAAACTTTCTTTCTGCTCTGATTTTCCTCAAATCAGGACCAACTTCTTCATGGAAACAACTGGAAACAGCACAAAGCTAACATCAGATTTCGGACAGCGGCTCAATGCTTGTTTGCTGTAGAATTAATCACACTTGCAGTTACTATGGTAAAAATGAAACTTTAAATTCCCAAACTGAAAAGAATCAGTGGAAAGGAATAAGAGAAGAGCTGTTTCAGCAAAACAGTCAGAGCCTATTAACAGGAGGGAACCCTGCATAAGAACGTCAGGTGTCGGGTGGAGGTTGGGGTCCACAACACAGGCAGCTCCTCCACATACCAGACAGGATGCAGAGGCTGATTTTTTAGGCGGTTTGATAGGCGGAGGGGACGCATTGTCCCACTCCCAAAACGCCATGGAGTTCTGCAGGACCAGACAGCCCTCCACCTGCTGAAGAGGGGGAGGAAGAGGGGTACGACCCGAGCCCCGACCAACCAGCACAGGACACACGATCGAGCAGGAAAAAAAGAAGAATGGAAAAGAAAACAGGAGGCAGCATGCACGTGAAGAATGAAAAAGAAACAAGAAAGTTCAAACAGGAATTCAGCTGCAGAACAAAACTAAACAAAAAAGACACCATGAGACAAATGGAGAGACATGCTTGTACACTACATAATGTTAGACAACTGAGGAGGACACAGGGCCTTCAGAAGACAGGCTATGGGTTGATTGAGAGGACATTTTCAGACCTCTTTCAAGTCGTTGTCGAGGTTCAGATGCTCTGTTTGTTGTCTGTGGCGGTCTTTCCTCCGCTGAGTGGTTGCTGTCCTGTGAGACCACCTGCAGTTCAAACAATGTAATCACACTACTTTATAAAGGCTTTTAATACCATTCACAGAAACAGATTATCAAAGCAATGCTTTCTCCATCACCAATGTTTGATGCACCTTAAAAGAATAGCCCAACACGTGAAGCACCAGAGGAGAAATCAACCCAACAAGTGTGCAAAGTGTTGGTATTGAGTGCTGACTTCATCTGCTGCTTTCGCATGGGGGCTGACTCACTTGTTATTGGTCGGCCCTGTGTTGAGCACGTCGGCCTGCAGTTTGGGGAAGTATCCCTGCTCATATCTGCCCTGGCCAATCTTCATGTCCAGCAGGTGTGGGTGGATGGCAGTGTGGTCAATCTTCATCAGCCGCTGCTCAATGGTCTGAGCTGTGAGGGAGACACAATCCATTCTGAAGTGTCATAAACAAATCAACATTTGAGCACAGTTTTACTGCATACGTTGGGTTTTAATGCAGTCCATGCAGTCACAGAAAGTCAATGCTGATAAAAACTTAAAGGATAATTCCAAGAAATTTGGTCTAATCTTCTGTGTTTTATCCATCTTTTCTATCTGTCTGTCTGTCTATCTGTCTCATCAAAATAAGTAACCAAAGCTGAGATCTGAGATCATAGTAACATCACTCAACATTTCTATGTCAGATGCTTACCCAAACTGCATGTTGAACACGTGCATCATCTTCTCTTCCAAATAAGTAAAGGTCTAACAAGATAGTTTTTTTACAACATGATCATGTGACAGTTCATGTTTCCTGCACCAGCAGGTCTGTTTTCAGACATGTCGTCATGATCCTAGATCTCAGCAACTTGGTGAGTACAAGCAATGCTGTGCAAAATTCCAAATGTGAGACTGAAGGTGTAATAAACTGGAGCTATCCTTTGATTCGACTAAGATGGAAGCTGGTGTGAACACGGGAAAGAGGATGCTGTGGCAGAGTGCCGCAGCCATGGCTGATGAGGAGATGTAAAAATAAACATGTGTCACCTGTGAAGGATAACTAATGTGATTTGGAACATTTCAGCTGTAGTGTGTGAATGAAACCAGAGAGACACACATACATGTTAGGTTTTCATCCCTTTTAGGGACATCACATAGACTTACATTGAATTCCTTGAGACTTACCCTAACAATAACCATAACCACTACTTGGTTAACCTTAACCTTAACCTTTACCTTAACCTTAACCTTAACCTTAACCTTAACCTTAACCCAAGTCTTCACCCTAAAATTGAATGATTTACATTATGGGGACCTGCATTTTATTCATCACAAGTAAACACAAACACTCCCACACACACACACACACACACACACACACACACACACACACACACACACACACACACACACACACACACACACACACACACACACACACACACACACACACACACACACACACACACACATCCTAGCCTGGTGAAGGAAGCATAATATGCTCTAACAGCTGCTCATTTGCCAAGAAGAAAAAAAACTGGCTGGACTGCAAAACAGGTTGTTTACATCATAAATCAGAGATGAAGCATGGCGTTCTCTCATCTTTCTCTCTCTCGCTCCCTCTGGCCTTTCATCACTCCCTCTCTTGTCCCAGGAATCCACAAACACACTTCTTCTGTCATGCTCCTCAGTCCTTCACCTGCTTTATCTTCACCTCACGCAACAGCAAACAGTGCATTCTTATCGGTCTGTCAGTGTAACTGTGTTTGTTGTTAAACGGTCTGGGTTATGTTGCCCTGACGGAATACAGAACTTGTTTTGTGTCTGATTGAACTCCACCGACAGGAGATGCAGTATTAATCTCAGTGAGCCGTGAGCTGAGGCACCAGAGCGAGTGGCCACAGGGGAAGGCAGGTGAAAGGAAAGGCTGGCTATTGTCTAGGTAATTGTGTATGTGCATGCACCATCACACCCAAATGAGCTCACCTTCAGCAAGTAAAGCTTTACCTCAGCCCATTAAATGAATTAAACAGTGCCTGTCAAATTAGACGACATTCATGGATACAGACTAAAACAAAGGAGAGAGAGCAGGAAAGAACTCTGGGTGAAATGATAATTCTGATTGTTCTTACAGAAAAGAAGCCAAACTGGACGTTGATACAATCACTGTCTGTTTTGTCATCCAGAGCTAACAGCTGTTGATCTAAAGTTTAGACTAAGAGATCAGCGTCAACCATCATAACATCTCTCTGAAATATCAGTCCAAAAAGTTAATAAAGCTTCAGTATGTATTTATAATATTCCATAACGTCATATTCAGCAATTTTGTGTTCATTAGGCTTGATGGTCAACTTGACCCCTGTTGCTACAGTCAACACTGCAATATTTCAGACAGACAGTAGTTCACATTGGAAATACAAAGCACACACGGTGTATCTTGTAACAGTGTGCGTAGTTAAAGAAATTGTTCAACATATTTGCTCTCTTGCTAAGTGTGACATGAAAAACTCAGTATCATTCTCGTGTCTGTGGGTTAGAGTTATGCTAATCAATATTTCTATATTAACAATGGAAAAAGCCACTAATGTGAAAGATGTGGTGAACTCAGAAAAGCTACACCACCTTTGCAGTTCGCTCTTAGCTCACTGTTTCAATTTTACCAAACCAAATTTACTCTCTCACCGCTCTAATCAACATCATATCCACCTGCAACAGGCAGCTGTTGAGAGAAAAAAAAAGCTCTACCCAGCTAAACCCAATATTATCTGCCTAGCACCAGTTTCTTGATGAACAAGTTTAATACACTTGGCCTTGGTTATGACTTTGATATCAATTTTCTCAGCTCACTCTCAGAATGAAGAGTTTTATGAACATCAGTAAACCAAAAACAGGCATGTAGTCTTGAGAAAAAAGAAATGACCAAACAATCTTACAGAGTGTGTACTGTGCTATTGTGAGAGAGAGTGATGGATTGTTTGCAGTGTTGTGATGTAGAGAAATGAGAAGTGGGGTTTTCTGGTCACTGGGGAGAGCTGAGCTGCTTCCAGACGATAAATGAGAGACAAGAGGGAAAGGAGAAATGGAAGAAAAGGCGGAGAGATGGAAGCAGAGTGTCTATGTGTTTTTAAATTGCATGGTGCAGTGCAATTGTGTTTGACCTCGGTTAATGGAAGACTGGTATGCTTTGAAGGATGGACAGACACGTACAACATGCTGACCAATGAACTCCTTTTCTGCTGCCAATTAAAACTACAACTTGTCTGATGTGGATAAGCCTCTTCAACCACTTCTGTTCCAATTTTAATCATGTTGTCTGTGAAGAAATATGCACTCGATCATTTGACCATTCACACCTCTTCCTGCTGAGCTTACCAGACTCCTTGAGGATGGAGCACCTCTGGTAGCTGGAAGATCGGAGGCTGGGAGCGCGGACGTTGTAGAGGCGAGCTTTATCAATGCGAGCGTCAAAGACGCGGAGCTGCAGCTCCTTCTCCTCCCACTGGGACATGATCTTGTTGTCAATGAAGGTGGCGAACATCTGTGTCTCAATGAAGTGGGACAGGAAGGGCAGGTAGGGCTCTGGCTGGTCGGACAAGAACGAGGCCTGGAGCAAACATGAGTGTTAAGGCAAAGAAATATAGTGTGGTCAGTTTTCTAATGTTAGTCAGAGGGGCAGCCTGTTCAGTTTAACTACAGACAACATAGAAAAAAAACACCAAGCATTGACATCATTGTCATCATCTAATCAACATTTTCTGCTACTTCACTATAAATGTCTTTCAGAGAGGAGAAATGATTATGTTGACTGAACTGCCAGGCAACTTTTACTATGAAGCAGATATAGGAAGTTTGGGTATTTTAAATATTAACTGAGAAATAATGGCCTGTCCCAAATAAGTGTTATTTCACTTACACTGATGCAAATAACTGCTACATACTGAATTACATAACTGAATATATACACTACAAATTTTCATCTATTCACAGCAACAGACCTACTTTCAATCATTTGCAGTAGCTGACATTTTCAAAATTCACAAGAAACATGCTGCATGTTGAATGCAAACACTGTCATTGACAGCCCTGACACTGCTCTGAATGCAGGTCATAAGTCATCACACAGCACATAAAATGTCAAACTGAATTTGTTTCCAGTGTTGTATGCATCCACCCACTCAATCCAATTTCAACCTCATAGATCAATTCAGATGAGCAAGTCCCAGGTGTCCCTTTTTGCTCTGTCTCAGCATGGCCACAGTGTGTCTTTGAAAGGAACCTCGCTTTGGACTAAAATGGACCCATGGAAAAAAAAAAAGCCTACAAAGAACTCAATATGTTTGTGCTTGATTAGTCACCTTGTCAAAGTTGTGCATCTGCTCCCTGTTGGTCAGCCAGGACTCCAGGTCAGGGGCGCTCTGGATGACAAAGGCTTCGTAGTCTGCAAACATGGTTGTGAATCGGCTGGCGAACACCTCCCTCAGCTGGACGTTCAGCTTGGCGTTCTTTAGCTCCTCCTCTTCAGCTGCTGTCCGTTCCCCTTGCCCATCAGTACTCTGAGCTTTGACTCCGGCCCTCAGGGCGTCCACACGTGCCACCGTCACGCCAGTGCGCTTGGTCAGTGCCTGTAGTCTCTCCAGGGTGGCATTTCCCTGCAGTAGTTCCAGCACAGCCAGCTCCTCCCCTGCCAGGTTGCCATTACGCCCATCGTCTTCTAGCTGCCGGAGAGCAACGGTCTTACGCTCTCTACCAGGGGTGGAGGGGGTGCTGCCAGGAGTGCTGCCGGGACTGGTGCGGGTCCGTGGCGGGGCCCCTGTGTTGGCAGAAATGCCATAGCTAAGCAGCACTTCGCTGAGCTCCTGAATGAACTCTGTCTTGTTGGGGAAGTGGGGAAAGTCTTCTGGAAGCTCGATGTAGTGGTTATCAATGTCCACAAAACACAGGTTGGCCTGCAACAGAGAAAGGTATATTATATCTATATTATATTACAACAATATCACTCAGGATTAGACATGATTCCTATAATTGATATTATGCTGTGATTTATGGCACCACAAAAACAAAATCAAATCTCTACATCACAGACATGGCAATGTCCTTTGGGTGCTGCTGACAGCAGAAACAGGTGTACAGTGAGTCCAGAGCTAGAACAGGTATTATTGGGAGGCATATTGAGGACAGATTGGTCTTTAGGAGGTATAATGGGGCTGGGAGATGTAGAGTGTAGGGAATGTAGGTCAGTGTGTGATTGATAATAGCACATTGTGGGGGATCAACCTAAATCTGACATAATGGAGTTAGCATCACACCCTCATATGGGATTAAAGCAAAACCTCTGATAATACTAGAGCTCTAAACCACTCAAACCCACAGAAATGGATATAAATTCTATATTCAAAATAGAAGTGACAGAGGACCTCCAGATTGAAATTTGGAGGTCAGACCCAGCGTGTGGTGTGTTCATGTGCTGGTGGAATCTTCAACATCAAAATATGGGCTGCTAAACAGAGTGCTATACAATAGTTACATTGTCAGAACACTGAAGCCATTGGACATGGACATGGATAAAAAATAAAAACCAGTCCCACTGGAAAGCATGCACAAGGAGCTTCAGCTGTAATGTGGAGATTGAGTTGAAAGTGATCACATCCAAAATGTCAGTACTACTCTACAATTCCACTAGAATACTGTGTGAGCACTACCACAGCAAGTACAGTCACAGTTGAGGTAGGGTTAGTTAGTTTGGGTAAAAATTTTAATTGCTTTTCAAATAAATTTGACTAACTTGGAGGTTTGTTTGTCTGCTCATCTGACTGCTCATGTTTCTTGCCCAACTGGATCTATTTTCAGCAAGATCATAACATTCCCAGATCTCAGTTACTGACTTCAATCAGTTAATGAATCACCATTAAACTACAGAAATAAGGACCTTGTTAATAAACTAGAGCTACACATTTAAATATATTGAACACAGACAGCAATAGGGTTCAGACAAAATATGATATCTGCACCAGGTACCTCAGGGTTGTGCCTGAACACACATCAGGATGCCGCACATAGATGCATTTGCTGCTGTTACACCTTAACTCTTCCATAAAGAAGACTACTGTCATGTGCATCAAAGCTCTCAAATCTGGGTTTGGTGAAGCTCATAGTATACTTTCTACCTCTATGATCTATCTATATTGTTGTTGCAGCAAAATCCTACAAAGAATGCACACAAACACAACACAATTCACTAAAATGGCATGTGCAAAATAGCAAAAGATGGCTCTCTCAGGTTTGGATCTTTCCCTGCTGTGTGCTTTTGGGTGCAGGACTGAGTCATTGTGACTGTCTCAGTGATACAAACTCATCTGTGTCCAGTTAGATCTAAGTGCAGCTTATTGAGCCACTCAAGGACAGGAGGCCGTTCACTGATTTGGGAGATGATTTAAAAAAAAAGAAAAAAAGAAAAAGAACCCATGCAAAATCTGCATCTCACAAACATTTTTATCTCCACAAAGAATGGCCTAGTTTGGATCTAAAGCCTGCAAGGAATACTTGAACATACACAAGGAAAGAAAGCAGATAATAGTGCCACGCAATCCGCAATGCAATAACAAATGTTAACATTTGACATCAGCTAAAAAGAAGAAGACCAAGACTGAAGCGCAGGGTTCAAAAAGGCAAACCTTGTCTGGCATTAATTCCCCAATTAGATCCATATTTTCCCTCTCTCATCATCTCCTCCCTGTTTTGCTTTGAGACATTCTTTCATCATCAGTCCATTTCTGGGGCACTGCCACTTCAAAGGATCATTCAGAAACATAGGGAGATTCACTAGCCTAGCAGGGGGGAGCACCCCGTGTGGGGGAGAGGCAGACGGGCTTGTGGGTGCTCCATGGCGGCATCCAGAGCTGGCTGGGATAATTAGCATCCATACGGAATGTGCCGGATTAACGAGCGCTGGGAGTTGGGGGATGTAAGCAAAGCCGGAAGCCGGCAAGCCTGGATGTTCCGCTTTGTTGGGGCCTTATCTCACTTTACCACATGAATACACACACACATTAACTGCAACCCTGCACTGGGCTAAATACTGGTTTAAATCCAAAGCACATTCACCTCCTCGCTGTCTGACAAGTGTTTGGGCTAAAATAAAAAGGAGAAGAAGAAAGAAAGAAAAAAGCAGTGACTGAAATCCACTTCAGACTCACTTTGCCTTGAGGTGAATTTGTAGACGAACAATAGGTAATTCCCTGTCCTATTGTGTGTGTGTGTGTATGTGTGTAAGGTTGCTCAGAACAGAAAGGTGTTTTTTTGTAATTTCCTGTCTCTCTGAACAGGAGCCTGGTAGTCTGCCGGTGTGTGTGTGTGTGTGTGTGTGTGTGTGTGTGTGTGTGTGTGTGTGTGTGTGTGTGTGTGTGTGTGTGTGTGTGTGTGTGTGGTGCTGTTTTCAGTTTTGGCCTTGGACAATGTACTGTCAGCAGCAATGAGCACTAACCGCAAAGTGCAGCAGCTTGTACATACACACACTTACAGTAAATGTGTTTTACCACACTTGTGGGGTACTTTCCACTATAGTTTATACAGTCAACAAATCTTACCAGAATCTAAACGTAAGGCTCTAAACGTAAGGCAGACATTGCACCCTAAGTTTTACCCCTTAATCCCAGAGTCTGAATTTCTAAACATATCAAAGGCCTTTCACACTTGCTCACCTGAACCCCACTGAAAGCTCAGGGGTAACAGCCTCTTTTCAAACTTGTATTAACCCAAGGCCCAGGTTCAAGATTCAAATGTGAACATTACATTACATTACATACAGCACAGCATGTATACAAATGGGTGCAAATTAAAGGAAAAATCGCAACTAATGAGTGTAGAAGCATAAAAAAATGCAGAAGCTTCCACATTCGCACAGAACAAGGGCGCACGGAAAAGTCTAATGAGTCTGAAAATGATGTGAGTCTGTTCCGGGTTGTTCTGAAAGCCTCCTAAAGCTACAATTAAGACCCAGCAGGCTTCAGGGTTTTGTATTGTTATAGTTAACAGGTTTATTTAGACAGAGAGGAAACTTACCTGCCCTCCTTGTTTTGAAAAGTAGCTCAATGATGTGGCTTTTTCGTCGTTATTTGGAGATTAGCTACTCCTCCTCATCTGACTCATTTTGTACACTCGTTAAGATTTGGAGTCCCCTTAGTGATTATATCAGAAAGCAAATCAAGACGAAAAAAAAATAAAGGTTGTCTTTTCGTCTTTTTTTTTTTTTTTTAAACAGCTTGAAACTAAGTATTCATGTACAGACGTGTCCCTGAGTGTCTCGAGCTGAGAAACAAATTACTAATTAAGAGACGATTCTACTTTGTTATCCAAAGTAACATAGGAAGTCTCACCCTATTCAATGGCTTATTGTTTTCATTGTGGATAAAAACTGCTTTGAATTTTAAAAACACATTTCCCAAAGTGGATGTTTTGTCTCATACACAGGTTGGCTGTGTACCTCTTGAGGAAGCTCCAGTTTGGAGCGGTCGGCGCCCTCTTTGGACTGCAGACCCATCAGATAGGGGACAGGAGCGTCCAGGAAGTGGAGGAGAGAGGCGGGCAGGATGGGAACATAGACGTGCTGCCACTGGAAGGGAAACAGCAGGGTGGTGATCCCCTCAGCCACTGTCATCAGCCGCTGGTAGTCTGAGAGAAGGAAACATGATAATATGAGACAACCGACAAGCTCTCTTTGTTTCCTGTGGCTTCATCTTGTAGGAGGGAGGAAGACAAATCCCATAAAACACAGTGACAGTGCCCTATTACTGTGCACAGATGGAGGAGCTCTTTGATTAAAGGTCATAATGTTGAACCTGAATCCAACATCGCAGATACTTCTGACATATTGGAAGGAGACTGCTACATCACTCTGATCTCTTCTGATTCTGACAAACCAGATGAGCAATGAGGCATTTTAATGGTGGTTTCTAGAGTGATGAGCCTCTTTTTTTGTAATTCCATGCTTTGTGTGTTAGCGTCCTGAAGTTTCTGTACTGCACTTCCTAGTCAATTACCTGTTTAGTGTTCACACTGATATCTGTTTATTAAAAGAAGAAATTAGTATTACTTTTACAAAACACATTATCTAACAATATCCACTTTACTTTTAGGAAAAGCAGTAGTTAAGTGTTATTCTGTTTATTCTGATTGTTGAAGTGTGTTGGTTCCTGAAGGTGAATCTTAAAAACAACTGGTGACTGTTGTTTTAAGCCAACAAATAGTGTGTTTGTTGACATATTCAGGGATGAATAATAATAATAATTATCATTATACACTTTATTTATATAGCATGTTTCTTAACAACGTTACAAAGTGCTTCACAAAATAAAAATAAAATCAGATAAGGCAGATAAAACAATAAAAAAAGGACAAGGACATGAGCACAGGGAAATATAAAGACAATAAAATCAAGTGAATAATATCAAATAATTAGGAATTAAGAGGCATGGGAATTAATCCATATGTCAGTGAAGGAACTTGCCAATAGTGAAACAATGTGGCTCACTAGTGTGTGTTTAATAGTTTCTCTCAAGCTGAGAGAAAGAGAGGCAATGATCCATATTCAGATTATTACAGTACATTAAGGTCTTTCTACATTGTACAAGAAAATAAGTCAGTGATGTGTTTTCAATGAACTCTTCTACCATGCAAGTATGATTTTAATGCACTATATAGACCCTCAAACAGAGTAGAGGGAGACAGAGTGAGAGATTTATGAACTACATATACATATGTGAGAATCCTGCTGTGCAAGAGAGACTTTAATCAAGTGATTCAAATTGAATCTGAGAGTGAGTTAGGGTTCAGGACAAGAGGAATTACTTTCTGATGGATTCTTCTCAATTGCGTTTTCACATGTGGGTGTGTGTCTGAGAGCGCTGCCTCTGCTGTTCTCTAAAACAGATTAAGGCCAGTGGTTGCAGGCTGGCTTCAGTATTGAGTTCAGCACGTTTTTTCAGACGTTATTATGATGGCCAGAGTGAAAAAGCCTGCACAATCTCGAGGAAAGGGGAAAAAAGCAATAAAAAATAACATACCGTTATACCGATTTATTCAATCAGTGGTTCTCTTCTTCATGCACCCCCTCCCCCTTTGTCAATCCCTTTCATTCCATCTAGCTCAGTCATGTCATGCCCTCCTATCTATATGTTCACATACTGTATAGAATGTACGCACTTTCACTGAACATGCATTAGGCTCTCCACTGCCTTAACCACAGACTACACTGATTTATATTCAACAAGAGAAACTTGACGAGAAGCAGCCGCTGAAGAGAACGTATAAGTGTAAATGTAGTGTGTTAGTGTGTGCATGTTGTTCAAACAAACACCTAAAATTCATACAAAGCCCTGTGACTTTGTGACGCTGATAAGTGGGAAGAACACTTTTTATGCTTCACACTAACAAGATCAGATTCATAAATGCAGAGTACACACACACACACACACACACACACACACACACACACACACACACACACACACACACGCACACAAACACAAACACAAACACACACACACACAGTCCAGTAAATCACTGCTATCACTCGTTCTTTTCATTCATGTGTTTGAAGAAGTGACAAATGCGTGTGTGTATATCTATTACGGCCATTACACATATTTGCACTTGCACCTGCAGTGCGTCTCTGTTCAATGATTACCAGTGCTTGTAAAAAGGCCAAAGAACAAACAAGTCATTCAGTTCATGGATGGAGAGATGAATGATTGTATTCCATTTGTCTGCAGGCCATCTAGAAGCATCGGGCATGATGACAGACAAACAGGCAAGTTGTGACAGGAAAACAGAAAGTGAGTGTGTGTGTCAAATTTAACTGCTTCACTTCAACATGTTTTCTCACAGTATTCACATTTATGAAACTTTATGAACCCACTATCCAGTCAAATCATTTGTGTCCTGAAATCTTACCTAATGATTAAACAGGCTACATTAAAAGAGTGGTTATTGAAAGCTACAGATGCAGTTTGACTTCAGAGTTTGTTGCCTTTGACCTTCCTCCTGACATTTCAACCCCTAAACAGTGTCAATTCAGCATAACATCCACAGAAGCACTTAATCTACATAAAGGCTCTTAATGCCATGAGTGCATGACAACTTCCTCTAATACATACTGAGTGAACCTGTACAATCCTGTGTCAACATGCTAGTCAGCAGCCACACAACCACACACTTTCACTCCCACATGGCATAAAGTAGCCTGACTGAGAGTCTGAATAATATATGAAGGGAAACCAACAAAGATTTTACAACTCGACGGAGGACAACTGTACATGTACAATAAGACAGTGAGAACATTTTGGGGTTAACACATGCAAGGCAAACTACTGATTTGTCGCTCACTCTCACATTTAAATACCACCTACCTGTGGTACTTGAAGGCTTTCCCCTCTTTTTTTTTGGAGCCATGCTAGTTGTGTGGCTCCACTGTTGGCAATGTCAGTTACTTAGTTTCACCACCTTGGTCTGGACTGGCTATCCTGTTTACTTTTAATTAGTAAATATTAACATGCTAACATACTAATCTAAGAAAAACAAACAAACAAACAAAACAAGAAACAAACAAAACAAAAACATAAACATTATACCAGCTAAAAAGCACGTTACAGTAGCATGTTAGAATTCTGGCACTGGCATTAAGCTAATATATTTTATCATATTAGCATGATTAGGCTAACTATAGCCTCAGGGAGCTGCGAGCAGCTGCAGCACTTAAAGGACTGTCTATAACCTTCCCCAAAATGAACTGAAGTGTTTTCTGTATTGTATAAGAATGCAGAAATGTTGACAGTGAACATAATCCATCCAGCAAACACATCACCTACATTTTCCTGAATGTGTTTGGCTAAAACCTTTTAATAGTATAAATGTAAAAGCAACATCATCAGCTCAATATTTTAATTTTTCGAATACTCTGGTTCATGACCAAATACCTTGGAAATTATTTGCCATCAGCCTCAGCTGTATTTTGTGTTTAGCACCAATTAACAAATAATGCCAAAATTATCAAAATGAAAAATAAATAAATAAATAAATAAATGAATAAAATTCCAAATTATGATGATAACCATGGTTAACATGATACTGTGCCTGCTATCACCACGCTAGCAGTGTAATTGTGAGCATGTTAGCATTCTGATGTTAGCATTGAGCTCAGATATTTTTACCTTTACCACTACAAAAGATAGTATTCTGTACAAAAGCTCACAGAACTACTAGTGCGACTGTAGTTTTTTCAAGATGTGATGCATATCACTCTTTTTGTCCATCTTTCCATTTCACTGTTTGAACCACAGAATTTTACATCCATACTGCACAAAAAGAAGATAGGCCAATCAGAGCCATCTCACCTCTGTGTGTGTGTGTGAGTGTGAGTGTGTGTGTGTGTGTGTGTGTGTGTGTGTGTGTGTGTGTGTGTGTGTGGGCGTGAGTGTGTGTGTGTGTGTGTGTGTGTGTGTGTGTGTGTGTGTGTGTGTGTGTGTGTGGGCGTGAGTGTGAGTGTGTGTGTGTGTGTGTGTGTGTGTGTGTGTGTGTGTGTGTGTGTGTGTGTGTGTGTGTGGGCGTGAGTGTGAGTGTGTGTGTGTGTGTGTGTGTGTGTGTGTGTGTGTGTGTGTGTGTGTGTGTGTCCGTACTGTATGTTTAAGCGTCTATTTGCTTTCTGTCAAGTCTGAACAGGCTGAAAGTGTCTCCTACACGCCCTCTGTGGGAAACAGTGAAAGAATCTGGCTCAAACACTCCTGTTTCTCTTTTCATGTTACAGCAAATCCTTTCCTCGCCGTTCCTCTTCCCGCTCACATGACGCCAGGATAAGTTTAGCCTCTGCATCTCAGATGGCTTCATTAACACACTTGCTGTTATAACCTGACATGTCTCGAAAAGTGCTTCCTTTGTGCGATACTCTTTCACACCACATAAATTTCACCCTCTTCCCCTTCCTCACAATGACACACATCAAAGCTCACACAGCCAGGCCTCATGAGGAAAAACAAGCAGACGATGAAAAATGAGTCTAAAAGCGTCTATTTCTTTTCTTGTTGAACTTAGCTGAACTACAATGTAATTCGCCATTTTTATTACACATAGAAATAGCTAAAGGTGCTCCTTTCTGAGGGGTTGATTCATATTTGACAACATTTGCTGCACCGTCAAAGAAACTCCCTTTGAAATTATGACAAATACAAGTGCTGGGTGAGCAAGCATGCAATCATTTAAAAAGAAACAAATCTGATATGACAAAGTGTAGTGCTGCAGAAAGCCCCAGCAGAGACAGGGCTCAAGGATGCTGAAAAACAGGACGGGACATGTCATTGTGAAACTGTAACAGTGCATCAGGGACTGATAAACACGGCCAGCTCAGTCTCACAAGGGAAGAAGCTAGCTATCTGCGGTAAACAGCTGACATAAGGCAGTCTTCAAATGCACAGATGATAGACTTTAGTTTAGCTGCACCCTGACAATGTTATGATATAATAAAAGAGCCAGAAAATTGCTGTTTGGAGGGAAGATTACAAAGAAATCAAAATGAAAGAGGCTTAGAGAAGCATCTTATTCCATGAAAAATGAAAGAAAGACACCAAGAAATCACTCATTCTGTGTGAAACCATGGTCAACTATTGGGCAACACAAAAGCAAACCAGAACAACCTACAAAAATCGACTAAATCAAATAAACCTTGACTATGACACATTGACACGCCATGGGGAAAGACTGCCAATATATGACACCATATATGACTGTAGGTGAGTATCAGGAGTAGGGGTACTGCACTTTTGTAATCATGTGGTTAACACTGTAACACAGCCACCATTTGCTTTGGTTTAGGCACAAATACTACTTGGTATAGTTAAAGAAAAGATCACGTTTGGGTTAAAAACATTACTGCTATCTTGTGGCTGCGAGTGAGTGTGAAGAGTGAGAAGACAGCCATGCAGCAGGCTTTCATAAGGCTGGTCACTGATGTTAGGTGATATGGCAAAAAAGCTGACCTGGTTTCAACTTTTGCCACAACACAACCCAACGGCATCTAGAAAGATTCTGCATTGGCAAATCACATACATGCTGTCACACACTCCTGCTAGATTATGTGGCAACATTAATACTACATTTCTGTAATGTGCTCCCACCACCATAACCCCTTGTGTTGTTTTAGTGTGAAAACCTGACTCGCATTCTGCACTCCAGTTCACCCCAAAGATGTTGGAGGGGACTGAGTTCAGGGCTATGTACGGGCCAGTCAAGTTCCTCCATACCAAACTGGGAAAACCATTTCTTTATGGAGCTGGCTTTGCATATGAGAGCACCATCATGTCAACTTTAAAACAGGAAAGGGCCAAACACAAACTGTTCCACAATGTTGGATGCATGCTGTTGTCTACATACTGATTCACTGTATGCTGTAACATAAAGATTCCCCTTCACTGGAGATAATGTGCTTATCATGTACTTTTGGCCAAATAGTGTGCAGAAGCAGAAATTTAGCGAAACGTTCCTTTACATATCAGCTTCTATTGGAATTTATACACATACAGTATCAGTTGCCTCTGTGTAATGATTGGCTGTCAGGCTCAGAGACGGCTGCCAGGAATGTAAATTAACTACACTGATTCTCATATAATGACATTTCTACATGCCCCAAACCCACCCCCCACTGTGCCTAATGATTGGCGAAGGCACCCGCCTATCCCTACCTGTCACAGCCAATAGGTCTATGAGGAAAACAAGGAGGGGCTGAGGGTCTGATGATGCCTCTACCTGTCATGCTGTAGTTGCTTGCTGATTGATCAGAAGGAGTGTAGGACCATATGGTGAGGGAGAGTCTCATTAAGGGATGTTCTCCATCTTTTCCCTTCTATCATCTGCCTCCAGCAAAATGGCACTTCATGCAGGGCTTTTTCCCCTCATTATGAAGAAATTAGGGCTCACTTGGACAGACGTGTCAAGCAATCAGAGATCTGGCTGAATGCAAATGGTGATTCTCGATGACAAATGAAGACTTGAACAAAACAGGGATGGTTTCACTAGAGTGAGTTCTGGTTTTAATTGTTTTCTCCAGGAGCGATGGCCTTCGACACAGACAGTGATGAATAAAACAATGAGACCCATTTTTCATCAAAGGATGATGGGATGAGGGAGAAGAATGCATGGAGGTGGAGGGCCTACTTTGTTCTTGGTCCACAGTCACTGCGTTCAACTGTGCTTTGGACCCCAGACTCTTCAGCAACTTAAGTCATGTATCAAGCAAGAACAGGAAAAATAATTCACATTCCAAATTTCTGTCTTCATTTCCCAAACTGAGTGTTTTTAACAGAAAAAGTGATATGATATAGTGGTAAACATGACCCTGTCCCAATGTTTCTGAAAGGTGTTGCAAGCATCAAATTCAGAATGAGGGTAAAATGAGGCAGAATGAGGTATTTCTTTAAATGAAAATATCTGAGATGATGATTACTTTTACACTGACCTTTCACAGTTTCAGTGCAGTTCTTAACAGCAGTGCTCCAGTAGTACAGTATATCCTACTAGTCAAAACACAGTCTGTCCCCAAGCTGCCTTCTAATCTCAGCCTGTGGCCTACTGACAGACAAAACGCACTCCCTCTGAGCTGAGCCACTGCACTGCAGCACAGTACAGAGCAAGACAATCAGCCAATCAGATTACAGTGTCTAATCCTCAATCCATTTGGTATCACTACAAGCTGTGGCTCCAGTGACACACCTGGAGTGGATGAGTTGATCGACAGACACCATACAAATACTCCTGAACTCTTGGGAAAAAAGAGGGATTGATCTTAAGTAACAGACTGTAATCGACACTCATGTTCACTAACCTGGCCAGTCTGTGACACACTGAAAGACAGCATTTTATTGTCAATCTGCCGCTGTCTGTCTGTCTGTCTGTCTGTCTGTCTGCCTGCCTGCCTGCCTGCCTGCCTGCCTGCCTGCCTGCCTGCCTGCCTGCCTGCCTGCCTGCCTGCCTGTCTGTCTGCCTGCCTGCCTGCCTGCCTGCCTGCCTGCCTGCCTGTCTGCCTGCCTGCCTGCCTGCCTGTCTGCCTGCCTGTCTGTCTGTCTGTCTGTCTGTGTGAAAGTATCACTGTGTTCACTGAACTTCCACACCAGAAGAGCTCCTAGACTCATGGTCAGAACAGACGCCACTCAAATGTTTCTCAAAACTAAAAGGAAAACTAGTATAACATACAAACGAAATCAGACTGACAAAAGATGCTAGCCAAGCTGCACATACTGTACTGTTCTCATTTAGTTATCTGTGGTTATCAAGCCTGAATGTGGTGGTCTTGTTTTAGCTGGTGTGGGTTAGTGTGGGTGTTACTACACATACTTTCATCTGGTTAGTAGCTGTTGTCTAATTTGAGTACTAGATCCACGAGGGAGACTCGACAGACTGCTACGACCTACGAGGTGGGAGACACGTGCCAGACAAAGGTTATCAGTCAGTTTAAGAAAGCAGGTGACAGGAAAAATTATATTGTAAGAAAGTAATCAGCAAAGCATTGAACACAACTGTCCTTGAAAAGCTAAACTCATGCAAATGCAAACACTCTGTAAAATATAAAAACGATTATGAGATTCTCAATCTAAATTAAGACCTGTAGCAAGCCAGCCTCCTTAAATATGATCATAAATATTCTTACAAACACAACTGTGGTACAGGGTTTTACAGCTTAAGCTGTCAAAGTGACAACCATGCTTTCATTCATTGTGACGTTGTCCACATCACAATCCTGTTTGGGCAAATACGATGAAAGTCCTCATTCAAAGGACACAGTTTAAAATATCTTCCATCCGTAATTTCTGATTTCGAGTGAGTTATTTTACCCCTGTTTTAAATACATTTATTTATTTGTGGTGACCCGCCATTGACCCCCACATATTGACTTTTTATTTTCTAAATCTTTAATATGGGTAAAACTGTGTGTGCAGCACATTGATTTGTTCAGCCTGTTCGCTCTCTCCCTCACAAACACACTGACAACAGACCCATCTACAGTGTTTCCCACACACAGACTTTACTTGGGCTGCCCTGCTATATCACCGGCCACTGAAGCATATTTGCTGACCCATTTTAGCAGATACAAGATAAACAAACATGCTGCAGAGAAAGTGTTCCACACTGTGCTGCAGACTGGAGGAGGCACAGAGTGAAACTGAGAAAGAGTAGGCCAGAGGAATGTAGGACGAAAGGTGATCTCAGTCTGCAGAGTACTTCAAAGTGTTTGCTCTGTGTGTGAGGGTAATATGGAGCAGCACAAGCAGCACCAAACATACCCCTGTCTCACTGCAGCTGTGAATAATGGATGAATGGAAACCTAGAAGGAGGAAAATCTGATCGCTGTGCATCTGTTAGCTTCAAATGTAGCTGAAGCTTTAGCGCACTTCAGAGATTCTTCGTGATCACTTGAGACCATTTTCTCAATTTCTCTTTCTCTCTGAGTCACAAAGTTTTGATGGGACACTATGTAAGAGTTTTTCCTGCCTCACAGCAGAAATGTGCATAGAACAGAACAGCCTGCGTCTGGGTTTGAACAAAACTTACTCCCACTCCTACTCACATATGAACCACACTGAAAAATGGTGCTATGAAGGAAAGAGTTTCTTATTCTCTCATATGTTTTGTCTCCATTAGAAGTTTAGGTTTTAACTTTTCTCTTCAGCCGATCCCCCTGCTGAACTGAGGAGTGTGACTGAAGTGAATGAGGAAGCCTGTGTTTTTGGACTCCTGATCTGAGACTTATTCTAACATTGTACTCTTAGGGCAAATTTAAGACTTTTCCTTTTGCCTTCTTCTAGTTTCATTATCAGTGTTTTTCTTAGGTATTTACAGCATAGCTATGTGAAGTACTATGAATTGAAATTGGGCTTCATAAATACTAAGATAAGTGAACTTAATCAAGTCTTGCCTCTTCCAGTAAACAGAAGTGGCGCACTCTAAAAGAGGGAAAAGTCGTGAATGGATTTGAGATATGTGTATCACTGATGACTTTGTAGTGACAAATCCCTGATGAGTCAGATAGGTATGTTTGACAGGCATGCAAGTGTGTATCTGTCTGACTGGCTATGATCCTGACTTTATTCATGTGCATCCTTACCCTGCGAGTACAGGAGGATCTGCATCTCCAGCAGGGTGCAGGTGAACACCTGGACCAGGTTCTCCACTCCCAGCAGACTGAAGGCTTCTGCGAGGGGGAAGTCAGCCAGCGGCAGCTCCCCCAGCCCGGGCCTCTGGCAAACGATCGGCTCATATACACCATGAAACTTGAGCGAGCGTCCCGGAGCAGGCAGCGGCACCTCATACAGGATGTTGTGAACGTAGCTTTCCAGCGGCAGCGGTGGGGCAGTGGCTGCAGTAACAGCCCTGTGCAGCTGCGACAAGAAGCGGCGGCAGGCGTGCATGAAGGGCATAGGTGTGATCAGACACAAGGCCTTGGACACGTAGAGGGTGTCCCGTGTTGAGTCATAGCCACCCACCCTGCGAGAAGAGGATAAGGTGGATGACGAGGTGGGGGAGTCGGCCTCGTCTAAACTGCTGGCAAGAGAGTCCATGCTGGAGGAGGAGGAGGAGGAAGAGGAGGATGGGGGGTTGTTGGATGCGTGCTCTGCATTGTGCATCTGGTAGAGGGTCTGCATGGCAGAGCAGATCTGTGGGCTGGTCACCTCCTCATAGAAGGTGTGGACAAAGCCGTAGGTCCGAGAGCCATCCTCCTTTGTGATGATGAAGGAGTGGAACTGTGGATCACGCTGGTCTGCCTGTGTCCTGAACGACAGGCCTTTAGGCATACAGAGCTGCAGGGAGAAGAGAGGGAACAGGAGTCGATCAGCAGCGCAAGGAAGACGATTGTTAATTGTAGTTCTAAACCATTTTTTTTAATGATGACACCATCTTAAAAATTATTGAAGACATTTGACAGACAGCAGGATCAGTGTATAAGTGTATTTTTATGATTATCCAGATCTAGGCTTGCTACTGTTGTATGATCACCATTTTTTATTGAATGAACCAGCCGACATGGCCATCGGTAAGGCCAATGTGCTGTCATAGCTTAAAATAAGACGACTGTAATGACTGACTGCAATCGACCAAAACATTTTGGTCAGAATGAAGCTGATCACTGTACTGGTACAAAGATAATCCACTTGATTCAAGAATATTGTGATTTCTAACCTGACAAAAGATTTTTTACATTTTTTAAAACCACTATTTACAAGCTTAAATGATGCTAGGACTGATATTGATGGTGTGTGCTTGTGTGTGATGCCTTCACAGCCAAACTCTGAGCCAAATCCCCATAAGCTATGAACAGTAGTCAGCAGAAACCTGCAATAAATCTGACTTATTAGCCTCATTATGTTTATTTGGCTGCTGGGAGCTGAAGAGGAGCTGCTCTGTGCCAACACAAAAAACCATGCATTCAAGGTGTTTGTGCTCACTGCTCTGCAAACACATGCCACATACATATGTATGAGCTTCAGAGTCTGCAGACATGAAAAAACTCATACATTTACATTAATATGCTTGTTTTTACATTTATTTTTCCTTCAATAAGAGAAATTTGGAACATTTTACCCAGTTTTCCCAATTTGTTTTTATGAACAACAAATAAAAAACACACATGAAACCTGATTGGATTATGCACGAGTCATGTGTCTCACTAATTAGCACTGACAGATTGTCTCCCCTCTACACTCAGCCTGTGTCTGACATTAGTCATTACTCCAACCACATTCTTTATTGAGTTTCATTGTCTAGAAAACAATTACACTTCATGTGTTTCACCTCTCAGCACCGCTGAGCTGAGGTAAGTAATTAAATTAAACAGAGCGGTGAGAAACATGCTGTGAACCTCACACGATGATGCAGTGATCACAATCACTCAGCAACATTGGTGAGAAGCAACAACGTGACAGTCCAGGCATGATGAAGGAACACATGTATATTTGACCTCCATGATGCAGCAGTCACAGTACAAAATGACCTCATTCAGCTGTCTTCCTGTTTGTGTTGTTCATGTGAAAAAGGAACGGGGACAAGCAGCATAGGAGGTGAATATAATTAGCTGTTTACAGTGCAGGAAATCTGATGAGGCCTTAAACATGAAGAAGTTGTCAGCTTTATCGGTTGGTACAGAGCTTAACAGGAGCACTCAGTGTGGAGATGTGGCCGAACTTAAGGGGGAAAAGGAAAAGAAGATCATCCAGTGGAGAGATCTGAGCCATCAATGTGCTGTACACTTCAGATCTCACACAAACACAAACACGCACACACATCCGTGTGTGTTTGGTTGGGGCTGTTGGCATTTGAAAACAATCATCTCAGGAAGTAGGCTTACACTCCCCTAACCTCCTCGTCTCTCACCTCGCAGCAGGAGGAGGAGGAGGAGCTGGGATTCCTGAGAGGAGGAGAGGATGGTTGGATGACAGGCTGATGGAGGAATGGAGGAGGGGGAAGAGGGGGAAATGAGGGGCTGTGGAAGTCACGAGACAAAGAAAGAGAGAGAGAGAAATGATGCCGCTTCTACAACATGTCTCTCAACTGTCACCCTCAACAGCTCGCAATCATCTGGTGTCAGGTTTCAGACGCCGCACTGCTGCATAATGGCCCGTTTCCATGCCGACGTAAGGCGAGAGCCACACGTGAATTATTCAGCAGTGCTGACGCCAGGGCAGGTGGAAAAAATAGGTGGTGACCTTCCATCACGAGAGGCACCCAGAGCCCCCCCCCACCCAGACACACACACACACACACACACACACACACACACACACACACACACACACACACACACACACACACACACACACACACACACAGATAAAGCCTGTACATCCACATGGAACATTCACTCCCGTTGTTACTGTCAAGGTCACCGTGCTGATAGTCTCACATAGCCAGACATATCTCCACACTTCATTTTTGGACTGTGCCAGCGCTGGAGAAACGTTTGGCTGAAAACATTATCATTCTGGTATCAGAGAAAAACCATGCTCTGGGTTCTTTGTGTTTAAACAATGGATAGTCATTGGCACATCCAAACAACATAAAAGGCAGCAATGAAACCATGAGAAAAGGTCTGCAGACTTCTGCTCCTTTGAGCTACAGTGTGCAGACCTTTCTTTCATGTTTTCTTTGTATTTGAACCAATCACATTTGTCTTGACGTTTTGCTAACCCCTGGATGCAGTGATGGTGCCCATGCAAAATAGCGTGGGGGTAAACTTGTTTTGGCGGAACATTTGCGTGGGAGGCGAGCTCTGGTATTAAAACGGCTAACAAGAAGGGATGCAATGCTCCCCTGTGAGAAACTGCCTACCTAAATTTGCCTCTTAATCCACCTTTTATCCAGCTTCTTGACATGAAACATCTAAGTTGAGACAGCAAAATGGAAATAAGAAGATGTTGTCAATGCAGCCCTCCGTGCAAAGCGCTCTGGGTAATTGCAGACAAGATGGGAGAGGATTTATCATCGCTCAGTTACCCAGGATCCCTTGAGAAGGCACTGTGTGTCTTAATTCAGGGCCTCTGCTCAAACATGTGGTTGCTTCCTTAAGAGGTAGTGTCTTTTCCTCAAATTGCTAGTTTAAATAATCCAGTGTCCTCTGTTTTCACTCAATGATCCCACTCGTCTCTTCCTGCCCTGCTGGAGGTACTGTTGGACTCAGTTCATCCAGTTTAGTCTCAACCATCTACTCATTTTCCCCCCATTGCACCATACAATCCACCTACCATATTGACGGCATCCTGGTCGAAGGGGTTCCACTCCACGTTCTCAGGGTAGCGTGCCAGAACTTTGGACTTGAACGTCCTCTTCAGGGGACTCTGCTCAAAGTTTTCACCTGGACAGATGAGGAGACAGAGAGACAAAGGCAATGATGCAGCGGTAAAGACAGCAGTTCAGCTTCATGACTACCAGTTGATCATGTGATGTCTAACAACAAGCTTTAAACATCCACTTTTCCATGTTAATGCACAGTTTCTATCACTGTTGGGAAATTGAGATAACTCAAGCGTGCGTATGTTTCTGGATGTTGTGTAAGGGTCCCACAGAAAAACTATGAAAGAAACCAGGAAGCATGAAGCTGTGGGGGGTCGGGGTTGCTGGCTCGGTGGCTTCCACAGGGCCAGAAAAAGCAGCACTGAGAGGATGACCTCATGTACAGTATGTGTCACTCTGGATGGAGCTTTTCACTAACAGCCACTCTGACTGCATGCATGAGATTCCTCTTTGTCAGCAGCTGGACTGCTCTATGTTTCCCCCATGCCCCATATCAACACACACCTCACTGGACACACGCACACAAACACAGGTCTAATAAGCCTAAAGTAGCATGTCTGTTTCAGTCTGTTTCTCCCATATCTTCATTTGAAACATGTCATGTCTTGTAAATGATGTTGGAACGTTTTTAACCTCATCATTCCAGTTTTGTTAAATGTGTCACTTCTAATCCCGGGAACAGAGACAACATTATGTCTTTCCTTCAACCAAACAACGCGTGCAGTATTTCATGACGCAAGTGAAGTGCAAAGGTTATGGGACAGAAGGGGCCACAGACAGACTTCAGGGTGCCCCCCTGAGGATCAAATTATACTTTCTGTGACTGAGTAGCTTCGTCAACAACGTCACAGAGGATGTGAGACAAGCGAGAGAATCTGACAAGCTAGTCCTTTTGTTGAGGTTTTTGAAGTGTCCTAGATTCCACTGTGACACAGTACATGAGCTAAAATGACAAATTGTCATGCCTTAAGTTTACTTTTTTTCCAGGACTCCCATGTCTGCTGACATCATTTGCAACAAACAATTTTGACCTTAAATTATAGTGCCGCAGTTAGGCTAACAGGACTGAGAGTCTACAGCAATCCCAGACCTGCTAGCACACTCACAATAGCAATGCTAACATCATGATGTTTAGGCCGTGTTCATATCATGGATGGTAGAGGTGGGGAGGTGTGTTCATGTCATCAAAATGATTATATGACTGCAGAATTGGTTGTGTGAGGGTTAAAATACTGTAGATTAATACAGCAACACAATGATTTCATTTTGACCTGATAATGGTTCCAAATGAAAAGTCAAGGAATCAGCAAGGTGAGTTCAGTTCATTTAAAGGAGGACATAAATGTCTGCACCACATGTCATGACAATCCCTGCAAAAATGATGTGCAACAGCTTCCTCTGATGGTTTCCTACTCTATTATATTTCTATAGTATTTTGTATTGGATCTGTAGAGGATGTCAGGATGAAGCTTTTGTTGCAGGAAGGTCTGGAGGGATTTACACACTCCCTTCAACCTCGGCAAGAACAAAATACTGCAGCACACTCTTTAGCACTGTTTCACTTACAAAGTGTCACTGAAATAATTTTTTGTGTAAAAGACAGTTCTGCTCACATCACAGCTGCCAGCATTGGTGGATTTGAGGAACAATTTGCACACATACATGCACAGTGTCTGGGTTATGCATCTTACAGAATCCAGGCTTTGAATTAAATAAAATGCAGCGTTGAACTTCTTCTAGAAGAACACTGCATGCGTGTTCTTCGTCTTTGGCGTCCCTCCAGCTCGTGGGGTCCTAGGTGAGTGCCTAGCTCACCTATACCTCAACTGTCCTGTCTTCTCGCATCTATTGAGATTTCACTTTGCATGCATATGTGTCTGTGTGTGTGTGCTCATGTACTACTCACACTGTTGGGAAATAAATCTGTTGACACAATCACAATGTGGGGACTCACCTTCCTTAAGAGGGCAAAATGCAAGTCCCCATAACATGAATCATTACATTTTAGGGCGAAGACTTGGGTTAGTGGACAGGTCTCCAGGAACACTACTATATGTGTGTGTGTGTGTGTGTGTGTGTGTGTGTGTGTGTGTGTGTGTGTGAGAGAGAGAGAGAGAGAGCGTGCGTGCGTGCGTGCGTGTGTGTATGTGTGAGAAAGACAGTTGTCACAGCAGCATAGAAGACATATACTGTGTCTAATGTAGGCCAGATAACAGCTGCTCAGGACCCAACAGCCATCCACCAGAGCTGGTTATATGATCTACTTTCTCACTAGAAGAGAGGCTAATCTTGCAGCATAATTGCTTCACTTACTTTTCTCCACTGTGTTCTGGATATGCACCATTGAACTACAGTCACACTATTGCTCTTGCTGATTGAAAAGTACAAGCTTATTGTGCCGCTGGGCTTATTCTAAATCGGTCTGAATCACAGCGCCAGCAAAATTCTTTACATGTAAAATGGAAAGGCTGAGGAGAAATTGTCTGGAAAATTCAAACTGTTTCCCTCAGCTGTGTGGTGACAGGAGGGATTCACACAGGGGAGCCCAGAAAAAAGCACAAAAGATTCAGATTCAGATCAACTGTATTATTAGGGAATTCATTTGGTCTGGTGCTCCATGTTAAAAACAGCTTCAAATCCAACCTTCTGCGCACTTCACAGCAAACTGCTCATCTACTTGATCAGCAGAGCTGACCCCCTCATTTTCCAGCTCCTCCACTATGAGTTGAAGTTGGATGGTGTTGAATGTTCTCCTGAAGTCAATAAACACGATTTTCACAAGACTGTTTGCTTGTTCTAACAGTTCATAGTTAGACGATCAATAGCGCGTCCTTGATACCTCGTGAGACTCAATATGCAAATTTGGTAAGTGACTAGCAGGGGTGAGACAGAGAGGAGGTGTTCCTTCATGATTCACTCCAAGCATTTCATAGGGACCAACATACAGTAAGGGCTGCAGGGCGGAGGTCATTTGTTTCTTTTGGCCTGTTTTATTTGTGTACCGGGATAAACTTCCTCCATAAGTCTGGAATTATCCGACTCTTCAGCGACAGCTGGAACAGTTGCTGGAACTGTGATGAGCTGCTCTGCGTAAACCCTTGGGACCTTGCTTCTGTCACTGCTTCGACATGTTCCATGAAAATCAATATATCAACAGCTGGCGTACTGTCTGTACCGTCCAATGCTGCTTTCTGTTGCAACGAAAGTAAGGATATTATCAACAGTCTTGAGTTTTTTGGGTTTGTAGCCAGTAGTAGTTTGGAAGCATTGCTTCCTGCTTTCATTTTGTTCCACTTTGTAGACAGCCTTGCACAGTCTGATCCTGTCTTTCCTCTGTATGCGTTTCCTTTCCTCTTTGCTAGCTCCTGCCACAAATACTCATTCCCTGTGATTGAGGAAGCACTTTAATTCCTGGGTTACCCATGGTTTGTTGTTTGGAATGATGTTTACCATCTTCTTAGTGATAACAAGCTCCTCACAGAAACAAATGTAATCTGTGACTGACTGTGACTGTGCTGCCTCCTCTAGGTTAGCAGCGCTGTCCATCAGTGGACTCAAAGCAGTCCTGGAAGGACTCAGTAGCATCAGGAATCCAGCTCTTAATTTCCAGCCTTTTTTCCTTCTCCCATCTTCAAACCTCTGAGATGTGGTGGCAGCGCCTTGACACTTGACATGTGGCACATTGGTGATAAGATGGTAGGATTCCAGATAGACGGCTTGAATTAAAGTCTATCATAATGAGCTTTACTGCACTGGGTGATTCAGTCTTAGCCTGGGACATCAGGTCATAGACTGTGTTGGCTGCTGTACTTGTATCAGCAGATGGGGCTATGCAGAGAAGGACCAGCAGGACCTGGTTTATTTCCTGTGGCAGGTATTATGGCCATATTCTAAGAGCCAAGACTTCAATGTCTTTGGTGCAAATCATGTGGTTTGTTGAAATGTGGACTGGATTACAGTACTTCTCATTAAAGAACAGGTAAACTCATCCACTTTGCTCTTACCAGAGCTGGAGTTTTGGTTCATGTCTGTCTCCATAGTGGTGGAAGGGTCATGCTCCAGAAATGTTTTGGCAGCTGTAGATGTAGGTTTATATGTTTATTATGTTTTTTGTATATTTTGTATATATTACAGCTTTAGGAATCTTTTTTGTTTATTTGTTTTTTTAGAATGTCTCTTTTTTTGATTTTACAGGTATGTAAGTTTCCTGAAAAAAAATTATAAGGAAAATTTCATGCAATTTCTATATTCACCCCAGGGTCAATTTAAAATATCACAAAGAGACAAAGTGCTGCAGGACACTTCAGCAGGGAAAACACTGTCTGACTCAAAGGCTCAAACTTTTGACTGGTGAAATGCTGATGGAGCACTGACACTGGGGTCATATTATTGACTCTCTGTGGGCGATCAAATCTCACTACTCATTTACACACATTTCATTTCCTTTCAGTGACCAGATCTCAAACAGCTACAAGGTGGAGACAATCCTTCATTGATTTCAGATAAGTGAATGGGCTCTGTAACTGGGAGCACTGGAGTGTTAACTGGAGATAGTTTGGGCTTTTTTATGATTAAATGGAGGTCAAAAGGTTACTGATGAAGCGTGCATGATAAAGGAGGAAGGCCAGACTGATCGTTTTGAACGTTAAATGATTGATCATTCCAGGAACACCAATGCACATGGAAAGAAAGGCCTGGGAGAGGCTAAGAAAGGGAAAATCCTGCCATTTCCTGTTATTCAGGATGTTTTTATCTGTTGATAAATGTATTTATTTCAGTGTGCAGACGTGGGGTGTATTATATACAGACCTTTGAATGTGTATTTATTCTTGTGTTGTATAATATGCTTTGATTCTGTGCTTTCTATCTTGTAGAGTCACTGTGTGACTTCAGTTTGGAAAGGAACTGATGCTTTGATTTATCCTTATTCAATAAAGGAACATCATGTTACTCTTTGATGTGTATTTATATTTATATTGGATGTGTATTTTATATTTGGTCTATGGGAAACTGTCTATCTGATGATTGCAACACATCTAAAATCATAATTTATCTACAATGATTGAAATTAATTAAATTAATTCAAATTGAGATTAATGATGCTTATGTTTTGTGTTAATGTTTAAATAATGACAGTGGATCTAGTTGAATGTGATAGCAATGAGTAGTGGTCAGTGGAATAACTGTTGGTTTCCATTTGTGATGCTGCTGACTGAGATAAGGGATGAGATTAAATAGATCCTGGAACTTAGCCTGGTCTGGAGCAAGCTAGCTCCACAGAATAAATCTCCATGGTAACTTATCCCATAACATATCCCACTTTCCGCTATCCTGCTCTTGTGCAACCAGATCACGGATAAGTTGAGCCAGGATAACCAACATATCCCGGCTTAATCCCTTATCCTAGTTTTGTGCAACGGGCCCCAGGAAATAACGCTGTGGCTCGTTGTGTTTTTGGAAAACAATGGAGCTCTATGGCACAGAGGAATAAGATATACCATGCTTTGATACAAACACAATACTTGCTGGTGAGGTACATCCACTGTTCAGAGTGGATGAAAGGTTGAGAGGAAACGCCAGACGAATAATGAAAAGGTGACATTTAAGAAGAACAAAACAACTGACTGACTCCACTTCTCTGATCTGCATCTGTACACTCTACATCCCACTGTGCGTAACAGACGAGATGACATTTACAGCACCTGATAAAGCCCTGTTTCATTTATCTAAGCCTGTAGAAACAGCAGCACAATGGCCTCAAGTTGTTGTCAATGAATTCAGGAGGACATGCAGCAGACATACACTGGACCTCTCTGTCTATTTCTTTGTCTTTCTCACACACACACACACACACACACACACACACACACACACACACACACACACACACACACACACACACACACACACACACACACACACACACACACACACACACACACAGATCCAAATACAGTCAAACATACAGAATGATTTCACTACTTGGCTGTGTGAGGTCCAGGGTTTTGTGTCCTCTCTGCAGGCACAGGAAGATGACTGAAGCCCCCTGAGGCCCTTAACCATGACAAACATAAGGTGACAGGGAAGGGATGAAGGGAAGAAAAGACAAAGGAAAGAGAGAAGAGAAGAGAAGAGAAGAGAAGAGAAGAGAAGAGAAGAGAAGAGAAGAGAAGAGAAGAGAAGAGAAGAGAAGAGGCTTGCTTTGTTTCAGGCTCCATCCTCTACCTTTATTAACCTCCAAAACAAACGAGACAATAACCTGAAGGCGGGGAAATAGAGCGAATGAATTTCTTTCATCAGGGTTCTGAGGAGGAGAGGAGCGGTAAGGTAAAAATAGTCTGCAACAACCAGGGACAACAAGAGCGACTGATTTGGATAACAAGCTGAGAGAAAGTTGACCTGAACACTGCACAACAAAGAAAGGAAATGAGAGAGAGAGAGGAAGGCCAACGGGATGAATGGACTGAAGGCTGTAATCAGGTGGAGGTGGGAGAGGCGGGGGGATACACAGGGATCCATCGAGCACAGAGGTGTTGTCAGCCTTGCACAAACATAGCCTGACGCAATATCTCTATGGGGGAAAATGAATGGGGTTGGGTGGCAGGTTCAATTCTACTATTTCTGTAAATGTAATACTGGAAATAAATAAAGATATCAGAGTGTGTAAAAAGGTTGTTGCAGCAGATAGTATCAGGCACCATCTTCTTTATATCAGACAGTTAACACCAGCATTTCCACACTGGCATTTCTAACTATATATATGATAAGTTTATATATAACATGAAACTTAAACTGGGACTATACTCGATCACACTCGATCATCTGACATTCTCAGCTGCTTGCTGATTATTGCCGATTGCTTGGTGATGATGTCAGTTTCAGACTGGGTTCTGATAGCCAGTTCCATTCTGGATCCATTTAATCTGTGCAGTATGCTGAGAATGCTGATGTGACGTGACACTTTGGGCTGAAACATTTTCATATTCAGATCATCTGCCAGTTAATCAAGCTATTAATTGTTTTGATTGTACTTGAAATAATTATGGATAATATGTATATATCCAAAAGGACTCAATACTGTAACTGACTTTGATAAAATGCTGTAAAACTCCACCCTAAACGCTTTCATTTAACTAAATTGCAGGCAACCTTTCAGTTGTTGCAGGGGTGATTAAGAGTGCAACTGTAATGGCATTTAGCTACACTGCTGAGGAGCATGAATTGTAACCCAGGCCTTAGAAGATGGGGTTACAGGTTATAACATTTAAGTGTGGAAAAGTGTGATAACCACAGTCCATGTCTGAGGTGATTATGTGAAAATTATGTGAAACGTAATTTCTCCAGTGAAACCACTTTTGACCTGTAAATCTTCATATTAGATCACGTAGCTTACACGATGAAAGGGAGCGGCTGACTGACGAAAAGCAGGCGTGCATGCAGTGAGAGGTGTAGCACTCAGTTATGAAGGAGGTGAACAGTTGATGGTTTTTACCTGTGGCTGCAGCATCAGGATCCCTGCCATGGCGGTCTGCTTCTAGCCATTGGTACAAAGCTATGGACGAGCCACATGCAGGAAAAACATGGAGCAAAAAAAACAAAGAAAAAAGGAGGCAATGTCAAAACAAATGCACACAGAAGCAAATTAATCAATGAATGAGAATGAGGAAAGCATGAACGACATACAATATCAATGTCACAGCAGAGCATGGCATTTCAGACAGAACACACATGGACTTGAAAGTGATTATTAGCATATTGAAAGTTTAAATGGCCTGAGAAAGAGGCAAAAGCAAATGTCACAAAATGCAGACACTTGAAATGTGTTGTGGGCCATTGTTAAGTGTTATAAGACTTTTTAATAAGTGGGTAAAAAGTGCCATTAAAGCGGTGCAAGACCCACTGAAAATGTTGAAGCAGTGAGTGAAGTCATTGCTCGTGGTTTAATGTTAGTGAGCAGCAAACTCTTCTGAGTCAAACCAAGCAGCAGCATTTGCACACAGCGACAAACATTTTCAGGAGCAGCAAAACGCTGACATCATATTTAGATCTCAGTCAAACTCCACAGAAGCTGCAGAGATGATGTGTGTATCTTGTCTTAACATTTTTAATCCCTCCAGCACACAGTGGATATAAACTCATCCAGTGAAGTCAAACCTTGTTCAAATTCACAGAACTTTGTTTTAAATAAATAGTGGACAGTTCAAAGTTTTCAAAGATAATGAATATGTGAATTTGGGAAATATATGTCCAAAATGATGCATAAGACGGTATATTTTGTGCTCAGTAAAAAAACATAGATCTGATTTTTCAAACTAAAGGGGAATTTGGCAGCTAATGGATTAAAGGGGCCCTCCAGTGCTTCAGTGGTGCACCTCCATAAAGTTGGTGTACTAACATGAGACAGATAAGAGCAAAACGGCCAAAATCAAACCAGCAGATGCCTTACAGGGACTTTTAGTTCTTAGTACAGGTTTACCGTCCCATTATGCAACTCAACACCATCGTTTTGTTCTATCCTCCCTGCCCAGTGAAAGCCCACTCCTTTCAAAGCCCCAGTTCGTGAAACAGACTGTTTGCTAAGTGTGAATTTGTTGTCATTGAGCTCATGGTAAGATCAGACTTGACAAAGCTCCTCCTGAGCCACACAACACACAATCCGACTTTGACGGGTGAGTAGAACCTCTGGGATGACTAAAGTGACCTTGATGTGTGAAATCTGTGTTTTCCAGCTTAAAGACACTGTAACCATATTTAGTGTAAACTGATTTACACTGTGTACTATAAATGTCTAGACTACACCAGGATAAAACCAAGCTGATCTATCTGTTGATGAAGGTACTCTGTGAGCACACTGACAGTAGGTTAATCCCTGGGAGAGAAGTTCTGATCTTGTGGTTGGACTCACCAGACCCAAGATTAGCAGCCTTAATCAGCTGTCTCTCCCAAACACAAAACCCCCGAGGAAAAGCAGGGTGCCTTACAGTCACAATGCTGCTTGAGGTACCTTCGTCCAAAGTGCCTTGAGCACAGCATAGGGAGAAAGGAAGGAATCCTGGCAGTGTTTGCCATAATCTGTACAGGATTGTAACAGCCATGGTTCAGTGAAAAATGCTGAGCAAGGTCATCTCTAATGTTTGTGGTGTTGTTAATGGTGCAATAATGTGCACTCTAGCAGAAGCATGGATAGTATGGATAGTGTACTGTGGGTCTGTACAGACAAGCATGCACACATGCACGCATGCACACACACGCACGTACGCGCGCGTACACACACACACACACACACACACACACACACACACACACACACACACACACACACACACACACACACACACACACACACACACACACACACACACACACACACACAGATAGCAGGGGCTTGGATTTCACTGGATTTCAAGGTCATTATGTTGACACAAATGTTTTCATGCAGCTGGTAAATTCCTAAAATAGACTGAGAAGTGCAGACTGTCTATGAGTGTGTGTGGGCTGCTCTCTCTCTCTCTCTCTCTCTCTCTCTCTCTCTCTCTCTCTCTCTCTCTCTCTCTCTCTCTCTCTCTCTCTCTCTCTCTCTCTCTCTCTCTCTCTCTATCACACACACACACACACACACACACACACACACACACAGACAGGGACAGAACTCCATACTGCTGACCTTTATGACAGACAGACAGACAGACAGACAGACAGACAGACAGACAGACAGACAGACAGACAGACAGACAGACACACACACACACACACACACACACACACACACACACACACACACACACACACACACACACACACACACACACACACACACACACACACACACACACACACACACACACACACACACCTCCCTGTCAGTATTATGTAACTGTAGAACATTTATTAAGTGTGCTATCGCTGCAGTCCTCCTTGCTGTGGGCCTCTTACATCATTCTGCTCCTCATGTCTCAGACGGTGTCTCCTCTGGACAGTTTCTTCAATCAGCTCACTTACTATCAGTAAACATCTTCAGGAACTGCTGTTTGTTTCTCTGCCTGACACTGCAAGAAGTAGCACTGTGCTGTCATTTTTAAAGGTGAATTTAATTACAGATTTATGTTTTACTATTTACTCTTCACCATGCCCATGTTATATATGTACCGGATCTGCAGATTAGACTCTTTTCTTCTCTGTCTCTGAGTTGTTATATTGTTATAATAATCCAAGCACAATGCATGACAAAGTATACAACTGAAACCCTAAAAATGTGGCGCCCCCCTTCTTTCAGAGCAGCCCATCAGTGAAATAAATCCTCCAAAACAAGTGCAAAATGGTCAACAGGATTTTTATTATTTTTTTTTTTTTTAAATCATCTGGCTGAATGATGCTGCAGGTAAAAAAAGAGAAGAATCAGGAGAAAAAGAAAAGGAGAATCACTTGAATGCAACATGAGGCTGAACATGAACATTGCAGGTTAAAATGGAATCCATCAATGTGAACAAACAATTGCTATTATGTTCTGAGTTATTAGTCAACTACAAGCAAAACCCTATAATCCTTCTGATATTAACACTGATTTTCTGATAATATATTTCTTCCTATGAAATCTTGGATGTTGGAGAGTCCTTGAATGCACCACAGAGGAGTATTCCAAAAATGGTTCTTGCTTGAAACTGCAGCAGAGTCCTGCACCAGGTGTGTACCTGTGGGTGCAGACTGAGTTTACAAAGTTGGACGTGGCCCAGTACTAAATGAGACTTAAATGACAAAAAAAAAAGAATTTTTGCTGTGATGGATTCGATCAAAAGTGCTTTTCAGTCAAAAACTACAACATAATCCACTGGTATGGTACTTTTATTCCTCAAACCAAAGTATTTCTACAAAAGAGTGTATAGCCCCTTCTGCCCTGAGCTGTAGCAGGTACATGACGGACAGCCTCACATGGACAGATTCCATCAGTTTCATCATTGTGCACAGGACAGGTTATTTCTTTCTCTCGGCTGCTGACACCACGGCGCCTGGGACTGAACTGAAAGTCTCAGCAGTCTGTGAAATGAGGTGTCGATTGGTTCAAACGGTGAATAAGTCAGAAGTGAAGGAAACATTCAGCTGCTGAGTGAGAGGAAAACCACACACACAGCACTGCTGCTGTTATCTGCTTCTTTCAACAGTGCACCTCCGTCTGTTTGTATGCTGCCTCTTTACCCTCTTATCTGCTGATTTTCATACTTCAGATAAAATCGCACGTACGCACGCACGCACACACACACTGTGAAAAGATGCAAAAATACATTGCGGACATATTGGGGACCATGTAATCAATCTTCCTGCTTTAAAAGAGGTCTTGAACAAGCACACACTCACATCCATCGATGCTTCTATATATGGATAGCACAGAAGACCAATGTAGCAGTTTTGAGTGATTGCAATGATCAGAATGAGATCAATGAGCTTCAGTATTAAGCTGATTAGCTATTGGTTGGCATGCAAGGTGATGGATTTGCTATTGGTGGTGCTTAACATCCAAACAGCACTAATGTTACTTTGATATTCTTCCAGCTCAGTCCTACAAATCTATTTTACTGTGTGCAAAGGGATGAAATCTAATTTCGATAATAATGTCTCATTAATGTCATGTGCACAGCCAAACCAACAATGAATATACCCTATTAGCAGTATTATGAGTATATCACACTGTTGCACTGGGGAATGTGTCCCTCCATTACCATGAACACACACGCTGCAGTTTATCTTTGCTCAATCTCACACACACCCACCTGAAAATAGTTCCCAACAAATGCACTATTTCCTCCTATTTGAGCAACATTTGTGAAAAAGCGAGTGACAAGCTGTTAAAGGAAATTACTGAGCCTTTTTAAATGATAAAAATATACATTTGGGAATTTTTAAAGATTCAATCTTCAGTCCCATATTGAGAGATGGACTATTCAATGAACACATTGTTGGTTTTAGGGCTTTAACGCGAATAAACACAGTAAAATGGGAGAGAAGATTACAAATATATTATAGGAGAAACAGGAAAGATTTGACTTTTTCCTGAAAAGCACAAGCTGTATCAGAGCAGGATCTTCCCCAAGCAGCTCACTGTAGAGGAAACTAAAGCAATTATGTTGGTGAATCAGCGTTAACCCCACGACCCTCTGAGACCCTGTATTGATGCAGAGGATTGACTGTTTTCAGCCAGCTTTATATTTATAGTAATACACTCATTACTGCCCTCAGTCCACACTATAATTTCATTCCCTGGGCACCCAATTTAATCTGAGCTCTTTCTTCATTATGATGCAGTCTGTTCGACCAAGTGGTCTCCAACCTCATCCATTTAGCTTTAGCCCTGTTGTTGTTGTTTTCTTTGTTTTGTTTGTACTGCTCATTGTTGTGTGGTTTTCAATTCAACCAACACATAAGAAACAATTGTGATAATCTTAACCGGACTAACTAACTAACTAACTAACTAACTAACTAAACCACACAGCACTAAACTAAACACAAGACATCATAACAGGCGTTAGATCATTAGTCTCCATTAGTCGAGAAGTCAATAAAACATTGCTATCCTTAATTCTTTTATTAATGTACACATTTAAATGACAAGATAATTTAAGTGCGCATTTAAGTGGCATTTAAATAAAATTTGGTCATTGAAGAAAGTGATTAACGGTTTCAAATGGCTCTTATAATATATGGAATATTATTTCAGACATTGTTTAACCTTCTAGATTAAACTGTAAAAAACTGTTAACTATAGTCGACTGGGCTGCTCAGATTTTGTCTGTTAGAACAAGGCTTTTTTTTGCTTGTGCACTGTATGTGTTATGTTCAATATGACCTTTACTTTCTAATGGGATTACAGTGCAGAGATTAATGCAGCCGCACACACACACATTGGTCAAAATTCAGAGATCTGTCAAAACAGCTTTGCAACTGGACTGTCCTCAGGTCTCAGTGAACAGCTTAATATACTATGTCCTTATGTGGTCCAGTCAATATCAGGACAGAGTTGCATGTCTCTTAACAGAACAGAATTAACCCAGATAAAGCTGTCATCATCATAAAATTGTTACAAACCCAATGCTGTGAAATATCAATATACCTAACCAAATAATTTGAAATAATGTTACCACAAACTGTATGTAGCAGCAGACTACAGAGGAAAGAGAACAATAAACATACATAAACATGAGGGAGTGTCTACCTGCAGGCTTATTTTATGCTTAGAGGACATCACTTAAAGACATCTGCTGACATCCTTTTCACCACCAATTACAGACAAATATTTCATATTCAAAGGTGAGTTTCTCAAATCAGGTCCAGGAGGATGATTGTTGAACGTGGGAAGGATGAGACCATGTTCCCGCGTTCCTCAACAACATCGAGGTGTAAGTCTCTGGCTGCCATTGGATACTCTGGGACTGAGAAAGTAGCCAGCTGGAGCAGTTCTACCATTAGAAGTGAATGAGTGTGTTAAGAGTATGCGGGCTGTTTGGGCCGATGTGGACAGCCCTCACTGCTGCCTCCCAAATTGAATTGCAAAGCTGCAGCCGGGCAACAGTTCAGCAACAACAGATCAATGAAGCCTGTGAGTGTCTGCGTGCCTGCTCTGTCTCTACCTGGCTTTGTCTCTTCCTCTGCTGTTCTCTTACATAGTCTCGTTATAAATCATCACACTTCTCTCTTCCACTGGATACCACTTCACACCGATTGCTGTTAAATGAAGACATTTATCCAAAGAGCTTAATGCAGGATCTGTCATTAAATCCCAATCTCTAGAAAAAAATAATCTGTGAGAAAAACACACAGTGTGTTTTCAGTACAGCAGGGAAAACAAAAAAATGCAGACAATGATATTTTTATCATTATTTTGAATTATAATGTAAAGATTCAGCAGTGGCTTATTAGTTATAATTTTTACTCGAACAGTTAAGGCCCTCAAATGCTGGCATGTTGTCAACTAGAATTACTGCTTCGTGGTTGTATTCTTTCACCAGTCAATTTGCAGTGTGCATCCGTGTCTGTCCAGAATCAGGTGCAGTGAAATTGTTCTACATGGACATGCATGATTCCAGTGAATAATTTCCAGTGAAAAACATGCTTGCTGTCTTCAATTAGAGACTATTTTTACAGAGGACTGATAGAGAGCTTCATCGCTTGTTGCAACAATGATCATCTGCAACATCAGCGAAACCAATGAGCATGTGGGGGAGTAACAGTAACAGTGCTGTGTTTACATGATTGAGAAAGGGACGGCTAGACATACGGACTACCCAAAAACATAATGCTTTGGGCCACAGCTGTCACTGGTATAATAAAAAAAAAACAACAACAAACAAACAAACAAAAAAAACCTCAAATGGCAGTCATGATCCTTCATAAGACTGTTGATAGTTCCTGAACAACTTGTGCTCCTTCATACTGCACAACGCATGGACTGACTGCACACATGAAGGCACATTGTGGCATAGCTCAAGCACTTTTCTGTATTCTGTAGAATGAGTGTAGTCACATACCTGCAGAGTTAAACATTCTTGTAGCATTAGTTATTGCTCAGATCTGCAGTTAGAGGCTGCCAGCGCGCTGAGGACTGGCTCTCCAGTCTGTCTTTGTCTCATTCACACATTCAGGTGATGCTGTTCTAAATGACCTTTGAAGTTTTTCCACAAAGAAAAAGCAATGTCTGCACACAGTTTGACACTAATCATTCTCCATTTTTTTTAACTACCCGGGAAACCATACATACATAGTAAGCTGACTAGCATGTTACAGCTGATACAGAACAACTGGTGCACTAAGACATCCCAGGTACATGTTCAAGCAGCGTGGCTACGCAGTCAAAGTGTTGTGTTGCAGGCATCAAATTCAGAATGAGTCTATATTAAAAAATAATGACGCTTAGCAATTTGAACACTAAACATCTTGCCTTTTGTACTGTATTTCATTAATTATGGGCTGAGAATACTCAGCCCATAATTAAAATAATTGCATTCTGTTTTAATTTACATCTCCAGCAATCCACCTTTTTTCGGAAACATGGTTGCATCATGTGCCAGATCCTGCATTTATGTTTTGACATCATTCTCAGTATTCTCTTTGGATTAGTTGCTTGTAGTGTGAATGGTGAAACAGCCAGAGGTTGGTAAGTCTCCATTCTCTTAATCCTATCAAGTTAATTATTGAGCTTGTCAATCACATGTTTTATGTATTTAATGCAGCACCCAAATAAGAACTGGCCACGGCGCAGTGGTGGAAAGCAAATGAGTACATTTACTCAAGTGCTGGACTTAAGTACAAATATGGGGTATAATAGGTCACACACTGCATCATTAGAGCCACAAATCACTTCATGCACCTCTAATTACATGTTATTGGCCCCAGGAGGATGTCCTCAAAATACAAATACACTAGTATATGAATTCACAAACACAGTGTGAAGCAGCATCTCATTACACAAAATATGTTAAATCTCAGCACCTTACCAAGCACAAAAATGCCCAATTACAGCACACCCACACATATACACACTTATTAGGTTTTCATCACTTCTGGGGACATTACGTAGACTTAGATTTATTTCCTGGAGCGTTACCTTAACCATAACCATCGCCACTACTTGCTTAACCCTAACCTTAACCCAAGTCTTCACCGTAATATTTAATGATTTATATTAGGGGACCTGCATTTTGTCCCCACAAGTTAGGCAAGTCCCCAAAATGTGACTATGTGACACACACACACACACACACACACACACACACACACACACACACACACACACACACTGGCAGACAAATACAAGAAAGACGGAGCAACTAATTGTATGTTGGCTGCAGGCACTAATGCATAATGTATGTGGATCCTGTTGCCTTGTAAGGCCAGGTGATCAGACAGTCGGCTCTAGAAGAGTGTGTAAGAATCAGTGTGTGTGTGTGTGTGTGTGTGTGTGTGTGTGTGTGTGTGTGTGTGTGTGTGTGTGTGTGTGTGTGTGTGTGTGTGTGTGCGTGGACTCTGCAGTCAGGAAGCATGACTGACTGACTGACAGGCTTTGTTGCCCTGTTTCAAGGCCCTGCAGATCCACAGCAGTGTGTATGGGTATGCTTGTATGAGTCCTTTAGTAGCAGAGAGCAGACAGACAGAAGAGCAAACTGCAATCACCAGCCGACTGAGAGACGAGGTTGTCAGTGTTTCACCTGCAGCGTGAAGGTACAGACGTGTGTATTCAGGGCTTTGAAAGCAGGCCTGTGGTCCTGATCATTCACAGTCCCCTGGGCTTGCATGTCTCGTGTTACTTCAAATGCATCTGTCTGCACATATCCTGAATATCTGCTGAATACATTAAATCATACCCCTCAACGCACTGAGTCAGTCATGCGTGAAAGAAACGATGCATTCTGGGCACAAAGAGCATGTAGAGTACACACACTCACCACAAGAAGTGGCGTGGAAATATAGGCTCAACCAAACAAACAACGTCCTCATAAAGCACTCAGGTCTGCTTGGAATCTTAACAAGTAGAATCACATAACAGAATCACAGCAGACACAAACTGACCCATTAATCATTCATGTGCCATCAAGACAGATTTCACACATTTCTGTCCATGAGTCAGCAGAGAACATAAAACAAGCCTCTATACAAATATCTCAAACCAGCCTGAATCTTGACTATCACAGCCTAGAAACTGAAGCAGCAGAGGCCATCAGCATGTGTGGTAGGTCCCTTGAGTCATTCATCCATGATTAAGGCTGATACAGGATAATAGATTCATTGAAAGAGAGAATGGACCAATGAAATATTAGCTTTAATAATAATAAAAAAAAATAATAATAATAGTGTTGAGTGTCATTGACGGTGTTGTAAAAGCTAATCTAAAAAGGGTAAATGTAGAAGGCATTGAATTAGTGGGAGAAAACAATACTCATGTGAACAAGATGAACTCATTTTCCCAGGTTTTCCTCGTAGTGCAGCAGTTATGAAATATTTTTTTCGTGGCCAAAGTCTCCCTACAAGTCAGCAGGAGTTGATCTACTGCTCCCATAACATTCATAACACATTCCACCACCCAGTGCTCCACCAGCATCACCTGTTACAACTGGGCAGCCAGCCTGGACACACACACACACACACACACACACACACACACACACACACACACACACACACACACACACACACACACACACACACACACACACACACACACACACACACACACACACACACAAAGCATTCAAACAGCTCATATGTGCACAGAACACACTCAACCTTTTCGCTCTCTCTAAATGGAGCTAGCGCCCGCTGTGCCGAGCTGGCCTGCCAATGCCTGGCACTGGTTGGGTGGGAGCAGCACCCATCTGTCTCCTTGGCAACAGGTCAAGTAAAGATGGGGGGTTGTTGTTGTTAGGGTGTTGGGTGGTGAGGAGGTGGTGGTTAACACCTTCTAATCTCTTAATCATTATGAATTATCCTTACATGATGGGGATCAGGGCTGCAGGGGGCTAGGCTGAATCAGAATGAGAAAACTGTGTGTGTGTGTGTGTGTGTGTGTGTGTGTGTGTGTGTGTGTGTGTGTGTGTGTGTGTGTTACAATGGTCCAGTGTTCCAGTGCCTGGGCTAAGCTGGCCCTATTCAGCGCTGTATTGGCTGGCAGCAGGACGCTACTGTGGTGATGTCATCATCCTGTCATGCTGTCAAACACTGCTCTGTTCTTTTATTCACTTTAAGGTGGCGAGAAGAGAAAAGGAGTGATGAAGAGGGAGAGGAAAGGAGGAGGCTGGGGCAGGAGGTGTTGAGGGTGGCGGACTCATTTTCATTCAGGCACATGCTCTGGTTGCTCCCCTGGGTCCTTCCATCATGGGGGCTTTTGTGTCCCGCTCCATGACTCACTGTCAAGTGACTATTAGTAGATTAGCAGCTGCTGTTTATCTACACCTTGTTACGAGCTCTCCGAGAACTGGCTGATGAAAGGAGCACAGACAAGCCTCACTGCACTGAATGTCATCAGTGATGGACATGATGAAGGAGGCCGTAACTCATGCAGGATGATAATGCATTGTCTGCACTGAGGGATCTGGAGGGGAAAATGTGTCCCCACAAGTTGTGGTTGCCACAGTGGCGTAAGTCCAGAATTCTTTACTCATGACACAACCATGTCAGCAGGCAGGCTGCAAGTGAGACAAGAGCTCTGCTACGCCAACTAAAGCAATTAAAAGTGAAAACCAGCAATCCTCCTTTAAGATGTTGCACCCTGACATTCCCCCAAAACTGTTTTTTTTTTCTTTTTACCTGTAGGACTATTTATGCACCTAATGGTTTTGATGTGAGCTACAAAGATCTGGAAGTATCAGCTGTAGAGATGTCTTCCTCCTCTTGAATATAATGGAATGCATCACTGTGCAGAAGGAAGCGTGCATCTGCTCCCCTAACTTTAATCTGAGAGGTTTGTTTATAGCCAACTGACACAGGAGCTAATTTTACAGCTCAGCTAAGGAGGATACCAGGAATGTTGACATCTCACGCTGTCACAGGCACGAGCCTAACCTTCATGAGTAGATGCATGCTTCCTTTGGCTCAGCAATACGAGTGGCAGGTGTATTTTGGTAGAGAGAAAAGCTGACAGCAATCTTGAGTAATCGGGTCATGATTTCTGGAGACATGTTGAGTTTTTCGAATGTATTTTTTGGTGCTTTGACCTGAGTGCCATCTACTTCCATCATATTGAAGAAAAGTAAAACATCTGGGGCTGTAGTACATATTTTTGAAAGGGACATAATGAGTTAACTAGGTCTGTAACTTGTTCATTGTCTGTTTTGCCTTCCACCAGTTATTCTGTCTGTCCCTCACACTCATTTTAAACAGGCACAACATATGTAGCTGTCTGAACTGTTGTATGTGTGTCTGTGTACGTGTGTGTCAGCAAATGGCAGCTGTCCTCACAGCAGCTGTAAGGCTATAAGGAGGTGGTGATGGTGATGTGCCTGATGGGAATGAGTCACAAAAGATAAGTTCATTATTAGTGCAGCCTGGTGTGTCTGTCAGGTCTCATCTGGCTTTACTGCATGCATGATGACTTTTGAAAGTTCATTTAGTTTCATCCAGATGTTTCCGGAGGAGGCTAGAAAGTAGACTAGCAGAATGTCTTGTGGCTCTAGCGTTTAGGTGTCGATACTGTAAATTCTCAAATACTGGACGGGGTCATTATTTACCTCATTCCATTTTATGTAAAACAGGTTTATTGGTCTTTAGTTCTCATTTTTCCTGTTTTATGAGTAGATTTGTTGTTCTCATCTGTTCCAATTTTCTTTGAACAAAAACGCTGTCCACTCACTAATTAATTCCAGTCTGTTCTCTTTATTGTTTTTTGTTTGGTGTTAAGCTCCTGTCAATGAAACTCAAAATAACAGCACTCCTGCTCAAAGGGCATGGCCCATTCTTTCCTGCATTTTAAATGTAAAGCATGTACAAGTTACTTATTAGTAAAATTAGGTTTAATAATTATATGCTTTTAATGTAAAACATTAGAGTTTCACTGACAGCAGCTTAAGACTGATCAGAAAAAAACAATTTAAAGTAGAAGCTTTTGAAATAGAATAGTAAAGAACAACAGAAACTGTCTAAAAGAAACACTCAAAGCTGCAAATTGGTAAGTATGACAAAACTGTTGCTGTATCTGTATTTGAAAAATGATTTTATCTGAATAGATGGTAAAAGAGATTCTGAAATGTTGGAACTTCTGAGTGGATATGGATGTTGCATTATGACTGAGAAAAAAACAAATTCATCTGTAACTTTATAAGACATCTTGTTAGAAGAGATGGCAGGGGAACATGATCTCTGTTGGCAGAGCTGACAGAAGCAGCATCAAGCAGGCCCTTGTGCTGTCTGCATGAATAGAAAAGATGAAAGGAGAGTGTGACAGGGATCACATGAAAAGATGTACAGTACCAGTCCACAACAGGGAATGACTAACAGGGAGAGAAAGATACGAGCCTCGCAGTGAAGCTGAGGAACGAGACGTGTGACAGCGAGGTGTGGCAGACAAACACGAAGCAAAGGACACAAGACAGATGAGATCAACGTGAGACGGAGGGAGGAAGAGAAAATGAAGGAGAGTGGACAGCTGTGGAGAGGGGCGAGCCCAAGTTTAATTAAAAAGGACAGAAGCGATGCTGCTCCTCTAAAGCTGACACGACAACATTAGCTGCGTTTCCATGTAACTGTCAAGCAAATTTGAAGGAAACTTTTGAAATGTTGAAAAAAAGCCAAAAAAAAGTAAATTGGGCCTGTTTCCATCAATTTGTTTGGAGCGAATGAAGTGGGCTACGCAAAGTGTACTAACAGACCACAGTGCATAATCCCTCCCGGTGCTGGCAAGCTTATATTTTCAAATTGCTGCAGGAAGGGTTAGCTTTCATTTCTGGTAGCTTTTAACAGCTATGAATTTACAATTAAAAACTTTCTGATGCTTTCTTGTAAGATGTTGCTGCCAAACAGATTCTGAGAAATTATTCCACTCCTTGTTTGGCATTTGTCAAAGATGCAAACAACAGGACTTTTTAAATAAAAGCCTTTAATCAAATAATGGTAGAATGGTTTCTCCTCGCTAACAGAAATAATGCTATCATTCCAGTAAAGCCCGTTTTGCTGGAGCCCAACCTGCCTGTACTGCAGATGTTTCACATTAAAAGCCTTCCATATGCACAATCCCCTGCTGCAGGTAAACTTCTGGGCAGATGTAGGCTAAACCTCGACTCTGACTGATTATTCCTCTCTGAGCACAAAATCTAATTACTTCATAGTTGCTTGTAAAGCTTACTACACTTTCACTTGATGAATGTGTCTTATTCTTTGCTTTAAGCAAAGGCATTTTTCATTCTTAAACTGGCTCCTCAGAGCATGACTACAGGTCCTGATCTGGGGTAAAAATCCCAGTGCCTCCTTTCCCTTTACTGCCTAACAATTACAGAACCTCAAACCAGCCAAATCCCTACATTCAACCACAATGTAAATACCTCTCCATTTATACCACTCCATTTCCAACATGTAGCACGAAATGCATTGCAACTCTCACTTTCTGAGAAACTGGAAGCAGACAGTGTTTCTTGACAAATGACTTAAAGTGTCAGTGTAATGACATTATAGATTTTTTTATTGTTGATGCTATGTGCAGAGCCAAATCAGCAATGAATGACATCAGAAGGTATTGAGAGACTAACAGACTAACACATGGTTGGTTTTAGTCTTTTTACGAGAATTGTTAATAATGAAAAATAGACTATAATGGCAACCTTATTTCTAAACAATGTATACTTTTTATGCTCATTTTATATTCATACTTTTATGTTAGTTCTGGCTTGTTAAACACTTATCAAATCACTTGACCATCACACTATCTTACACGGACTAACTTGGACAACGTCTCACACCCACTTCATGATGTGATGGTCAGGCACAGGAGTACTTTCAGTGAGAGACTCATCCCACCAAAACTCAAGACTGAACGCCACAGGAAATCATTCCTGCCTGTGGCCATCAAACTGTACAACTGCTCCCTCTGAATGGCCCTTGGACTTTTTCACTGCCTGTTAGATCACACATATTTATACTGATATTATACGGATACATATTTGACCAAACTCAATTTACAAAGCCCATCCTTCTATAAATACTCTATTTTTTCTCAGTATATATATTTTGTTTTATATTTAGTTTTTTTCTATATGTTTTTTCTTTTCTTTTCTTTTCTTTTCTTTTCTTTTCTTTTCTTTTCTTTTCTTTTCTAATTTTATTCTTATTCTGTTCTTGTAAGGAGCACCTGCAACAAAAAAACAAAACAAAACAATACAAAAAACAAAAACATTTCCTCTCAGGGATCAATAAAGGAATTCTGACTGATTCAGATTTTTCTAGACTAATGTTAGTCTAATGTAAGAAACATGGTGGTTTCACAGCCTGCATGACAGCTATGCTTAATGCACGTGTGTGTGTGTGTGTGTGTGTGTGTGTGTGTGTGTGTGTGTGTGTGTGTGTGTGTGTGTGTGTGTGTGTGTGTGTGTGTGTGTGTGTGTGTGTTGGTACAGAGGGTGGGGGAACACAATAAAGCTAAATGCTTTCAAGCCTGGCCAGCTGACAGTTGATATAAATTATTGCATGTAATCAGAAGGAGAAAGGATGAGAGTAAGTTGGTGGGTGGAGGTGCAGAGATGGTGGATGCTCTCTTTAGCTCATCATCCTCATTCAGCAAAATGATTTGTCTGGCTTAAATGCTCTCTTGTCTCCATGGCAATCCCTGTGCATCCTGTAGCACACACAAAAGGGTGAAGGGCCCCTGTAATGGAGGTTACATCATCCCATTTGAACCCAGGCACATGTTAATTACGTTGCCTTTGAGAAGGCCCCTCAGCTCATCACACAGGCCTACCTGAGTGTCGGACAGGTGATTAACATTTGGCAGGCAATGCTCGTGATGTTTTATAGTGGGTACAGCCCTCTGGTTCCTCCAAAACTCAGAGGAGGGCCCTGAGGTTTAAGGAGGTTGCTTGGAAAGGAAATGATAATGGCTTGGAGCCGAGATAAAGACAGACAAAAAGTAAAAGATCGAGAGTGACAGACAGAGGCATGTTTGTTCAAACGGCCCTAAGGATGAACAGGACATTAAGGACAGTTACATAAGCTGCTTCAGCAGTACATCCCATACTTCACCCTTCAAGCAGGAGGACTGATATAATGTGAACGGAGAGATGAAAAGAAAAGAGAAGACACTGAGAGCAGAGGATGTCCTTTTGTTTCAGAAACTCACAGGAGAGAGGAAAACCTGAAGATGACATCACGCTCTGGAAAGATTAGAGCCAAAAGTTTGAATCACTACAACCACAGGACCATACTGACGTTTCTACAGTGTGTGTGTAGTGTGTGTTGTATGTCTGTATATAATTACATGTCCGTGTGCTGCATGGGGACACAACTCACTGGAGTATTTCATGCAAATGTCCAATCCGCTTGAATCTCTTCTGTCAAACCAGCTAAAAAAAAACAAAAAAACTTCTGTCTACATGATTCTAACTTATCTGGTTTGCATACAGCAGATCAAAGCTCAGATAAAAACAGCTGTGAGCACTGGACCAGGGCGCAGTAACAGTTTCAGTCCATAATTACAAGAGTGACTACTATTCTCACAGAACGTCCACGCACAACAAGGAGCTTCTCTGTGTGGTTCACAGGACACACAAGCCATTTTATCCTTTGCTAAAATACAAATGTTGATTGGTACAGCTTCTTGTGAATCCACAGTATATCTGGTGTGGTGTTTGGTTGCAGAGAGCCTTCTCAGCAGTCTGTCCATCCGTTTCTAACTGCATCATCTGCCACTAGCCAAAGTGGCATCCCGCATTATAAGTCACTGCAGAGGGGAACTGGCTTTCAGGCAATCAAACAGGGTACATTCTTCAGCTTTTAGATAGATTTATGTGCTTGACAAGGGCTTTCCTCAGGTAAGACGTGCTGCCCTACACAGCTTTGCATTCACATTACAAACATTGCAGCATGCTGTCTGTGTCAAGTTTTGTATAGTATGTCCACACTTGCACACTTTTGACTTGTCATTACCTGTATTTATCCTCACTACTGTGACTTGAACAAGATGCAGGATGGCACGGTCTCGCTCTCTCTCTTTAGCTATTGCCATTTAAAAGAATAGCTGTGAACTTGTTGCATCTAGCTGTTTGATATACAAAAGCCCTGAAATATTTCCAAATTTTGCTCTCTTTGTCCCTCACATTAGAATAACTTTTCCTTCTGTAAATCTCTGCTCCTCTCAGATTTCTAAACTCTGCTGTCCTGTCACGTTTTACCCTTCACTCCGCTGTGATAAACAATCTAGCCACTGGTTCAGAAATAGCTGCCAAGTCTCTCTAATCTGCCTTGACAAGTCCACCGATGGTCCAATTACATAACCTGATGTTGCTTTCCGGGGAGGAAAGGGGGTTTCGTCTGGGCGGGAGTGAATGCGACCCAAGCTCAATCACACACACAAAAACAGTGCCAATTAACTGGCGATGATGGAGATTTCAGCTGTTTGTTAAACACACTCTGAGGGATTTACATCGAGCGGCTGTGTGCTGTGACATAATCATGACGGGCAAATCCCTCACTGTCCTGAGCCCCCACTAATAATGCTAATAATAATAACTGATTTCATCTGGAACTCATTATTTAGTCATTTCAATTTGATGCAATGTATTGTTGGATTGGTAAGAAGGCTTTGAACGTTAAACTGAAAATGCTATTTCTCTTTTCCATCCATCACTCACTTGATAGAGCGCAACAAAGAAATGGGCTGGTGCATGACGGTGTTCTCTGTAGCTTCGCCTGCTGATTTGGCCCATTTTTGTACTCTAATTTTTATTTTCATATAGGGAACATTCATTGCCCTAAGCCACTGTTAATTTGTGACAAAGATGAAACAAATAACAGTCGATACAATCCATTCTTTCATGAACACACAGAGATTATCTCTCGAGATTATCTTCACATCACTTGCACTGACAGTATTGCACTTTGGACTGTTTGCTTCATTCACTATATTCACTGTCCTGTGCAGTCGTACTGGGTGTTCAGCTTTAAGGAAAGGGAAAGAAAGGAGGCAGGTAGAGAGAAGGAGAGACTAAGACAAAGGCAAAAAGGAGATAACTCAATCCATTCTCTGGTTTAAAACAAATTAATAAAGTTTAGAGAGTAGCATTGAGGGAGAATATGAGCTTTCTGATAGCGGTCATGCTTTGTTCACCCAGCCTTATCACACAGGCCAGAGGTCAATGGATGAGTTGGAACATAATCAGTGGGAGATCAAGGTCCAACCAAATGTCCTCATACAAACAGACACATTATTTTTTTTACGTTTCCATCCAGCAGGAGGTTTGTACTACAGATACACTCAAAATACCTAAACAGTACACACAAATTGTCCATTCATAGTGTGTTATGTTCACCAGTCCATCTAGAGACTAAGTGGAAGGTGCATTTACATGAGCTACTGGGTGCTCAAAAGAAGGTGTTTACAAGAAGCATTCATTTTCTTCTTTTCTTTTTTCCTCATTACTTGTGAAATAAAGGGCTCCGTTTAAAGTTCTTGACTTAATTTGATCAAACTGGGGCTCCAAACTCAAGGGATGTCACATATGTAGTCTGCCTTCAAGTGAAACTTCATCACATTGAGCATTGCGTGCTGACCTTACATAAAGCTTGTCAAAGAAATATGTGCATGAGAGGAGGCAGCTTAGTTTGGATGCTCGACACATTACAACGCCCCAGCAATCTCTGTCAGTCATACATGGCTGCTTCTTGTTAGCATGTAAAGCAAATGTATATTAAATACACACAAAGCATTTCAGCTCTGTAATGTTCACGCTGTGTTTCTAAAGTATAATCCATGTCCACTGTGTGTGTCCAGCATGTCTCACAGTTAGGTGATGGCCTGTCAGTCTGCAGCAGGGCCCCTGTACCACAGCGGCTCTAATCTGTCATAAGGGGCCATAGTTACCGCTGTGCAGCCTATCACAGTTATGTAAGCAGATTTACAGCCTGCCTGACATAACACTGCACTCCACGCTGTTACAATGATGATGCCGGTGTGAGCCGATGTCGCCTGAGTGTGTCACTGGGGACTCAGAGGTATTATGGCATTACATTCAACAATCAGTAAAAATTAATGGAGGGGTCATTAATCACAGCTGCTTCAATCATGGTTAGACTCTAGCTAGCTTGTTTTCTCCAGTCACAGCCTGCATCTCTGTTTTACCTGCTTGTCTCTCTCTCAATCTGAGTGAGTGTACCGTCACACTACAAACATATCTACTATTGATTTCTCAGAGCAAGCATAGCAAGTGAAAAGGGGGGGGGGCAGCTTGAAAGGGCCTATGGTGAAATAGGGAATTAGACAAATCCTTGAGGCTCAACATTACAAAGCACACTCATGATAACTGTGAATTTATAAAAATGCAATGATCAGGTTAAGACTAATAAACTAAAAAAAAAGGAAGCGCAGTGAATAACTGTGTATCACCTTTTCATTGAATATCATACATTTTCAAGCATCACAGGTTGGTTTGTCTGAAAAAAAGGACAGTCAATAGGTATGGTATTGGAACAACGTAGCTTTTTTTTCTGCAATATATGTATAGTGATCTGAAAAAATACAGGACACACCAGCACCTGGACGAGGTGCTGCTGATAACAGGAATGCACACACTCAAAAGCCACCTTTGCATAACTGAACGCATGTCCGGAGCATCCAGGAGACATTATCTGTGACAGGAGCCACGCTGTGTGCATGTTTACAGGCAGGTGGTATGCTCTGCACACACAGCGATCAGCTGGCTGCATGCTCTGGTGAAGGGGTGCACTTGACTGGTCTATCAAACAACCAAAACAGGCAGTGTTCATTCTCAGGTTGTGGTAGGCGACTAGCGGGGCCTGCTTCTGTTGTTTGATAGATAGATGAAGTGCACCTCTTCACCTGAGCACACTGGGGAGTTTCATATTCTCAAACTCAGTCCTCCTGGCTCATTGAGAAATCATTTAACGTACAGAAGCCAATAGAAGAGGCCTATCGTCCTCTTTTAATGGAGCCTACACTCCTCTGTTCAGTGAAGAGGAAGAAGCAAGAGAGAAAGGCTACAGAGTCCTAGAACTCTACAAGTAACTGACCTTGGAACAATGAATTCCTGAAAGACCAACATTGTGTTTCACAAATGGCTGCCTTGCAATACATCATTAAGGTTATTGTGTGCACAAGTGAAGTGTAGCATGCATGAGTTGTTGACCAAAGAGAACGCAGAGCTTAAAACTTCGGAACTGTCCTACAATTCACGAGGGAAAGGACAAACAAAATGATGATGAAATGATCATATGCATTGTGAGGTTTCAGGAATCATGATATGAGACTAGATTTGACTTTGCTCCTTGTTATATTATGACACAATGTTAATGCTGACATTTCCTGATGTTGTTAGCAGCATTCCAGTTGTAAATTTCTGAGTTTTAGCTCAGCTAGCAGTGAACAATACAAGCTACAAGGGAAATGTCAGTGACATTTTCATAAACCCTTGAGCGCCTGCAGGACACGATGTGACATTCTGAGACAGCCCCACAGGGAGACAACAGGCTTGTTTTCAAGACTGGATTAAGAAGCTTTTACAACTTAGAACTCTTAAATACTTTAAACACACCAGGCCAGCATGTGTGCACCAGCTTCTATACATACTATACTGGGTAACATGAGAACATTGAGATGTTCTAAAGATGAGCTCAACCCCAATCAAAAGAGGCATCCATTTTTCTTTTACATCCACTTTTGTCATTTTAAAAAGTTGGTTGGCTGCTGTCATAACGTAGACGTGCTAAATCAAAGGGTCACTATGCTTCAAATGAAAAGCAATGGAAAGCTCCTTACACACTGCAACTTCTCTCTAAGTCTCTTCAAGAGCACGCAGTTATCCACATGTGAACGATGACCGAGTCTCATCCATCTCTATGACATCAGGCCCTCAAGAATGGCGGTTCGAAATAGCAAAAGACACTCTTGGCCTTTAGACATGACATGTGGTACAAACTAGTTTAATTCAACCATGCCCTGACCTTTAATGGCTTTCAGTACGCACAATGAAGAAGACCCCAAATCTCTTCTTAATGGAAAAAGTTACACAAAAACAGAGTGAAGTTGAGCTTCCATGGTCATGTCCAGCGCCAACAGACTTGTGGGCCCCCCTAATAAACCAAAACAACGTCCAAGCTCCCTCTGGTTCCTTTGTCTCCTTCCTCCCCCATAAAAAGAGAACATATGGAGCTCAGGGTCAGAGGTCATTCTGAGGGAGGGACAGTGAAATGGCTCCTCACGCCTCCCAAGATCTGATGCTGTTGGAGACAGAGGGGCATTTGCAAAGGGATGTGACCAGTCAGCAACAGCTAGCAGCATCCTCTGAGGTCATCAGGTCCTGCTGGCTCTCAGAGGCAGACAATCCATCATTACTGCCCCCCCCCTCCTCCCCCACCCCTCAATCCTTGAACTTTGACCAGCAGCACATGGCAGCCTCTGTTCGACTGTATGGGTCTAGCATGAGACCGCACACCCCTGACACTGAACATCTTGTCAGACAGGCAGGTTCAGGGTTCTGTCAGAACCTTCAACTTAAACCTACAGGCTGCAAAACCTCAGACTGCCTGCAGGCTGCTTCGAGCCTGTTGTCTGAGTTGTCCGGAGTTCCCAAAGCTACAAAAAGCAACATAAAACTACATTAACCAAATGCTGACTGCTGGTCACTGCTGTAGGTTTTTGGCCTTGTCTGCTACATATTTAGTTTTTGTATTCTTACTTTTTGTTACTGCTTTCCTTTTTTGACAACAAAGACAAGAGAGGCATTTTACCCCAGCTTCAGATATGGCTGTCTGGTATGAGCACAAACATTATCTGCATTGAGATATGGTCAAACAACGTTGTCTGCATGAAGTTTCTTTTGTACGAGCAACAGCCCAAAACCAAAAGATGCTCAATTTATACTCACATGAATAAGACAATAGGAGCAAACTGGGGAGGCTGCAACCAGACAATATTTGGTATTATCTCTTGACAATTGCTGCCTGTGAATTCTGTGTCAATATCTTGCCAGATATTGTACAAGACATTTACTTTTATTATCGTTAACTTCATAATATGTCATTTCTTCATTTTAATGTATTACTTAATGAAAGAGGTACAGTAGATTAACTTTTTCTTTGAAACTTGGAGACCTGAACTCCACTTAAAGGAAGCCATTTCTTTTTCCTAAAATTGGTTCACAAAATCATTATTTGTCCCGTGAGGCCAAAACATCAAGAGCCATTAACAAGATGACCTACAGTGAGAGGCTTTATAAAAAAAAGACAGGAGGATGCCGCTGGTCAAACATTGCAGGAAGTAGAGAGTGGAGTCATGGTTATGAGCATGAATGTGTGTGTGTGTGTGTGTGTGTATGTGTGTGTGTGTGTGTGTGTGTGTGTGTGTGTGTGTGTGTGTGTGTGTGTGTGTGTGTGTGTGTGTGTGTGTGTGTGTGTGTGTGTGTGTGTGTGTGTGTGTGTGTGTGTGTGGAGACAGTGGTGAGGCCAGGCCTGGCCGTGTGTTACATTACAGTGATGCGTTCAGTGTAGCCTGGAGGGACTGTCTGAGTGGATTACTCTAACAGGCTTAACAGCAGCCTGGCCGGGCTAACAGAGCACGGGGCACCGAACTCAGAGAGATGGACAAAATCACTACAGGGGAAAGACAGGAGGACGGAGCTGATCAGCCATGAAAGAAAGAAAGAGTGAAAGAGAAAGAAATGAGAATCTGTAGCATAAGAAAACTTAACAAAAAAGTATTTATTGTAGAAGAAAACTATAACAATGGCAATCCTGTGATATGTTGCCAATACAGAATGAGATAAGTAGATGTTTCAATACCTCCTGAACAATAAAACAAGTGTGCAGAGGTTTTTGTTTAACTGAGCATCACACATGCCACATAGTATTATCTGCCCATTACCCTGGCATACCATTGTTCACATAAGTCCAGAGGGGCGTGCGTCAGTGTTGGAAGGCCCTGTCATCATTAGCGTATGTCGGTGGCCAGTGTTAGCATGCAGCCTTTGTGCTGATCTGACACCCAGAGCAGTCTGTGTGTGGACAGATGGTCCAGGCCATAGCAGAGCTTTAGCTGCTCAAATCCCTTTGTGTCCTGCTGCAGGACACTCCCACCTCAGCCCCTTCACACCTCTGAGTTCCAGTCATATTTAAAGCTGTACCAGCTAACTTCCCAGCTGCCAATGGCAGCAAGGGAGCTCTTTGAACAAACTGAATATTAATAGCTTGAAACAGGGTCAGACAGACCCACTGTAACTGAAAGTCTTCCCAGAGGACACTCAAACGTCCCAGATTGTTTACATTAAAATGGCCTGAGGGCTCCATACAGCTGTGATTTAAGGTTTGAAATTCATTACGTTCATCTCACGAGACCAGTGTTAAGATTATTTGCATATTCCACTTACCTAAATACAACCCTGTTCAGACATACACCTAATTACATATGTGTGATAAGCTTTGTCTGAACTGAATTAGATTAACATAAAGGCTGCAGCAGGACAAAGTTAAACATGCACATATCACATATTATTTAAATAAACTGAAAAACGCTGTTGATTTTCACATCACGGTGCAGGACAAAAGAGGACCCCTCATATTTTTAATTTCACGGAATGGCAGCTACAAGGATAAAATTATGAATATCCACCCGTCACATTACACATAGTATGAGATTAAAAAAAAAAGAAATGAGGCAAGAATCCAAACTTAATGTCATTTTATGCATGGGTACTGTCAGGCTGTCGGCAAATTCTCTAATAAATGATGAAACTACAGTATATCAGGAGACTCACTGTGAGGAGAGGAGACAGCATCCTTTATCCAAAAGACAGAAAGACATTCATTTAGAGTAGATGAAGCAAGCAATGTCAGGTATTCTATGTCTTTAAAGGGATAATCAGTCTCAAAGGGATTTACAGGCCCACATTTGACAGGAAACAAAGACGTCCTGTTCATGTTGGCAAGGAAAAACTACCACCATAAAAACACAACCAATCCTGGGAGGGAAAGTAGAATGTCCCTGTTGGACTAACAGGTGCAATGTGAGCAAATTACATTATGATTTGCTGTGACTATGCTGCGCATTAGCTAACAAGATCATTTTGGTATCATCACACACACACTTCAAGCTGCTGAATATATTAAATCAAATGTTAAAATTCAAGGTCACAAAGAAAGTAGAGAAGCTAAGCTGGTATTTAATTAATCCACAAGAGATGATTTTTTTACACAAAGTCTGAGCTGTACCTGTATTCATCTTGAAACAGACACGTTGACACTTGTAGGAAGAAAGGAAACCTTAACCACGCTAACAGTACAGGTATTATACGACAGTACGCCAGAAACTCCCTTTAGTACAGGCGTTTAGTGAAAAAAAGGGTGAACCTCAAACAAGTTACAACAGAAAATCTGCTAAATGACCATGTAAGTGATCTGATATGAGAAACAAGTTTTTTGAAGAATACCTGGAATGTGATATTAACTTTTCACTACAGAGATACTGCAAGAAAATGGACCCACAAGGGTCCTTTTACACATGTACTGTACGGCATCCAACTCCATGTCTCCTGTAAAACCCAGTGTCTGATTGACTGTGGACAGGACTGAACCCTTTGTGTGGACAAAAGACAAGAAAACATGCATTTAATCAATTCTTTTACACGGATGGCAATGGGAAATTGTGGCATCACATATTTTAGTATTTTTTTAGGACTTTTTACATGGTAGAGGAGACTTTTATGAGTAATAAACATTTGCCAGGTTTTCTGTTGCAGTTTGCTGTGTGGTTGACCCCTTTTTTCCCATGACATGACTCTACTGTAGTGGGAGTTATTAGCACCTGGCTAGGATCCATAAGTGGTTGTACATGACTGTCGATTCCCCCTGAGGTGATACTAACTCATTTACATCTGGGTTATGGGTAGTGACTAACCTGGGATAAAATACTGACAACAGCCTGTCTAATTCAGTGTGACAAAAGCAGGGGATCGCTGCTGTGGGTGACACGCAGCTGTGAAGACGAGGAGGTGTGAAGGACGGAGATAAAGAGGAGGACATGAAAGGAGAAGAGAGGGAGTATAAAGAGGAGGAAGAAGCTGATGAAGAAGAGGAGAATATGTGGGCAAGTGCTGGCAAGTTGAACACCTGACAGACCGGATCATCTGATTACTGAAACTGAGCATCTGGTTTTCAGAAGAGCATCATCATCACAGTCGCAGCTGTGAGTCTTTGTGTGTGTGTGTGTGTGTGTGTGTGTGTGTGTGTGTGTGTGTGTGTGTGTGTGTGGTGTAGGTACAGTATATATTGTCCATCTGTGTGTGTTCATGCAACCAGTATCAGTAACGATACATGCAAACAAGTATGAATGCTTTGCTTTTCCCCACTCTATCAATGTCACGGCCAGACATGACTGCAGAGTTCAAAAGGATTGTTCTATTTTGTTTGCTAACTGTCCAACAAACTCTGAACATTGTGTTGATGTATTGTAACACTGCCAACACCAGGAGGCTGATTAACTGATTAGTCCACTGATGGACAATTGAATGGCGACTACTGAAAAGTGATTAAACATGAAAGTCATTTATCAAGTTAAAATGTCAATCACTCACTGGCCCCAGGTTTGCTGCTAGACTGCAACCACCATGGTCATCAGTATGATAAAGTCTCGCTGACTTCTGTTTGCCATGCAAACTGGTGTGCAATCATCTCTCAAGCTGCTACACTGGGCTGAGTGACCGTCACCTCTCTTGCAGGGGTAGAAGATAGCAAAGTGGCACACATCTCACACTGTAGCAGCACTGACCTCATATCTACAACTGGCACACCAAACATCTCCCTCCCAAAATTAGCTCTAGTCTCCTCTCACATTTCAACTCCACAATGCTGCAGACTCTAACTGCATCTGGTGTTAGAATGTAGGAACTATTTCAGGCTCTATATGCCAGCCAGAGTTTATTTATACCACTACAGCTCAATGGCATGGCATGAGGTGGGTATCTGGACTGACAAAGTTGCTATTTATGGGAAGAATTAGACCATCTAATTAGCATTCCAGCATGGGACCAAAGAGCTCAGGATCCATAACAGAGCATGAGTAAAGTAAGTAAGTAAAGGAGTTAAATACTGTACGATGTTGTATATAGTAGACTCTCACATAGACAGAGAGAAAGAAAGAGAGAGAGAGAGATAATGCACTGTAAACCATGATGGAGCCCGAGGCAGGTCTACAGGAAGTCTGGCCCTCTGACTAGAACAATGGGCTGAGGGAAAGACGGCTACCCTGCCACACAAAGAGCAAGGAGGAGGGGAACTGCAGCCTAAAATAAGCAAAAGCCTAGAACCCCTTTTAATGTGGGTCAATGCTATTACGGCTGCCTCCAACACAGGGTACAAGACTATGCGGGGGTGCTGAGATGTACCCAAGAGCTTGAAGGAAAAGGTTTATGTTTATGAGTGCAAAAGGCAACATGTTGATATCAATCATGGCAGCATTAGTGTCGTTTGGAAGATGGTGCATCATGGGGGAGGACAGCAACAGGCCTGATCAGAATTGTAAATGATCTCCTATGAAGTGTAGAGGCTGGAGGCAGATGATAAAGAAATGGGGGTGGGAAGCTTTGGGGATGAATGGAGGGGAGGGGGACATAAAGTTCAGCTCGTGCTTGATTTATGTTAAGGCAAAAATTGAAATGTAGGGATCTAAACTCATTGATCTTGTTTGTAAGTATTCTATTAACATGTACAGGGATATGGTTGATTGTGTGATGTACTTTTGTTCTGTTTTTTTACCCAGTGAAGACCAAAGCAAGACGCACATCAGCAGTGCTGATCTTTGCTGAGATTTGGTATGTGTCTGTGTTGGCCATGAACGTATTACAAGAACCAGATAGTGGATTCCAAAATCAATTATCAAAATAGTCACCCATTCATTCTGTCTCAGTCAACTAATCATTCAATCAGCTAATCATTGCAGCTCCAATTTTCTGTTATCATTCTGTTCTTGGTCAACAGCCACACACGGAGACTCCAAAACCTCCTCGTGAGGAACTTAAGCTGTTGGAATTGTACAGCTTTTAGTATGTTATTGACCATATGAGCAGCTGGGGAGCACAGCCCCAAGCCCCCTGAGAGATGTTGTCACTTGACATGATCTCATCAATTCAAACAATGACATCATCAACATGTACACTGTATGTTATCACGGTCACATTTGTTCTGATAAAAGGTTTAATCTATAGCTATAAGGATTCGTCCATTGACAGAAAATGAATTGACTTTTCTGAGTCACTTTGCAGAAGAAATTTCCCAAATTCCCTGATCTCCACTTGTCTGGTATCAGGATTTGTGGGTTTCCTTTGTCTTCTTCAAAAGGAAACACAACATTGTGGAGGTTTGGACTGCTGGTGGGACAAAGGAAGACATACACTCTGAGAAACTGTGATGGGCAATTTTCGCTCTATTTTTACACTTCATGGACAAAACAATTGATCAAATAACGAAAATAATGGTTACTTGCACCCCTTCACTGACTTAACTTGTCCCACAGTTCAACCACACACACACACACACACACACCAAATGCTCTGCAAGTTGGGTATATGGACTCAGTACAGTCACAGCTTACCAGTGTCACCTCAGACACTTGCTACAGCCTGAAGGCAAAAAACAAACACGCGCACATACACACAATGCTTCCAAATGTGTCATTAAAATAAAATGTTTCCCACTGATACATTTTGAACACAAACCCACTTGACAGCTCACTTTCGACATACACAAACTTTGCTATTCTGAAATGTGGCCAAGAGACTCAGCTCCACAGACAGAAGCTACCAATGTGGCAGTGATGCAACACCACAGCAACACAACACTCTGCTGTTAGATCGACATCCAGAAGGTAAAGCTTGTCAGAAAGTATCTCCACTCTGCCACAATATGGAAAGGCTGATATTGGATGGGAACGCAGAAATGTGAGTCGGTAAGTGAACGATTCAACAGACAGAGAAAACATGCTGCAACACCACAGCTGCACTGGCAGGAGTCTCAGCTGACTGGTACAGTCATAGAGAAGGCAGCAGCAGGGAGGATGACCCTTACACAGAAACATAACAGCAGGAATCCTACGGCCGAATATACAGGTGTTAATCAAAGGTCCAAGCAGTGCTTGTGAAAAGAAATAAGCATCCCCTGAATCAACACCGCTGTGGAGGCAGCATCACCATCTTTGCCCACACTTGTGGCTGCCTTACATGCAACTTCTGCATCAGCAGCACTCAAACAACAAATACAAAGTGCTCAGTGAGAATTACAGGGAGACCTTGCTTCCAAAATCTCATTTTGTAAGGTTTATTTTGCAGTCAAAGTCAATTTTGTTTTAAGACAAGTAAAATATGAGTCAGATGTTATACGAGGTGACCAGAGATGATCTGGAAGATCCTGTCACTTGGAAATCACAGTGAGCAAAAACTACAGTATAGTTATGAGCAGTTGTTTCACTTTGAAGCACAGGAAGCGTAAATCAGATCAGAACATTTAGAGCAGATATTGGTGACCTTTCACTCTAATAACACACATGAAGCTCAGCCTCCTTAAATGAGAGCAGCTCATTGATCAGAGGTGCTGCTGAGGCTCCAAACACGTCAACAAACCGAACCTGACACCAAAGAGAAATGCAACTATTTCTCCTGTTAGCTTTTTATTTATGGATACATGCTGCGCTTATTTATGAAATAACTAACTCTGGAAAGGAAACCACGAGCCGTTGGTGAGTTTTTTGAGCCACTTAGTGAGTTTAAATAACAAGACTTGAAGCTTTGTCAGGTTGCTGACATGAATGTGTTGTGGTTTCCATCTTAATGTGACCGTGTCACTGATTGAAATGTGCATGTCTATAGAGGACTGCAGTGTTTTTGTTCTTGTTTTTCTACAATCACGTTGATGCCGCAGAGGAGAAAGCTCATACCTGCTAATTCGTCCGGTTCCAGTCCAGTTTCAGTGTCTATCCCACAGATAGCAAAGTAGTGGGCGAAGCGGCAGGGCGCCGCGCCGGAGACCGCTGAGCTCCCACTCATCCCGGCTTCAGTGTGCAGCGCTGTCCGCTCCTAGTTCTCCACACGACACATCTCCACGTAAAGCGGAAAACTGGCTAAAATGCTCGAAGCTGGAAAACGACTTCTGTGCGGTTCGTAGCTGTAAGAAAAAGTACTGTAATACACTGAAGTTGCTTTTAAATGTTGCTCCAGTGACAGTATCTGCGGAGCTTCCCGACACACTGCGAGCTGTGCCTGAGAGGAGACCCGAGTGAAGCCCCGCCCCTGTGGAGCGCGGAGGAGCGGCCTGGGAGGGCGGGAAACTCGAATCTAGTCCTCCAGCACAGGGGGCCAAATGCTATTCCGTTTTCAATCATATACTAAAAAGTCACAATTTACCTGGGTCTGCTATAAGGGATCGACTGACTCAAGTTCCAGTCTAATTTGGCCAATACAATGCACCCCAGGCCGCATGACAGGCATATTAATGCGCTGACACTCCTCAGCTACAGTCACGTGCTGCAGGAGCGCAGCCTTGACTGTCTGACAAGTGACATTATTATAAGGAATATTTAATAAAAGACAAAACAAATCAATTAAAAATTACATTAGTAAAATACAATATTTTAAAACATACCTATAAGAATTTATAGACAAGCATTGGTGTTTAAAACCTTAATGGAATTATAATTTTTCAGACACAAGACAAATCCATTTTTAGCTTAAATGATGTAAAGTTATTATGATTTAGATTTTAAGGGGGTAGTTCAATTAATGTATTCTAACAAATTTAGATGCCTCGGTGTTTTTTTGTTTGTTTGTTTTTCCTGCATGATTCCAGAGGGTTTTCAACCTTGAAGACTCATTAATTTATGTGGAACACCGATTAAAAACATTCAACATTCTAAATCTGGGGTCATTTCTGTAAAATTTACAAACTAACAAGGCCAACCCAAAATTTGAACCTAAAAGGAAACCTGATGCTAGTTTTAATGCAAAAATTCTGGGGCGATTGTTACGGTATTTTGTTAAGTGCATATCTTATTCCACTCAAAACAACCCATTAATAACTACTTAGTGTATCAGATATGCAGCTCATACTTAGATTTTTATGTTTTCACTTGTCAAAATAAGCACAGCAGATAAGTGGTTTGGTTTTTGCCATCTGTGTGCATTAAGGTTCTTCAGAGATTCTGTTGCAACTCTACACTTTGAAGACATTTCTAAGGAAAAAATGAGACCAGTTTTAGTGGCCCACTCAAACACACAGAAAGCTTAACCACGATGGACATGAATTCAAAATCATCTAATGTAATTTGTTTCATCATCATATATTACAGCCATGACACAGAAATCCATCCAGATATTGTGATGCAAGATGGTCAGTTACTTAAGAAAAGACAGCTGGACTGACCAAATATTGATAGGTGAGGTGTTTAGTCTCTACTGATCAACACTTTATGTTTATGTTTATGCTGGCACAGCTGCTGAAATGTACGACCCAATGAGATTGAATCACAATTTTCCAGATGCAAATTTAACATGTAGTCATGGTGAGAGTGGCAATACAGCTGCTGACACTGCTGTTCCTGTTCAGATGACACAATCTATGGTTTAACACTAGCAATAGTGTGCATAATTGGTGACAAACAATTAAATGTAGCATGTATTGCAATGTCGCCCTCTAGTGGTGAAAAAGAAGTACACATGAGCCAAACAATGAATTAATTTGAGATTTTATGCATTTCAACATCAACTATTTAAAAATGAATGTGACATTACCCATAGGAAAGAAAGAACAAAAAGAGTCAACTTAAAAAGGAGAAAGGCAGTGACATATATACATATAAAATATCTGTTTAGAGTGTAAGTTTAGACTATTGAGAGCAACAACAATGATGAGGTAGGTAAAACGAATACAGACAGCCGATATTAATATATTTACAGTATGTGTATATACACACAGTTAGTGTTAAAATACAAAATATTCAGTTTTATAGTATAAGTACAAGGTAGTCTGTCAAGGAACTATAAACAAGTGCTTTGGAAAATCAAAGACAGAATCAACTACATCTGCAACTGCTAACGTCAGCCATCAAAAACCTGTTCCTGTGGGAGTGAAACACAGCAAAACACCTTTTTTCTCAAAGATGGGGTCTTCCCTACAGTACCTGCTGGAATCTACCAATGAAAATATCAAGGAACAAGAGAAAAACAAATTAGACTTTCAGTACTGTGCAAACGTTTTAGGCAGGTGTGAAAACATGCTGTAAACTAAGAATGCTCTTAAAGATGTAAGTGGTAATAGCTTATTTTCATCAACTACCAAAATGCAGTGAATGAACAGAACAACAAGACAACAGAAGGAAATGTTTAGCTTAAGTCCATTTGGTTAAATCTGTCAACACAACAAGCACGAGGAGGCATCGGTGCATATGTTTATTGAGACTGTCTACATGACATCTAGCATTTCTTCATTAAGTGCCACTTTGATACAATTTGTTCTATTTCATTGCCTATTTGTGATTCACGTATTTCAATATCTGTTTATACATTTTCGGTGTGTGTAGCCTTTCATCGTGCAATGCATGAAATAAATAAATACCTTAAATAAAGAATAACTACATATTTGAAAGATTTCTCTCAGAAGAATGATGGTGTAAGTATACAGATAAAGTTAAAGTAATTAAATATTAAATTATTAAAGTAAAGCTATGGTTGGAATTTAAAAAATCAAAAACAATATAGATATAAAAATGATACACACTGCATGCAGAACTAAAAATGACTTGTCGCTTGTTGACTCCTCTAGATAGAGCTCCTGAGGAAAGAGCGTTTGACTGCAGACTTGGAAAAAAAATGGAAAGTCTTAAAGTTTTAAAATGTAGAGAGTTAAAAGAAGTTCAAGAGCTCGTCCTATATTTTATCCCTTTTGAAACAGACACATTTCCCTGCAGAGGAAAGAGTAAAATACTTTTAGGATCATGCTTGTATTTCTTCTGTTTATGCCCCTTTACTCAATCAGACATATTGCAGTGATGCAAGTAGACAATATTATTCATTAGATCCTAAATTTCCCATTGAAAGTGTAACAAAAAGACCATTCTACTTTTCCCTGTATTTTTAAAAATCTCAGGCAGTTTATTCCATATTGTTCATCAATGCCGTCAGAAGCGTTCCTTCATGTAAATGTAGACATAAATATGCATAGAAAGGCTAGATAGCTTACCGGCGCTGTGAGCCAATGGGGACTGACGTCGTCACACGGCGGCCATCTTGGGACAGGACCGCTCGTCCAGTCATAACATTAAAGTCAATTGTGCATGTAGTGCTGAAATAACTATATTTTGCTCAATTTTCAACCGATTTTCAAACGGCTTAGTTTGTCATAAACGTCAGAGATGTGGCTATTTAACTGCATACTTGTGAATAATTATAACCACGGAGTTTATTATGAAAATAGTATAATATTAAGTAGACTAGACAGGTAAAGTAATAGGTATACCCATACACACACAGTAATGATGTTGTCAATATTTATAAGATACATGAAACATGAAATAGTGCAATTTAGTTTATTACTAATATTTAGATTATTAAATACATGTGTACATTTATGTATTATAGAAATCTGTCTCAAGTTGCCATTCTGTAAAATAAGAGAAAAGAGATGGGTCTTTGTTTTTTTTGTTTGTTTTTTACTTAGGTCCAGATGCACTCAATTAGAAAACAGTTCAAAATGTGCAATCAAGCAAATACAAAAAAAAAAAAACATTAAGACACAATTGGACACAAAACTATCTTTCCATCAGTATCAAAGCTCTTCATTGATGAGGTTCTTGGCTTTCAGCTCCTCCAGAAGAGCCTTCATGTTCTTCTTGGCCCTCCTTACCCTTGCCAAGGCGTTGCTCTTCTCCCGCTGAAGTTTACGCACTGTTGCCATGGCTGCATCAAGTTTGGCCTTAAGAGCCTTTGGAGAGGAAGGGAATGCATACTGGTGGTCAGGGGCCTTACTCTTCCGACTCCTTTGCCTCTCTCCAGTGGCTGCCTGTGGCTTTGAAAAAAAAAATACAATAAATAATAAATAAATATATAATGAAGTTAATTAGGGTTAGGGTTAGTTCATTTGTTAGTGACATTCCTCATGTGTACAAATACTCACAATATCAGGCGGAGGTTGATCCTGCTGGGGGTCCATGGGCAGGTTTTCTCCTGCTCTTCTAGAAGCGGTTGTATTTCTTGGTGCTACCGGCTGAAAAAAATAGTTAAATATTCAATTGATCTGTAATACACCTTATGTATTGCTAAACTTGCAGAGAGTGTGACATTAAATCACATTTAAATATCGATGTATCCATCTTTAACACCTTGTATTCTAGTTGGCCGATTATACACATACCCTCTGAAGATGAACAGGGAAGTTGAAGATAGTTGGAACAGCTCCAGCTCTGAGTCTGACAGTCTGCCCTGTCCTGTCAAAATCTTCATTGCTGAAGTGCTCACTGCAGAGCAGTGATCTATCGTTAGCCACGAAACCATCCCTTCTCAGGGCACGCTTCCACTGTCTCCTGCGCTCGCTGCATTTGGGAAACCTTACAAATGGGAGAAGTAGTAGTCAGATATAAATGATTGTTAAACTTCCACCTTTATTTCCTTCAACATTGAGGGTATGGACAAAAATACAGTATAAAATATATTATCATTTTGATTCTATGTACTGCATGTATGCAAATATATGTAGCCAATGTAGATACTGAGAATTAGACATAAGAAAATAATCAGAATAAAAAGATGAAAAGTAGGTGGAAGAAACATTCTTAAAAAGCCAGGGTCAATGGCAATCTTGTAATATTGTCTCAGTCACACTGTTCCTGAGTAGCAGAACGTGTATTGTACATAACGAGTATCCTAATAATAGTCATAATATTTTCATATCTTACTTGTGAAAGGTGATCCCACGCGTCCTCGTTTGGAGGCTCCGTGCGTTGGTGCAGCCGTAGGCGGCACAAAAATCAGGCATTTTCACGATATCGTTATCAGAAGTTCTGTAAACAAAAAACCAACAAAGTAATCTAAATGTAAAGATGTTTTTAAGAAACCAAACCACTTGGAAATCATGTGTAACTCAAAGCTATGTTGAAACGAAAGACTAATCCTGCCTCTCCCACCAATTTACAATTGCTTGGTGACTCACTTACGACCTCTTCACTGCTAGCCAGCAAATAAATACAACCACGTCCACAAAATGACATTTAGACAAAAGATTAGGTTGTCAAGAAACGTTATTGGTCTTAGGAAACCTGTTAATAATTGAAAATGTCGATTTGGTATCACTTTTGAGTTGAGGGCAGCCATGAAACACACAGCTACGCTGCAATATTAAGCGTTTCTCAAAACGTGAAGCTACAATTTAAACATCAGCAGCAGCATAAATCATAGCCACGTTAATAAAGTTTGTAATAAACCAAACCGTTTGTAAATCCGTCAAGAATTCAGCGAGTTACGAGCATTTAAGTTTGCAAATATCACTCACCTTACGTCCACAGCAACAGCGCGGTCTCCTGTCCTAAGATGGCCGCCAGTGACGACACCGCCGACTCCGCCTGCGGCCTTTCTATACATATCTATGAATGTAGATGGAGCTTTGAAAAACTCTCCCACAATGCACTGCAAGCTGAGCTGTCAGACTACTTCTTCCGGGTTTGACCAGTCCACGTCCACGTGAGTGATATCTTGCTATAGTGATGTCAACAAACCGTCTGATTATGAATGGAGAGGAGGACGAGGAGTTCAAAGTGTTTGTGGCCCTCCACGCCGGGGCCCTGCAGTCCTCGGGAATACCGCAAATCTACTGGAGGAGCCTACATCAGAAAATAACCAACGAGGTGTGTCTTCTGCTAACGTTAACTATCCTGCTAACTATCTTTCGTCTGTCACGTCGCCGTGACACACATGTTAACCTGTGATAAAGTGTGATGCTAACGTTTCAAAGGCTGTAGTCCACTCGGGGAACAAGCAGCAGTTTAACATATATGGATATTTCCTCATATATTTCTCCCGTCGGTGTTTCTACCGTCTGTACCTGCTGCACAGACGGAGTAGCATTGCCACAACGTCAGTCTAAAGTATCATAAGGCTACTAGCAAGTTATTGCTACTGATATGACCTTTATTTGTGATAAACACCATCGTTTATGTTACGGTTCGATACCCGGCTAACATCTGCGAATGTTGCATGTTGCAACCAATTCGGCCCAAAAAAAATCAGATGGTTTTATTTTACCTTTATTGTCTGCAAATACTCACAACGGATAGAGCATGGCTAATAAAGTGTACCAGATCACATGTTTCCGATGTAAATTCGGCATATAATTTAGGCACCTATCTATATAAATTGTTTTGGTGAAATGTTTACCTTTATAGTATTGTCACACGCCCACCTCAGAGTGTGCAAGTGTGGCAAGTGAATTGCGAGAAGAATGAAAGGAAGTTAGGAAGATGAAACAAGTCGTGCTGAGGGTGTTATTATTACATCCGCCGGGTTCAAGTGGTCCGCTAACAATAACTTTATATATGAAACGCGTCGAAGCAGCATTGGTGGTGTTTGGTTAAGATGCTAAGCCAGCAAACTTTAAATTGACAAAAGCTTCAATGGACTCTGGTAATGACATGAGAAAATTGGCTCCTGCCCTTGTTATGTCATAGATTTATGATGCTGGGGAAGTTTTTGGAATCATGCAGCTTCAGCCAGAAGACGACGAGGAAAATGGAGAGAATGAGAAGAACACACGCTGTGCAGAAATCGGCAGTAAGGTGGTTGTGACCCGGGACAGCGGGCTGCAAGCCTCAGAGCCAAACAGGTGAGGGCGCCAGAGTCCCCAAAGACCCCCTGATGCAAGGATGGAACATTATTTTATGGGACCCACAAATAAGTCGTTTTGGCTTGGCCTCAGGTGACTGCTGAGTTATGAAATGAAATCAGACTTATTGAAATAAAAATGAAGTCATATAAAACTTTAAATTCTTAAATTATTTTACAAATCATTGTTTCATTTATATATTTTCAGTAATTTATTCATGTGTTTATTTCATAATTATTTATCTGATAATTAATACTTACATACTAACATTTAAAAAAAAAAAAGATCATTTGAATGATTTAAATAAAAATGGACTTCTGTCCATCTGTCCTGTGCTGCCTGCAGTGTTTTCCTGGTGGATCACGCTTGGACGTACCATGTGGACCACGCCCGTCAGCAGCTGGAGCAGGTCCCTGGCCTGCTGCATAGAATGGCCGCCCTCATGGGGGTGGACTTCCATGGTGAGGCTCCAGACCCGGACACGGTGGAGCTGGTGCTGGAGCAAATGTGGAAGTACAACCAGACTTATCGCCTCTCCCAGGGTGTACGTTAGAAAACATGATCCACTCTCTCATCACTTCTTAGATCCATACCTCCTCTGCAAGTAAGCGCAGTGTTGACAGTCGTCTACCTGTCCTACCCCCTCTTCAGTCTTCTCCTCCTGTCGTGTTTTCTTGTGCAGTCTGCAGAGGAGAAGGTTCCGGTGTGGTACATCATGGATGAGTTTGGCTCCCAGGTGCAGCACTCCGACCAGCCCAGCTGTGGCATGGCTCCCTTCTTCTACGTTCAGGGCCAGCTGGCCTACTCTGTGCTCTGGCCTCTACAGGACCTGCAGGAAGGAGGTGAGAGCAGACACACACCACGCAAACAGTGATCAGGAAGAATGAATTCTGTATATTTTTCATCCACAGTCTTCAATTCTGCTGAGCAGTGGGAGGTAACTAATATATATATTGTATAGATTTTTGAGGTCATTATCTACATTTATTCAAAGGTATTTTCTTCCATTCAGAAGCCACTTAAAACTAGGTTACAGTGTGTGGAGGTAAACATAAGATGGGCCTTGGAAATTCAGGACTCCATTGATAATATTGACTGAAAAACGGCATTAGCTGCCTTTTATAAAGCTGTGTGATGTGCAGCGATGTTTAAGCTTTTGGTATCTCACTGTGTCCATGCACACATGCTCTACCAAGATCTTCTCTGATATCGGATTTTAGTTGGAATAAACTTATATATTCAATAGCAATAACAGGTTTACTGAGTTCATTCTTTTATTCATCAAAGTGAATATTGACTAGAAGTACAAGTTTTCCACATCACTGCTGCTAATAATTGCACTCATGTCCCTCTGTTTGAATAACATTTGTTAAAAACTAAATGACCATCTGATTTAGGAAATTACAGGGCTGGTTTACATAGAGCCACAGACAGTTATGAGGTTTGAAAGAGTCCCAACAGCAACATGGTATATTTTACTATTTCCACAGATGAAGTAACCCGAGATTACGCGTATGGAGAGACAGACCCCTTTGTCAGGCGATGCCGCCTGTTGCCATGGATACCTGTTGATCTAGAACAAGTCAGCAGTGTCACCACTGAGCCCCCAGACTCATACTATGAGGTGAGGACAAACACAATGAAAATGATTCCACCTGTTCAGGTGGCATTTACAGGTTTGATCTGGTAAGTTAATGACCAGAATATAACCAAAGAAGAAAATGAATCAGAATTCAAGCAGTGGCTACATGAGGGTCAACAGCGCTGCCATGGGGCTCGGTTAAATTTGTATCCTTTTTGTTTCTAGTTTGGATTATTCCTTCTCAGATCCCCGTTCCTATTGTTGTAATATTGTTTGAGTGATTTTTTTATATATTTTTGCAGTTTCACATTTTATTTTGTTGTGATCATAAATGTACTTCAGAATGTAATAGGAATGGAAAGAGGACACCGGTTTCTGGGAAACTATGTAAATGAGGGGCAAACCAGAGGTACTGTGCTGTGTAGAAGATGATTTGTGCAGCTGGGAAACGGCTGGAGTTGAAGCCCATGCTGGGAGGAGTTGTGCACACACCTTAAAAGAATGCATCTTGCAAGGTTGAGTTTGTAACTCCCAGGATCAGCTTGGCTTATTTTACGCTGTCATCAGACTCATTTGACTGGCCACTATTAATATGTTTCTGAACTGCTTGAATGAGGATCTGAGCCCATCTGAATGGCCCAGTGAGATACTGTGGTAGAATTTGTTAATGCAGTATACCCTGGAAATTTTTGGAAGGTCATTATGTCCTGATACCTTTGCAGTAACAGGATATTTAACCGGCAACAACAGGATACATGTCGCACCAAATGTTCCGGTTATGGGTAAATAACACAAAAGTATTGTGTCCTGGTAATCTGCCATACCAACGCCATGTCAGGAAATATGGCCGAGGGGAACTAATGTGAGCCATTGTAAATGATTCAGGCTGGGCATCGGTGTGTGTCACATCCACCTAAAAGCCCCATGTGGGTGTGTCTATAAAAGTATAGAAACGAATGTAAGACGAGATATGACGGGACTTTGTTTGCTGTTGAACACCTGTGTCCCGCTCTGATGCCTGATGTGAATGCCTGACATGAAGGCAGTGTTTGAAGATGACGTTTACCGTCTGATCTTATCTACCTTTTGTGCAGAATGTGCAAGGAGAAAGTCGTACATTTATTTTTCTGTGCATTTGAGGTGAATTGTGGTTTGTAAAATGATAACTGGAGCGTGTAAAGTGCAGTTTGGAGGTCAGTAACAGTTTGATTTAGACAAGGAGCAACTGTATGCATACTGTAACTTTATCATCTCCATCCAAATGAATCTGATTAGTGAATTCTCACTTCCTATTTGAAGCTGCTACAGGGCAGCTATTAGATTTCAAGATGTGTTGATCACACACAGATTATGTAGATATATAAAAAAGATGTTGTTTCTGATACAGTAATCTTAATTTTAGCCATATCCTCCAGGTTTTTTTCCACATGTGAAAGTGCATTGTGTGAGTGACATATTGAACATATCATTCCTGACCCTGCACTGTTCTTCATAAAAAGCCATGATGAGTTGTAACAGAAGTTCTACATATTACTCCTGTAGTCATGTTTGAATATATTTAACGCACATATAATTCTGTTTAATTTCTACTGTGTTTGATATTTCTGAATCTTGTCCCGTGTAACCTTTACCCGAGTGAGTGTGGTTGCTCCCCAAGGTCTCATAAATGTAGCTGAGGTCTTCACGGAGTGTACGGGACAAAAAGTCTGCTCAGAGTTCATCAGTGCAGGAATATTTAACATTTTTGTCAGGGAGTGAAAGTCTAAACAAAGTTGCTGTGCGAATGGCCTGTGGGAGTAGCAGCAGCTCACAGCCACGAAGGCAAGGCCAGCACCAGCACCTTAGATGGCAGTAAGGTATGTCTCAAGAAGAGAGAGCTTTAGCTGGGGAGGGGGGAGCGCAGGCAGAAAAGACCTGATAGAAGACTGTCCCACGGTATAAAAGGTATGAATATCATGGTGAACTATTGGAGCTCCCTTTAGCTTGTGTACCATGCTCTGAACATTTAGAAAGTGTGACAATATTGTTAGAGATTTTTGTCGCTTTAATACAAAAAAGCTTGTGATGTGTCTTCCAGTCTGAAATTTAGCAGTATAAATCCTTTCAGAGCTCACTTTACCTGTGTAGCAGTGAGAGGTCATTCACAGTGAAACATTGTGCCTCCCTCACAAAGTCTCACTGATAAAAGGAAGTGTTTGACCTTCACTGTCCTCCATGTCTGTTTCTCCTAGACCATTGTTCGGGAGAACAAGGAGCAGCTTCCTGTGGAAATCCAACCATACACTGTCCCCGAGGACAAAATTCTCAAGTAAGTGTCTCTTCGCAGCCGCTCAACATTGGGGATCTAAAGCTGTTGGACAAAATACTGTAGCAGCAGACTGTTTTTGTAAAATATAATATAATTTTGAGGTTAAGATATATAGAATGAATGAGTTGTTGCTGATTTCATTTCTTGAATATCTACCGTTGGACTGTTATGATGATGATGCGTTAAGAAATAAGATGAAGATAAGATAAGAATGTCCAGCAAAGTGAGCAACACATCAGGGAAAAAGTCACATTTATACTGTGTAAATCCCCCAAACTGTATGTAATCCTGTGCATATTTCCATCATTAAAAACACTAACTGACACCAGGATCTTAAATTGATCAGGTATTTGATAACACCACATATACTGACTGTCAAAAAAGGAGACTTTGGAACATTACATAATATTATGAATGCACAGTACGTTATGACTGTGTGGCCCCTCGGCAGTCTCCTGCAGCTCAGGCAGGGGTCAGTCATGCAGGTCAGCTGAGAGCATGGAGCTTGACAGTCCAGTGGAGCACTGATTGGCTGCGAACAACTGAATATACAGCGTTCAGGCAGGTAAAGTCACCAGCCAGACTCTGGGTCTCTGCTGTAGATGGTTCAGGTGGCACTACATCTTAACGACTCGACCCAGAAATCTGTAACTTCCATAACTTGCAAGTGCATACATCACTATCTGGATCTTGTTTGTTTTTTCATTCATGCGTATTCTTTTTATTTTTTCATCCCATCAAACCATGTGAAAAAGGCTTGTTGTGTACTTCTTTTCTGTTGTTGTCATTTCACTGTTCATTCATTCAAAATATTATCTTTCTCTGTTCTGTGCTTTGTTTTCAGGGTTTACTCCGAAATGTCACAAGTAACAAACAACCTGACACATCCACGGTTCCAGTTGACAGAGGAAGAGGAGGAGGCTGATATCGTGTGGAACTTTAATCACATCAAAGACTACAGGTCAGGAGCAAAGCAACGCAACGGGAGAGCTCTTTCATTAGTCAATAATCAATACAAATTCAATGCTGCGGGAATTTAGCTTAGTTATACAGTATGAGTTATTGGTAACATACAGCAGAGCGATCATAGATAATCCAGTCTCCAGTTCATCCACAGAGCCAAGCTGTGTCCATACACAACAAACACTCAATAGTTTAGTCTATAGTGAGCCGTAAATTAAGATTTTGAACACTATGAACAGTATGTATCGTTTCACACTGAAACTTTGCACTGAACTTGCTAGAACCCAGCAGTAAAGGTCTTTATGGTTAGTGATTGAAAGGTTGAGCAACTTAAACATTTTACACATTTATTTCTTCTAATACTGCAGTACCAATGAACACACTGTAGGGGAATAAGGCCATTAAACCTTTGGGTTTAATGTTTGCACTTGTTAATATAGAAAGGGGCGCCAATCTTCATCAAATCAGAAGGATTTTATATATTCTTTTTTTATGCTTATTTAATAATAATTAATGAATTAATGGTAGATCAGTCTCATCATCTGAAGCGTAAGCTCTCGATACAGTGATCGTCTATTTCCAGCTCAAAAGGACACTGTCTGACAACGATTTTAGTGAAAAGTTTTATTTATTTGGCACAATAATGAGAATAGATATGAATAATGAATGATAGGATGAATGATATGGATCATATGATGTAACACAAACTGAACGAAGAAGCTACAGCAGGATAATAAAATGAATGAGTTTGGTGATAGTGGGAAGTAGTTTTGAAGAGAATGAGGACGCAAATGTAGTGTTGATTTCCTGAAATAATGGTTAAGGTTAATGACAGGTGAACCCTTATATTTCATCCTGTAAAAAAACATGACCTAACGGTTGCGTGCGATGCACTCATCTGCTTCTCACTGTGGTCAATCACAGAGTTTAAATGATTCATTTTCAATCACACTTCAACTTTGTTCACAGCACAACATTCTTCAATACTGATACTAACTTAAATGATAACTAATAGTATAGCTTACTAATAGAACAAAGAAACAAGGAAAGGCACATTATATTTGGTGAATTAAGCACTACTAATTAACTAATAACTGTCTCATGTCACGTATCTGAAGCCTAACTGCTACTAGTCTCTAGATGGCAGTATGGGTCCATAGTAGAAACCTGGACAAACATGCTTATGAGAGTTAGGATCATAGTTTTGTCATTTTACAAGCTAGAAACACAGGAGGTAGAGAAGAAAGCACACAGACACACTAAACAGTTTCCAGGAATGTCTGATTTACAACTTGTCAGTGTTACCTGGTTCTTGAGTCCTCTTGAGACGTCCTAATCCTGACGGTTTTAATGCCTTTACTTGGTGTGGAGCTGGAGGAAAGGATTAGCATGCAGGACTCTTGTTCTCTACAACACCTTACAAAGTACAGATGAAACAAACACTGACAGATATTACACCACAGTGCAGTGTAGTATATTTTTTTCTGACAGATATGTGATGATATGTGATAACTGGAGAAAATATTCGAACCAATGGTAGCTGATAGTAGTTGATTTGTTGAGCATGATATTGTTGTAGAAATGATTTGTTAGGATGTGATATTATGATAACAGCTGACTTGCTGAGAGTGATACCATAGTAACAGCTGATGCGCCGACTGTGACACCGTAGTAGTGTCGTGGAAAGTGCAGGCCGAATGTACAATCCACAACAGGCCAGGAACAGTCAAACTCAGCTGTCTGAGAAAAAGTGCTGAAAAAGGGTCTGCAGGAGTCAGAGCCTGAGAAGCAAACACTTTATTGCCGTGACAACAAAGGGAGAGATATCCAGAAACACACAGGGTGTAAATCTGAAGAAGTCTCTGCTCACAATGGTCAGTGCTCCGTCTTTTATACAGTTCTGCTCAAGGTATTCCCTGCCCTTGGGGCATCTTTCCTTTTTTTTCTAAGGCTCTTCTATATTTTTTACACCATTAGGTATTTCTTGGCTGCTGTCTCCTCTCTTCTCCTCTCTATTCCTCTAAGTTTACACCATTAGTTTTTACTTTTCATGGGCTCCATTTTTAAAAATAACATCAAATTACAGTTCATTGCCATAATTGCATGTAAGCGTAAAGACAGATCACATAGAGAGTGTATTAAAAACATAGCAAAGTATATTGAATCATCCCAAACCATCATTCGTTACAGCACAGTTAATCATAGTGTGATTATAAGACCGTTCAGTTCTTTTATGATTATAACAAATATTCAAACATGGATTAAATGCAGTAAGGTTATGCAAGGACACGTAGGGTTATATTAGGTCACAACAACCCTGGTCAGAAACTGGTCAGGACCGGCTAAAACAGCTGCAGAGACACCTGCAAGGCCATGGAAAGCCCCAAAGATTCATGATACAGGTGCCCTGCCCTCATAATCTCAGCTGCATGGTGTGATTGCTGCACAGAATCATCACTGCACAGCAAGCTCTCTGCTTATCTTTGCACCATGTCGTCTTGACCTTTTATGTGCTCCTTCTTTACTCAAGCAATCAAGCGATCAGTTTCTACTATCATATCAAGCTCTACAGAGCTGCTACTATTGTCTGCCATTAGTTACAGTGTTATACTTAATTCTTCACATGTCTGTTAGAAAAAAATTATACTACAGTGGAAGGAGAGAAGTAGAGAGATCATGAAATCATAGAGCATCCTTATCAGAGCTTTCTGGGATTTTCCACGACCTTGCAGCTGTCTTGGCAGCTGCTTCTCTCTGTGGCCTTATGCAACCTTACTGTCTGAACAAAGGCTTTAAGCATGTATTCTCTGATAACCCATATTTGTGTGTTTTGCTATAATCACTGATGGATTGAATGTTCTTATAATCTCACTATGATTCAATATAATCTCAAAGTGCACTTAATGACCATAGTATTGTGTGGTATACCTTTATACTTGCCTTTATAGGATGTGAGTGGAGGAAATGGTCATGTTATCTGCAGCAAATGTGAGCAGCAGCCTCAAAGCAGCATTCTCTGCTTTATAAGTAGTTTTGTGAATCTTTTTTAAAAATAATCAGTATAGGAAAAGACCAAGAAATTATGGTGTAATTTGGGAAGAATAGAGAGAAAATAAAAAGAATGCCTCCTTAGGTTGTACCTTTAATGTATCAATATGAATCTGGAAAGACAGGAGAAATCCAAGGCAGAACGGCTGTCAAAGGATAACGTAATAGTGTAAAATTGAAGTAACCCTAGAAAAAAGACAGAGCACAGACCACTGTAAGTTGGAATTCTTCAGGCTTGCATGTTGTGCATTTCTGAGCGTGTTCCCCGGCACTCGCTCTCAGGTAACCGAGCAACGTAGGGAGTAATCGCTAATCAGTCAGAGAGACACACTAACACACCAATCATGTAACATTATCAAGTTCGGTTTCACCATCTCGTTATCTTGTGTTTGATGCTCCGCGAGGAGTGAGATGAGAAATAGAAAGTGAGCGCTGCAGCAAGCGAAGAAATTGTGGATAAAACAGGGAAAGTCAGCTCGCCAGTATGGAGTTTTTTGGATTTTAGAAGTCGGACCGTAGTCAGACCAATGTGGTCTGTAACTTATGCAAGACTGTCGTCCCCACCACAACATTTTATTCAGCAGAAGGTGAATCAGCTTGTGAACGTTCTGCACTAAACCTGCATAAAAAAAGTTCTCAGGTTTCTCTCTGTTTACATTTTTACACTTTTTTTTTACATTTATTATTTGAGTGTTTTCCATGGTTGTGTTGACATTTCCTTTCTGCCTTGATAGCTGAGGGGATTATAATCAGAGGAAGGTTAAATTTAAAATAAAAATGTTTAAATTGAATGTATTTTTCTCCCGGTCCTTATTTTAAATAGGTAATAAAAATCTTAATAATTATCGATATCAACCAATATAAAACACTTATATCGCAATAGAGTTTTCTGCCATATCGCCCAGCCCTAGCAGAGGATGTGATTGTGCAGATGAATCAGTTCTGTCCTTGATGTCAGGTACACATGTATATGTATGGTTGCACAGAGCATATCAATGGGCAATCACTGACTGTCTGCAGTGGACAATACAAATATGACTAACTTTACAAACCAATCTTCATTCAGTCTGTATCACTACAAGAATACTGGTGTTAAATGACTGAAGAAGTTCCAAGAGAAAACAAGAGAATCACTGTGAAAGTTAGTTCCTGTGGGGAGCATTTAATCCTTACTAGACCGATAACGTCCAATACTCATCTGCTGTATGCATATGTGAGGAGTGTGTTGGATCCTTCATAAGACACTATGCTTACCTTCGTTAAACTAGGTCACATGCAGCACATTCTGAGAATCTGTTGAGTCTGGAGGTAGAGAACAGGATATCAGAGACAGTGCAGGCTTATCAGGACAGCTGCACTGACAGTCATTCTTTGGAGACAGAAGGTTGAGCTGTTCAGAAAGACACAGGCCATGACCTGCTGTTTTTTGGTTTGCAAATACCCGACATTGACACAGCGGTGCACTCACTGTCATATTAAGTTTAGATTTAAAGAAGGAAAATACCTGCTGAGCTGTATCACTGTACATTATATCTAAGGTAACTGGAAAAGCCTCAGAGACACTACCCTGATGAGAGTAAGCTGGACAAAGACGATAGGGGAATAAAGGATCGTCACGTGGAGAAGAGCTTTGGAATGTGGTTTTATTTCGATGGACTAAAGCTCACATGGGTCTGCATCTTGTTGAGTGTCTGTTTGCAAAATCAGAAATTGCATTTTTATATCAACTCAGAGCATTCTTTGGTGTGTTTTCTAATGACTGGACATGGAGCAGCATTGTTTCGACAGATTGTTGTGAGTCACTTAAATTGTAACTGCAGAACTGGGATTTTGAGAAGTCAAGCAGTTCTGTTCTGTTTTTACTGAAAACCACTGGAAAAAATAAATATGCTGTTTAAATTAGATTAGTTTTTGAGAGCTTTTTGTGCAGTTTCAAAAGTGAAGCCCAAAGATTAAAAGGTGTAAAACTTTAGCATTAATGTCCTTATTTTCAGAGCCAGTTTGTCAGTTTGTCACCTCTTGCATCTTGTGTTATGAAAAAAATGTGGTTATCATTGTCACTTGACCGCAAATTCAAGACTGCTGCTCACATTTGCTGCAGATGACACACCCATTTCCTCCACTCACATCTTGTGGAAAGTACAGACAAAGATAAAAAAATACAGTAGAATGTAGCTGAAATTAAATTTGTGTTGGATTGCAAACGCTAATCTTCTCCTTTTTAACAATCAAACCATAAACAATAAAAATGCTTTTCTTCCAAGAATGCTACTCGCAGGAGCATCATCTTCTCACCCCAGAGTCACCCCTTCCTGTGCAAAAGATGTGATTGCTTCCCACCCACAGATGATGTCACAGTCAAGCTGGTGGTGACCCACACTGACATTTGCAGCCCCATATCTCTCTGGTTGTTGCAGTGGTAGTTATTTTCTTTCCCTCCCCTTAGCTTAGTGTAAACCAATCATCTCTTATCGTCCAGAAACTGTTGAGCTGTGCGGCTTTGACAGTATTCAGCTCTTGCATCATCATGCGTGATGAAAAATATTTGGTTCTCGCTGTTGCCTGACCACAAGTTCGAGGCCGCTGCTCACATTTGCTGCAGATGACATGCCCATTTCCTCCACTCACATCCTGCTGAAAGTACCAACAAAGATCTGTAGCGTAGAAGCTTCTCAAAACACGAAATAATGTTGGCCGCCAGACAGGAGAATACTCAAAAAAAATCAACCTGCCAATATTTTAAAACAATTACTGCTGCTAGCTTCTTAGCTACAAAACCACACAAAAAACAATAACCACACAATAAACCAATTGATGCAGTTAGTTAGTTTTCTTATATTCAATCAAAGATTAATCAAAACATATCATGTCAATAATCAAACTCAAATGTCTCTTAATTCATAAATGTCTATTTGTAAATCACAAACCAAATTCAAATGAGATATTCAGAGTAATCACAAAAAAACAAAAGTTCTTTAAATAAATAATAACAGTTCACATCAGTTAATGAAGAATGCAAATTGTGCGTGTGCGTGTGCGTGTGCGTGTGCGTGTGTGTGTGTGTGTGTGTGTGTGTGTGTGTGTGTGTGTGTGTGTGTGTGTGTGTGTGTGTCAGAAGTGGTTAGGCAGCAGTGTCCCACATGCAGTTCAAAAATACTTCTGGATCAGTTATTGGTGTCTTTATGAAGGGTTCAAGAAATAGTCTACACAAGGTCTTCAAAGTCTGATGTAAGTTTGATTTTTCAAAGCAAAGATCGTTAGAACAAACAGCAGAGTGGACACTGGGCACAAAACACTCTCTCCTCTCCAGTCTTCTACAGCTCTTTATATGCTCTTGTTCTGGCAATTTTGTACTAAAAAGCAGAAATTCGTTCTGAGAGTTTATTCTGACACCTGCTGCCTCGAGTGTTAGATGGCAAGAAAGAGCCAGAACAGGAGGAGTTGTCAGAATATATACAATACATTGTCTTGTCAACAGGATGACTTTGTTCTTAGATCAGAACAATGTCAGCACAATAGGCACGTCATAATGTGTTGTACAATCAGGACAAAATGTTCATTTAATTCAATTCAATTCAATTCAATTCAATATACCTTGAATCATCAGTAGATAATAACATACGTGGGGTCATGGTCAGCAGATTATGACACACACACACACACACACACCTAATCACTAGTGCTGTCAGGCGATTAAAAAAATTAATCTAATTAATTACAGGATTTGTAATTAATTAATCTAATTAATCGCATTTTAATCTCATATCTGCTAAAGGTCCCCAAATAAAGAATTTGAATTCTAGGACATTACAATTCACTGATATTCACATTACAGCTGGTGAATTCTTTTCATCACTGTAGTTCTCGACGGTAGCTGGAAATTAGAGTCAGATGACGCTATCTGAAACGCCTCTTTTAGGCCCTCGTCTTCCACGATTGAAATCGGCCTGCAATCAGCAGCAACCCACTTTGCGATTGAGTTTGTCAGTTTTTCTGTCGTGGCTTTGCTCATTCGTTTTCCTAACTCAGCAAGTGTGGGTTGGCGGAGTGAGCTCACGGTAGCACTAGCGGCACTAGCAGCAACTACATGTTTAGCGTTTAAATGATAATTCAGGCTGGAGCTGCTACGGTGATAGGAAAATTCTTTTTTACACAAAGTACAAATCACTGCATTCTTGTTAATAGTCCCGTCTTTGTTCTTTTTATAAATAAACTTGCCGTTCAAAGGTCCAAGTAGGCTTGCCTCGCTCTCCGGTGTCGCATCCATGTCTGTTGTCACCCTGCTTTTGACTAGTGGCGCAGGTAGGATGCGACCTGCCACTGCAGCCTACGGGTCACTCAAAGGGCCAAATTTAAAATGCTTGCGCATTGACTTGCCACTCATGATTAATTGCGTTAATTTTTATAGCGCGTTAATTTGCAGCGTAATTAATTAATCTAATTAACGCGTTAAACTGACAGCCCTACTAATCACATGACATATTAATCACTTGGCTTTAAGACAGTGAATGCCTATGATTGAGTAGCAGAGAAGATGAACAATAAGAATTCCCATTACACTCTAGAAGTGATTCTCAACTGGTGGGGGACCTGTTTTCAGTGGGTCGCAGGCCTTTTCCAGGCCAAGAAAAAAAAAAAAGCGGAGTGCCCTCAATTTGGGTAGCAGCTAGTCATTAAAGAGTGATGTTGGGTCCTCAAGCCAGACCAGTTGAGAACCACTGCTTAAAGCCATAAGGCTCAAGTCCAAATGAACAAGTCTTTGATTAAAGTCAAACTCAAATTTGTGACTCAAGTCGACACAATTTCCAGTCCACACCTGTGGAAGTAAGTCTATCTGAAACTCCAAATGGACTTTAATGTGAGTAATGACTTCTTTCCTGACAGGAAGCTGAGTGAGGAGCGACCTCATGTGATGCTTAACCAGTTTCCCTGTGAGGGCATCGTCACTGTGAAGGACTGCCTGGCTGCCGTGGCCCGCAGAGCGAACAGTGGCAAAGCACCTGATTGGCTACCAGAAACCTTCAACCTTCAAACAGAGCTGCCACAGTTCATCAAGAATTATCAGCTGAGGCAGCAAAGGTTGGAATGTAAAGAGTTGTAGCTATCACTGATTAGGATACTAAATAGTACTTTGATATAAACAAAAATATGTCACTGAAATGCCTCAGAGTCATAATGGTCCCTGTAGTTTGATATTTCAGTGTGTTTCAGGGGAGAGGATAACCACTGGATCTGTAAGCCCTGGAACTTGGCCCGTGGACTAGACACACACGTCACCAACAACCTGGACTACATAATCAGACAAAGAGAGAGTACACCAAAGGTACCAGCACACATACAAATAGACACCATCAAAGAGTCAGTGTTCAGTTAAGAAACCTGTTATATTAAAGATTAATCAAGACATTAAGAACATCCGCATGACCCCTCTTCATGCCACTCATGTGCCATTTCATCTGTTTTAGCCAAATGAAGGCACTCTCTCATATCAGTCCAAACATCTGATTTATGTGCAGTGACTATATAATCAAGTCAGAACACATGGTTGTTGTACTCAATACAGAATTACATATCAAATGTCAATTCACCACTATAGTGTACTGTAGGAATCTCACTGAGAGATATGAAAAGAGTGAGTGATTGGATTTGAGGGAATGGGGAACAGATGGGCATGCTTGTCCTTCAACTTGTACATGTGTGTGTTGTACCAGTGGGAGCCTTTCTTCTTAGACTGAAGTGAAGGTCAAGTAATATGGTGTATTGAAACTGAAGTTCCAAGCCCCATGGACCAAAAATCAAAGTTTCAGCTGTGTTCAATAGTTCAAAAAAATCTTCTTGATGGTGTTTAGTAAAAGTCAACAGGAGTCGGGATTCTGGGTAGCAAAGATTTTTAATGCCAGGTATAAAAGAGAACGTGTTCCAAATGCACACAAGGCACCCCAGAAGTGTTCTGTTACAACGATCTGTAAAGAAGAAGAAGAAGAAGAAGAAACGTACTTTTTATTATTGCACACAGAGTTTAGTTGCACACTACACGCCATGCCTTTGTGAAATTATTATTCACTGCGTTTAACCTGCCTTGGTCCGTCCTTCCTCCATGGCAGACCAGGAGCGGTGGGCTGCCAGTCAACCGGCACCTGGGGACCCAACTGTCTGTTGTCACCACTGGTCAGGTGGTGATCTTCTTGCATGTTTTTAGTGGATTTTTTTTAAGGAGGAAACCCTGGGTGAACACGGGGAGAACATGCAAACTCCACACAGAAAGGCCCCTTTTTCCTCAAGCAGCAGGCACTGAAGGCATGGTGGAGGACACGCCACCAGCGCCCACAGCAGGATTTGAACTGGGACCTTCTAGCTGTGAGGCGACAGTGTTACCACTTGTGCCACCGTGACACCAAACCATGTGCTCTGTCTTATATTCAGTTTGGTACTGGTTTTCCACACCTCTGGGGTGTCCTCTAGCTATTTTCCAAAGACTGCAACTTTACAGGGACACGGTGGAGCAGCAGGTAGTGCATTCTAAAGAATTCCTGTATTGCACAGAATGCTTCATTTACTGTGCAATTTTCCTCTCTCCGTGTAGAACAATTAAAAAACACTTGTTTTCACAGTTGACTGGACTGGAGAATTTCTCCATCAACTTATTTATCTTTAAATCTTCATCTTTGTTTTTATCTCTCTATCATATCTTTTTTCTCCCATTGCAGAATGGGCCTTCTGCAACTCCCGCCTTTGTCTCTCAGCTGCCTAGAGAGTAGTCTATAGGGACCTATAAATCCTCTTGAATTTAGTAGTCATTCTTTCAACAGTGAAGAAACTTATAGAGCAGTGATTGGGAGGAACTGTCTACTCAGTCTTTAGACCTAGGGCTCTATTTTTTGACTCCGCCAAGCTGCCCCGCCAGCGCAGTGGTATTTTCGTGCAGTGCAGGCAGGCGCACGGCGCACTTGGTATTATGGTAAATCGAGGCGTACAGAGGTGTGCCAGGATGGGCGTTGCGGCGCAGTAGGGGGAGGTGTTGGCATAATGAGCCGGCACATTTGGATTTTTGTCCATTTCAGTCTGCGCTAGTGGCACAAAAGTGCACTGAAAGCTCGCCACCCCAGACCTGGTCAACTCTGTGCGCACTGGAGAGACAGACACATGGAAAAAACTTAAGTGATGATCGCTATCACCCACGTAATTTCATTCCAAATACAAATGTTATCATTGTAATGCTTAGTGTTATCTACAATGCTTTGAGGAGGATGAGGGGGAGGCCGAGGATTTACCATCGAAGGACCTCATATTTAGACAGAATCAGAATCAGAAATCCTTTATTTATCCCTGAGGGGAAATTGTTTTTGTTGCAGTGCTCCTTACAAGAATAGAATTAGAATAAAATTAGAAAAGAAAGAAAAGAGAGAAAACTATATATATAAAAAACAAATATAAAGACAAAATATTTATATTAAGAATATATATATAAACAAAATATACCACAAAATATAGAACACAATATAAAACAATATATATATATATATATATATATATACTGAGAAAAAATAAACAGTATATACAAACGGGTGTGCAAAATAATACAAACGGATGTCAGGAGACATGGACGTCATCAGTCTCCTCCTGGGAGAAGTTTGGGCGTCGGACACTCCCCTCTGCGGTCTCAGTCATCCAGACCTCTGTGTTACTCACTTTTTTTTTCTTTTTTTCCATTTTCTGTATTGTTGTGGTGTGGCGGTAAAGACATGCATCGCTTCATGACACTGTCTCATCAACTTCATAGCAACTGGGTTGATAAAACAGCATCAACTAATGAGGTTAAAATGCAAACAAGACAATAGTAATAGCACATGACTTCCCACTTCACAACAGTATGTGTCTTTTCTTGTAGGTGGTGTGTAAGTACCTTGAAGATCCAGTGCTGTTCAACAGGGAGGAAGTGGGAATGGTTAAGTTTGACATTCGCTACATGCTGATGTTGCGCTCTGTACAGCCTCTCCGTCTCTATGCCTACAACGTCTTCTGGTTGCGCTTTGCTAATAGGTTGGTAAAATTCACAGATCTGTTCATCTCAGCAGCTTCCAAATCCGTTATTGGATCTCTCATTAGCAATCTTTCATAAATCGTCTCTTTTGCCTCTCTCTGACACCACGGGCACAGTGAAAAAGAAGTGACATATAGAAACGTGCTAAATCAGTTGGTGTTCCCTCAACTTAAGTATTTAAAAAGTCAGGATACACTTCACCAAATAACTGAATAGTTGGTTAGTTTTGGATTGGGTTAGTCCCAGTGTGAACTTAAATTCACAGCCAGTGTTCTGGATCGATGGTTTGAGAAGGATATTAAATTCAGAGTCTACAGCTAGATAGCGGCACTGTGAGGCTGTAGTGCTTGTTGTAAAGAAAACCAAACTATTTGATAGATGTAAGTATTGTACATACATTTTCTGGGAACCATGGATATCTGAACCAAATTTCACAGTAATGGTAATCACTACAAGAGGTAGCGAGGTATTTCAGTCTGGACCAAAAATGGTGGACTAGCCAACGAGCCATGTCGCTAGTGTGACTGTTAACAATATAATACACCTTACTCCTCTCAAATTTAAGAGTTTCCTCATGCCTTGAGCTGTCATTTTGTGTGTGATCAAGGTAAAATGCAGCATGATAATATTTTTGCCAATGATTTAATCCCTAACAATAAAGTATTAATACAGAGAGTGAACTCTTTCTGGTGGCTTGAACTGATCTTTATTTCTTCTGTCTAGACCTTTCTCCTTGGACCATTTTGATGATTACCAAAAGCACTTCACTGTCATGAACTACGCAGAGGGTGTGCAGCTTAAGCAGGTACTTTCTTATTGTTGCTTTGCCTGTTAGCTTATGGTAGCACTATTGTTGAGTCACAAACTGCCGGCCTGGCAGCTCTGTCTGACATTTAGTTCAAAAATACTTCTGGATCAGTTATTGGTGTCTTCATGAAGTTTTCAGGAAATAGGCTGCACAAGGTCTCCAAAGTCTGATGTGAGGTTGTTTATTCAAAGCAAAGATAGTTTGAATAAACAGTAGAGTAGACCTGCAACACTCAAAAGCTCTCTACCTAACCTCTGACTTTCTGGTCTTTTACAGCTCTTTATATACTCCACAATTTTTGTGGCTTTGTGGGCTGTGATCACTCAACTAATGCATGATTCAAAGTTAAACATCATATTTCCAGTATTTTCCAGTATAATAGCATCGTAGTTTCAGTGTAATAAGACCTTAATAGTTCCAGTGTAACTGCCTTTAACATAAAAATCTACATAAATATCCTACAACACTATCCATCTCTGAAAGCAATCTGTGGTCACAACAACTCGAGCTTGCTATGATAATTGGTGTTGATCATGAAATTGAATGTCTGTGTTGAATCTCTGTCTCTAGGTGCACTACGATGAGTTCATTCCCATGTTTGAGGATCAGTACCCACTGTATCCATGGAAGGAGGTGGAAGTAAGTGAAACCTCTTTTAATTGTGGGAACTTTTCCAGGAACTTCTTGACATAAGGAACTAACGCTACATTTGAACACAGGAACGTGTGCAATCACAGTTCCTGGGCTGTAATACCTGCCTTTAAACTTGGGATACAGAGTTGTTGTTGGCTCTTGGGGTCTACAGTTATTAACTTTTATAAATCTTGGGATTTATATATGTAATAATAATAATAATAATAATAATAATAATAATAATAATAATGAAGTCCTGACACCTCGTTACGCCTTCTGTGTCAGAATGAGTAATCCTGGTGTAATTCACATTGGCAATCGTCCATTGTGTCCAAAGCCTCACTCAGGTTGTGAAACACAGGTTAGGTTGTCTTTCAGGACTTATTTTCATTGCTTTCATGTGTTATTCAGGTTCTCAATTTTAATCATGTCCTTTTCTACTGCTAACATTTGGCTTCCTTTCCTTCCTTTCGCCATCTCTCACAGGCGGAGTTGTTTAAAGCCTTCAAGGAGCTCTTCCAGGCAGCTTCGTCTCGACCAGCTCCCTATGGTATTGGTTCCTACCCATCATCCCGGGCAATCTATGCCGTAGACCTCATGCTGAAGTGGAGTGAAGGGCAAAATGGTGAGCATTCAGCAGTTTTGATCTTAGACCATATTTGAATGGCCACAACCAAAGGAAGAGTGAAAAAATGACAGGCAAGATGTAGAAACAGTGCACTTTAGGTCTCTCCTCAAAGGCATTTGTGATTGTGAAATACAGACTCACTGACCTCAGTCTAGCTATAAAGGATGACACAAGAAGTCTGTGGTCACTGGACAGTGCATGAGGTAGAGACAAAGATGTGCTTCCCCTCAAAATGTGTGAGCCAAGTAGCCATTTTAACCTGAGCAAACAAGAAATTCATTAGGACACTTTTGTCTTTTGTTCCACCTGCAATACCTGGGGCACAGTATATAAAACCACTGTCAGCGTCCCACAGACAGCAGAGAGTAAAGACAATAAGGAAAACACACGCTGGCGTTCAGTAAACACATGATGCACAGACAGAATGAGAGGGTTGTAGAGGACAGGTTCTTCCCACACCCACATCCTGGCCCCTCACCCTGCTCTCAAGTGCTTGTCTCTGTGTAAATGAGGACGATGTGCAACTAGAATGACAGTCACCTACTAAGATTCCTTGAACTGAGATATTTTTTCAAATATGAAATGACACAATCTTTGTCTTATAAATTAAGTGAATTTCATAATCAAAAAATGCATCCTTGATCAATTCAATACACTTGGGGAGTTTTGCTGCTACTGCCTGAGGTAGGTGTGACAGCTTTTTGTCTTTCAGACATTAAATTGACAGACATAAAAAATTATTAACTTTCAAATAAATGTAAAATTCTGTGAAGAAAAAAAAGAGGGCTTCAGAGAGGAGTTCAAAGTTAAGATTGTTATTTTTGTTTTATGTCTGTAGCCATGTAATTGTTTAATCTAGATACAGATGTACACAGGCATATTTGAATACATCTCTTTCCCCTGTGGATGTCTCTCTATAGGAATCTAACACCTTTTTCAACACTTGTTTCTGTTCTGTGTCATGATGCTAATTTTGATTTATTTATCTAATTTGTGTGCATTCTGATCCTGGGTCAGGTGAGCGGGTCATGCAGCCTCAGATCCTGGAGTTGAACTTCAGTCCAGACTGTGCCCGGGCCTGCCTCTACCACCCCTCTTTCTACAATCACATGTTCCAGACACTGTTCCTGGATCAGTCCGAGCAGTGCCCAGTCACACAGATCGTATGATCAATCAGCAGCACTAAAGAGTATGTCTCCGACATCCACTTAACCTTTTGTGTATTCCTTCTCTGTAACTGGTTCGTTTGTTCATTTGTCGTTTTTCATTTTACCATCTACTTTTCAATTGATTAGAATTATTTTTCCATAACTCAGTTCTTCATCAATCCAGTTGCCTTTTTTTCTTTTCAATGAAATGATTACAACGTGGCTCTCAACACTACTGTACAAATGAGAAGCTGTAAGTACATTGTTGGATTTGTATCATCAATGATTTGGGAAAAATAAACTTTGGTGCAATTAAACCTGGACACTTACCTCTCCCCATCCACCTTGCTGTTCATTCTTTTATTCCTGACTTGTTGCTGCATGTCAGTCATATACTTCCAAGGAGAGTCCAGGTGCCTCATGTACAAAGGGTGCGTACGCACAAAAACATGGCATAAGCTTTTTTTTCACAGCAAAGTTCAGATGTATCAAGAGCGAAATGACCGTGGAAATGTGCGGTGCTTTACGCTAACTTCATGGCTGGCGTACGCACGTTTCTACAGCTGTTGATCCTTTGGCGATACTTGGAGGTGACGCTGGGATGTGCACATCAGAGACACATGAACGATTAACACTGATGAACAATGAACACACCCACCTGTCTGCAATTACAGAGTGGATATAAAAGCATGTGATGTTTATTTCAGGTCCTCGTCGAAACAAGCAATGGTGTGATGATGTTGTAGAAAGAACTCTGCTGATACAAGCTTATGTTAAAGAGAACTATTATTCGCAAACTTAGTATCAAATCAGACGCTGGTAGTCTGATGGAGAGCCTGGGTCGAATCGGTCGGATCTCTGTCCTTCTCTCCTTGATCCCTAAATATATAGATGACATCTGAATTGAATTGAATTGAATCTGATACACACTTTTACCAATCACAGATGGTATTGCACCTATACATTGTTGTCTTCAGAACACTCAACTGTCTTTAATGTTTCAATTCTAACATCTTAATGTATTAAATCAGACACATCATACCTTCCCCTTTTCGGGACCCCTTGCGTCCCGACGAAAAGTAGTAATCAATTCATAATTTTTGTTATTGATCTCAAACACCTACTTGCTTGACAAAGTCTCCTTCAACCCATCCTATATCTAATTTTAAAGTCTTATTTTGAAAACTATTTCCATGATTGAGTCTCTGAGTCCATTTCGAGTGCAGGGGTCCCTGAACAACCAATCACTCTTGAGTTGATCTCCCCAATGTTGTCCTGGGAAGAAAAGCAAACCACTAGGAATCACTCATCCTTACATGATTACACAATGACAAACTGAATATGTCACAACATAACAAAATCAATTAAACTTGTATACCTAAAATATTTGAATGAACAAATCAACAAAGAAATAACAGTAAAAATAATAAAAACAACATTAAAACAAATGATCACCCCATGGTGATATCAAAACAATCCAAATGGATATTTCCTCCATTGTTCGATCTAGTACATTTACATGGAAGCTGAACCGAATGCCCTATTTTAACCTTAACTACAGTCTTCGAAGAACTTGAAACTTTATAAGTTGTTGCAGGTGTTACTGTCGTCTTCGGTCTTGCTGTTGTCTTTTCGCTGTTGATATCCTTCAAACCTGAAGATGCAGATTCCATCCTAGTCTTGGAAACGTTTTGGTTTGACTCTTTGTTGAACTGGTCTTGGGCTTCTTGTTCTAACTGGATCTCTGGAAGTTCCTGGAATGACATCACTGCTCTCCGGAGCCCCTGAGGAAGTATCCACTGAAGAAATTGAATCTGTTGTTCCTGGGACGTGTTGGAAATCGATGTCAACAAACTTTCCTTCTTGTTCATTGACTGGCGGGTCATCTCCGGTATCCTCAAAAGTGCGCACACCATCATCAGGAGTGTCCATGACCTGGTCAATCTCCTCTGCTGGATCTTGATCTTGAAGGTCACTTTGTACTTCTGCTTCTTGTGCACTTTCCTCTGGCTCTCTTGAGAACTCTGCATCGTGTCTTTGTGGGCGTGGCGCCTCTTCATTCGGGGCTAACACAGTGTGATAAATGATACCACGTTGGAGACCCTTTGACATGGACCGCCGTTCCAGTGCTACGAACCACTTCAAATGGTCCCTGACAACACTCATCAAACCACTTTCTTCAGAACACCTTCACAAACACCTTGTCTCCAGATTGCACTGTGTTTCTCTTTTGCTCCTCGTGCCTCTCTTGCGCCTCCTCCTGTTTTTTGCCTGTCAGAAACATACGTGTATATACTCCTGTGTAGAGTAGTCAAATATTTGATGTATGCTTTCATTTCGTCTTCCAAAAGGGACAGACTCGGACCCTTCCCACTTGTACGCAAACAAGGTGTTGGCATCCATGAGTTCGCTCGAATGACACACCATTAATGCTAACGGAAGTGCTGCTACCCAATTTAAACCTGTATGTTGACAGATTTTGACGATGCGATTTTTCAGAACATCATTCATCCTTTCGCAAGCCCCTGACTTTGTGGGTGATAAACAGCTCCTAAACGTTGTTTAATCCCTGGTTGTTGTAGGATTATTTTCACCGTTTTATCCACAAACTCTTTCCCACTGTCAGAGGATATCCGATCTGGAAGTCCCCATCTGCTTACACAAGAACTTGGCAACAGACTGAGCATCCTTCCGCTTGGTTGGACACGCCTCAGGCCATCGCGAAAATCTGTCTACGACAACCGGCATGTATCTCTTACCTTCAACTGGTTATATCATGTCAACAAAGTCCACAACTAGCTCACGCATGGGACCTTTTGGGGTTGGAATATGACCCGGAGGCACCATTACACCTCTCCAGACATTGTTTTTAAGACAGATTGTGCATCTGTCTCTAACATAATCAATTTGTTCAAGCAAATACAGTGCCCAAAACCCATACTCTTTTGTGATTTTTCTCTTCACTTCCTGTCTCAACACATGAGCTAAGCCATGGGCTTCTTGAATCAACAGACTCAGTAGGTCCGGGGGTGCCACCATCAGACCCTCATAGTTTCTCCAAAGGCCTGTAGAATCTTGGGTAGCCCCTCAGTCCGACCAAAGCTGTTTATCAAGTGCATGAACAGCTTCCTGTATTGCACTCACATCTCTGAGCATAATTTTGTCTTCCAAGTCCACTTCATGGGTGACCAGAAAAACCTTATACAATTGATCCGCTCCTGTGACTGCTTTTGCAGCCTCATCTGCCGCTTTGTTACCTTGTGTAACCCGTGACACATCTGTTTTATGTGCAGCGCACTTTGCTATGGCTATCTCTTTAGGTTTCGTCATATAACAGCTTGTAACCGCTTCATTATCTGAGCATGATGTTGTGCAGGAGAACCATCAGTTGTCTTGAACCCTCGGTTCTTCCACACTGATCCAAACAAATGACACACATTATGTGCATCCGCAGAATCTGTGTAAATTGTCACTCGCTTACCTTCTGCCAGCAGGCACACTTCAGTCAAGCCCACTAATTCAGCGAGCTGCGCTGACGCAGGCTGTGGTATCACTTCGGGCTTCTCGACCACAAAATCATTTCCTGGGCCTTTACTACTGCGTAAGCAGCACTTAATTTGTCTCTTATTTGATAACAGGAACCATCAGTCCAATACTCAAGGTCCGCCTCCTGCAATGGGAGGGCTTGCAAATCTGAGCCTCAAATATCTTTCCGCTTCCTGAACACAATCATGTGGTTCCCCATCCTCAGAAGTTGGCAAACTCTCTGCCAGGTTCACAGTTCACCTCGCTAATGTAACATCCTCTTGCTCCAAAAGCCTGTAATAGTCTCTGAATCTAGACATAGTCAAAGTGTATATTCGATGATTCACAAGATTTCTGAAACTATGATGAGTTAGAATTACCACGGGGTAACCCATAGTCACCGATGACGCCTTGTCATACATCAAATAGACTCCCACCATTGCTTTGTAGCAATGTGGCAATCCCAATTCTACTTCTGAATAGGCAGTAGAATAATAGGCAACAGGTGGAGGAGTTGTCCCCGTCCCTGTTGGCTGACAAAGAACTGCACATGCATACTTACCACCAGTGGAAGTCGACACATATAGCAAAAAGTTTTTGGAATAATCTGGCAACGCTAGAGCACAAGCCTCCTGTAGCCTCTGTTTGATCGTTTCAAATACCAAGAGACCATCCTTGTCCAGGTGAGATTTCCATGAAGTCTATCATTCCCTGTTTCCTTAATCATAGCCCTCAACGGCCCTGTCAGTCTGGTATAATCCTCCACCCAGGCTGACGAATAGCCAGCAATACCAAGAAACATCCTCTGACTGTCCTAGGCCTTGGAGCATTTCGAATAGCCTCTGAATGACTATCAGAAATACTCCTGTGGCCCTGAGTTATTGTTTGGCCCAGATAAGCTACTCTTTCCTGATTATTCTGTAGCTTTTTCTGGGAGACTTTATGTCCCTGTTCTGCCAAAATCTGCAGCAACTAAATTGAGTCTGCATGACATGTCTCTTTGTCTGGTGAACAAATGATGATATCATCCACATACTGAATAACAGTACTCTTTAGTACCTGACCTATCCCTGCCAGATCATCTCTCAAGATTTTATTGAAAACATGGGGGCTGTGTTTGTATCCCATGGGGAGCCTCTGATATTGATAGAACTGTCCCTGATATGTGAACCCAAACAAACCCTGAGATTCAATGCTAAGTGGAACACTAAAAAAAGCTCCACCCAAATCTAATTTTGTGAAGCGTGTTGCATCTGGAGGAATTTGAGCTAACAAAGTATGTGGGTCTGGAACTTCTGCCGGGAAATCAGCCACAACCTCATTCACTGCTCGTAGGTCATGCACCAAACGATAGGATTCATCTGTTTTTTTCAGTGGCAATAAAGGTGTGTTGCTCTGAGGGTTCTCTGTTATCTTCAGAACACTGACTTGCAAAAATCCTTCAATTTGTGATTCAGTCCCTCGAATTGCCTCTTCTTTTAGTGGATACTGGTTCTTCCATGGGGGTCTGGCTCCCGGTCAAAGCTCCACTTTCACTGGTTGAGCTGACTTCACAAGTCCAATGTCAGTACTATGATGTGACCACAAACATCCTGGAACTTGACGTAGCATCTCCTCTCTCAGATGATCTGAGTCTAACTTAACACTGCAAATTGACTCATGTGTCATCTGCACTGTCTGAGGTTGTCCCACTCCTTGAGCAGATGCCATGATCCTTATGAATCATTGATCTTCACTTATCCAGATGGACTTTTCTTTTGTTAGTGTAAAAACAGCTTCTTCTGCTTCTGCCATCATTGCTTCTATATGTTTCTGTTTGTAGCCTTCAGCTATCATCAATGTCACATGTGGGAGGCTTTGCTCAATGTCATACTCTTTAACAAGATAGTCATTCATGTTTATCTTCATGGCTGCTCCTTGTGGCCCCACAATTATGCAGCCTGAACTAAGCTGGACTTGGTTTGGTTGGTGATCAAGCCACTCCTCTGGATTTGACTCGGCCGCATTCTTGAAATACTTAAGCGTGCAATGAGGTGGATACTCAGGAAGTCTCACATCTGGCATGTTTGCAACAATGAACTTTTCCAAGATTTCCAATCCAAAACACTGAAGACGAGTCAATTTCCTTTGCTGTGAACAGTTGATAACACACGTCATACAGCCAGTGGCGTAGATGACGTAGGGTTGGTGGGTTTTGTAAACCCATGGGCCCTCTTGTGGTCAAACTTTTTTTTTTTTTTTTTTAAATGTAATGTCGCCGCGGTTGACCCTCGCAGCTGCAGGTAGCTCGGAGTGTAACGTCAGACTGGGTCACTGCATTGTGTTGCATATAAGGGGGGATACGAGAGCCCCCTCCCAATTTGAACTGATCCATGCGTCTATTGTTTGTGATTAGCTCAGCCGCTCAGACAGCGACCGTTATTTTTCTGGAAAAAAAGAAAGAAAAACAAAAAGCAGGGTAGAGGCAAAGATGCTTAAAAGAAAGAAGCCACCAGAGAAAGAGATGTGTGGTGCAGATAAGCGGAGGGCAAAAAAAGAAGAAGAAGTTAATTGAGGATGCGGCCAAATGCACAAAGCTGACAGATCTCTTCTGTCGTGGCGGAAGCAGCCAGGCCAGTAACGACACGGGTCCGAGCAGCAGCACGGCCACAGCAGGTAAACAAGCACTGTCTCCTGTAACACTGCGCTATCATGACCTCAGACTTGAGATTAGGGTTGTCACAAGAACCGACACTACACCGGTAATCTGAATGTGACCGAACCTGGATCCGCTCCAGCTGCTTGGTGTGGCCACAGCCACAGGTGAAGCCCATAAACATGACCCGCCATGTGTCTTTCTCCGGTCAGTTGTCATGGGAACAGGACGCTCTGATGGTGGTGCGCATTTAGACCATAATACATCCATGGTTTGGAGCAGAGGCAAACAAACGTGTGTGAATAAAACGGAGCTGAAGAATGAAACAATAAGTTGCAGTTCAAGTTAAGTTCATTGCAAATGACCTGCACCGGGCCTATCCGAACCTTGAAAAATTATATAGGATCTATCTGACTGTTCCAATAAGCAGTGCACAGGCAGAGCTTTCAGGCACTTTCAGTCGCCTTAAACTAATTAAATCATACCTGCGCTCAACGATGAGTGAGTCTCATCTCTCAAACCTGGCATTACTTTTCATTGAGAGAGACCTTACTGAGAGGGCTAACTTTAACGATGTTGTTGAGACATTTGTTGGGATGAAGAAAAGAAAAATAAAGTTCTAGGCTAAGTCAAATCATGGCAGAAATGCAAAGTTCTCAACTCATTTATTTTGTATTTTTTCAATAGCCCTTTTTGCTGTCATGCAGCTGCACTTCTATGTTAACCAACGTTTACTGAAGTTATTCTTAGATTTCTATGCCTGGTGGTGCAATGGCACCTTGAGTTGTTTATTGGAGCCAAGTTTTATTTTGTGTGTTGTATTGGGAACGTGCTGATATGCCTGTCACGGGAGTGTAATGGCACCTTAAGTTATTTTATTGTAATTTTATTTTGTGTATTTATTTGTATCGGGATTGTGTTGGGAAAATGTTAGTTATGTGTTGTTATTTATGTTATGGTGGTCATGTATGTCATTTATTTATTTATTTATTATTTTGCCTGTTTGTATAGGGTCTGGGGAAAGGGTGGGAATGGATTGCAATAAAACAAGGCAGCTATTTCAGTTCTAATCACTGTCATGGTGTATTCCTGGCTTACTTATTCCTTACTTTTTGGGCTTTTTTCTGTCCTCTATTCGCGTGTGCAATGTCGGGCCCCTTTGACCTCAAAACCCATGTGGAATACAGCCTAGCTACGCCACTGCCTGGCCTCACAAGGTTTAGTAGAAAGAGCAAACAGAACTATCAAGGAGGGTCTTGCAAAAGTCTGCACCGACACAAAGTTGACGTGGATTGAGGCTCTGCCTATTGTGTTGTTCAATTTAAGATCCACCCCTAATGCAACTCTGAATGTCAGTCCACATGAAATTTTGAAAGGAAAAAAAATGCCCTGTCCTTTCACCACAGCACCATCAGACTCACCACCTGTGGTGCTACAACATGAAAACATTTGTGAGTATGTGGAGCAACTGCATAACTCAGTGATGAGTATCTCCCAAAAGGTGACAGAGATATTCTCCAAGGAACAGGACCAAGAAACCTCACCTGTAGGAGTGGGAGACTGGGTCCTCAGGAAAGTCAACAAGTTCAATTGGTCCTCCCCCAGGTGGAAAGGACCATACAAGGTAGCAGAAACTACATCACATTGTGTTAAGGTCTGACAGATGACAGAGTGAGTAATTGGATTCATAAAACACACTGCACTCTTGCTCAGGACCCTACTGAAAGACTATTGTCTGAGGTCCGCACTGATTTACAGGCCTCATCCACTAACAAGGATGACGACTGACACTCTGGAATTGAAGAGCTATGGTAGAATGGGTCAACTTCAGCGTATCATACCCTCTAAAAAGACTCCGCTCTGGAGAATTGGATTTGGAACCCGAGCCACTGTTGCTATGTTGATTACACTAGCAGTCATAACCGTACTGCCCATCCTCTGGTGGGAAAGTCAGCCTTTCAAGAGTCTCCTTGTCCAAAAAGGAAACGTTGATTCTAATCTTACGGACACCCTCTCCTCACCAAAAACTAGAGTCAAAAGATGCATAAAGGGGGACACGTATGGAACTAACATTGAATTAGTTGTAGCTCACAATCCGGCCCCTCAGTCCTTCAAATTTGATCTGTGTGATGCCATAGTATGTGGACCTCCTGCTAGTTGGACACAGTATGATGTTTACATGTGCATCCTCCCACACGGGCTGCCTGTTCAGGGCCGCTCATGGTGCCCAAATTGGACTTAGGTGTATTGGAACACTGGACCTCTCGGTCACACTGCCACACCCATCTCAGACATCTGGCAGGAACTTAAAGATAAAATCACCATCATTCGAGATCACCAAGTTGATTCCTCGACTAAGCAAAATCTTCTGATTATCACTGTAAAGAACCTAACCTTCTCCCGCTTGCCCTGGCCACCACTCGATGATTATTTCTATTTGGCATTAGGAGTAGACGTACCCGGCAAGGATCCTTTGACAACTATTAAAATAACTCAGCAATCGGTCTCCACAGATGCTGAGATTTCGACACCTCCTTTAACAGAACCCACAACAGTAACTAAATTTAACATTAAAAATTATACCATGCCTGATGCCTTCAGGCAGAGGGTACAGGATACCAAACTGTAAGTTGAACAGGTACAAATTCTCGTTTATCCCACTATCAGTCAAGCTACTTAACAGCAGGAAGTGAAGTGGATGTGTGTTTGTGCACTGCTGTGAGAAGAGGGGAATGTGCAATAATGTGGCATAGGCCATTGCTGCTGTGGTTAATTTCTTTATAGGGCATTGTGAAATCATTTCATTTATTTCAGGATATAGTGTAAAAATTTTGTTTGAATTTATTTATCAAGAGCAGTGTGCAATATGGATTGGGGGTAATGTGTGGATTGTGTGTTGTATGACAATTGTGGTTTGATTGTATATGTGGGGCATGGATCTGGGTTGGCTGTGTGGCTGTGGCGCCTTGAGTCTCTTGTTTGTCCAAGATGAATTTCTCCCAAGGGAGACAATAAAGATTTATCTATCTATGACAAAATTTTGATTGAGACTGGATTCTCACAGAAAAACTATTGGCTAGACAGGGTTCAAAATGCTGCTGAGGTATCCACAAAGAAGGAATGCATAGTTTGCTCCTCGACTCGACCGGCTTTATTAACAACGAAACCTACTGCATGTTGCACCTGCACATGACAGATAACCCTACTGACCCTTGTAAACACCTTGAGGCACCTTACCCACTATCTCAACCACTTATGGTTCCCCCAATTTTCACCCCTGTGAGAAATAACCACACCTGTTTAGTGAGAGCAGACCTAGCAGGCTCTTTTATTGGAAACATCCCAAATGACTGGTGTGTCAACACGATTAACGTTACTGATTGGAAAAATGTTACTTTGCTCTCCCAGGCACGTGCAGATGTGTACTGGTATTGTGGAGGATAATTACTAAGAAATGCATTGCCTCCACACTGGGTCGGAACATGTACTATTCTTTCCTTAACCGCCCCAATTAAACTTGTTCTGACCACAGCAGATGAGATTTTACCTTGGCAGTCTGCATCCTTTCGATCTACATTTATTCCCCACAGGAAGAAACGTAGCTTATTTGACCTATACCACAACACCCCCACTTATATAGATGCAATTGGCGTTCCCACAGGTGTGCCTGATGAATATAAGTTGGTTAATCAAGTTGCAGCAGGTTTTGAATCTTCTCTCTTTTGGTGGGTGACAATAAATAAGAATGTTGATCGGATCAACTATATCCACTTTAATATTCAAAGATTGAACAACATGACTAGAGACGCCGCTGCCCGCCTGCATGAACAACTTGCTGCGACTTCTCTAATGACATATCAGAACAGAATGGTCCTTGACTTTCTCCTGGCTGAAAAAGGTGGTGTGTGTGCTCTCTTCGCTCAAGACTGCTGTGTGTTTATCCCTAATAACACAGCCCCAGATGGCTCTGTGACCCGAGCCCTCACTGGCCCCAGGACATTATCTGTCGAACTAGCAGAAGACTCTGGAATTGATAATACCCTGCCCACTTGGTTTGATGCTACTTTTGGCAAGTGGAGGACACTAATTGCTTCCATTTTGATGTCACTCATTGCTGCAGTAACTGTCTTCACCTTATGTGGATGTTGCTGCATACCATGCACCAGGCACCTCTGTCTAAAATGTATTACTACGGCTATTAATGATAAATTTCCACCACCACCTCATTATCAATTGGTACAATATCCTGGTGAGGCTGTTTCCATGCTTTCCCCCTCCCACTCTGAGTTTGAACAGGCAGACGCTGAAGCACAACTGGACTTCAACATGGAGGAAGATGGAGACGAATGCTGCTTGCACAACATGAATACACATGAGAAACGCTCATGGTTAACACACTCCTACATATAGCTCTTGCATTCACGTAGAGGCGTGATTGGGTTTGAATCTATTATCTCTAATTGTCATTGATATACTCAGAAACGAGACTAAGTACTCCTGCATGATCTCTTACATTATTATTGTTTTATGATATTATACATTTTGTGATGTTCTCTTTTATTATTTTACGTTTTCATATTTACAACTAAGAATTTACATTGTATGCTATATTTCAGTATTCCATTGTTTTGAATTATATCTTCTTTGTTTTGAACACACAACAGTTTTTCCAATGAACACAGTATTATTTTACGTTTTACAATTTTATATCTAGTTGTTTCATTATTTTTTAACAATTTATTTCCAATTGCTTCATTATTTTTTCATGTTTTACTTTTCCAACATGCTTGCGCAACGAAGATATGCTTGCTGCCTGTTAATGCAATGAAGAACAGCTTACACATATTGCTCACATATAAGAAGCTAAACACAGACACACAACAACTTATTAGGTTTAACTTTTAATTTTTATCCAAAAATTTAATATGTTTTACAGTTGATTTTAATCATTTTTTCTATATTTCACTTTCAATTACTTATATCTCTCACAGTCACAGTCAAAGCTCCTATTAATTATGATATGTTTTTCTATTCTTCTAGTGCAACTGTGCTGGATCGGAGTCCTGCAGCTGGCCTCAATCATTCAATTGGGTTGCATGATCACCCTAATGCGCGCTCCTTTGCTGTTACCGGAACCTGACGGCCCAGATAAAATACGAGTCTGCCCTACTTTGGCTGTCTGCTACGGTCATTCTGGTTCTCCTGTTTTCACTGTGGTACGACTCTGCTCAGACTGACTGGGCCCCACTCATGGCAGTTCGGGACAGCCCTCTGTAGGAGTGATGCTGACAAGGCCTCTTTCATGCTGCTGCTGAATTGACTTTCATGCCTTGCACTGATCCGCTCATGTTGCATTAGATCTGCTTAAGCATTTAAAAGAAAAACGACAAAAACGAAAAAAAGAAAAACAATTATGAGAACAAGAGAAAACAACAGAGCATTTATGTTTTACTATTTTCATTATATCCTTATTATTACTGTTTATTATTTTTTGATGATTTTGATCCATTTCACTTATCATTATGAGTTATATTGCATTGTGTTATTTTGTTTTCAGTATACCCTCATATCATATCATTCTGTTTTCATACACATTTATGTCATTCCTGTTTTGCTCCATTTTATTATTTTGTTTTCAAATATGTTCATTTTGTTGCTGTGTTCATTGGATTAGGTTATTGCATCTTGTGTGTTCTTCTGTTGTTTTATTGTTCATTTTATGTTTTATTTTTATGATTTTTATCACTCATACGATCACTGGTTTTAGCTTTTGAGGTTTTCAATTATCCACTTATATTCCTATTGTTTGTGTTGACATGATAGAATCATGTCAAAAGGGGGATTGTTATGGAGAACATCTTGTTTAACACTCTAACATCTTGTTTTGTGCTCTGGCATACAAAAACATCTTGTCACTGTGATAGAAGGCCTGACTCTTAGCCCTGAGTCATAAATATCATGTCCCCAGAGACAATCAGTAGTGGCAAACAAGATGCCCATCTCCTCCTTATTTATGATGTCTGTAATATTATCCTCACGCTGGACACAACACACAGACACACATATGGATTACTTATCACATGTTTAGAGGCTAGTACTTGAAGATGTCTAGAATGTCCTGAACTGATTAATGTACGGGGCTGGTCAATCCCAACTCCTTAAATGTGAACGATTGTCTGTGAACAGTGCTCATTCTGGCTGAGATCCTGAGGGAACTCTGCTGCATTGCTTTACCTGTGACCTAAAATAAATACTTTGACTGTGAACTTAAGACTTCTCCGGACACTTGTGTAACCTAAATTAATGTCCTTCGCAGCTCAGAGTCGCAAAGATAACATGACTAATGAAAGCCAGTTCTGATAACAAGCAGCAGATGACACTTTTGTGTCCTCTCTTCTCCGTTTATGACGTCTGTCCACATCTCAAGACAACACACACACACATTTACATGTCAAGGACAAGACATGAACAAAGCATGATACGTAGACTTCTTGGAAACTTTCAAATTACATTCTGTAATGTATGTCTGTTTATTGAATGAGGTTGTCTCATTCTGACGGAGCTCCTGCGAGAGCTCTGTCATTTTGAGACCAACGCTGCTATACTTTACCTGTGACCTCAATAAATACTTTGGCTGTGAACTGAAGATTTCTCCGGTCTGTTCTTGGGTTTCCAACAAGAGAACTGGGCTAAAAACATTTTGCATTATCCGGATGTGGTAGAAAGGAAAGCACACAGACACACAAAACAGTTTACTACAGGAATGTCTGATTGTCAAGTTGTCATTTGGTTCTGGAGGCCTCTTGAGACCTGTTAATTGTCCATCCTGACAATTTTAATGCCTTCTTCTGGTGTGGAGCTGGAAGAAAGGATTAGCATCTCCCTGTAAACAGTTTACATGATAGGTAAATCTTTGTAATTGATGTGTCTTTCTCCTTCAGCCCTCCTGAAGAAATTGGGGGGAGTTCAGGCCCAGGCCTCCTACATTAACACCTTCCTGCAAACACTTTAAATGATAAGAAACTCTTTGTTGGGTTGTTTTTCCACCCCAGCTCTCTGAAGGAATGGCCTTCAGAGGGAAAGGTGAATTGGAGGTCTATGGTTCTCCTACATGTCTCTAGTAGGATTTAAAAAAAGAAAGGGTTGTGGTTTCTCAGAAGAGGAGGAGAAAGACAGAAAGAGCTTAGGTAGAGAGCTTTTGAATGTTGATGCAGGACCCCAGGGTCCACGCTATTGTTTGTTGACTTTAGATTTTCTTTATTGTCATTCAGTAGACAACAAGTGTACACTGCACAGGGTTGAATATATTTAAAAAGTGTATATACACTCTTTAAATATTACTGAGCCTGCTGCAATCGAAATTTTGTATGTAAAAAGTATGTAGTAATATGTACAGACAGGTTAAAGTATGTTAAAATAAAACAGCAAAGTATTTGATATAAACAGTATGTGAATAAACAGTGTGTAAAATAACCCAGGAAAATACAGTAAGATAAAATAAAAAAAGGAGCAGGAATATGCATTAAGTTAAAAATAAGCAGCATAAAGGTTAAGGTTAAGTTCAAACTATCTTTGCTTTGAATAAACAACTTCACATCAGACTTTGAAGACCTTGTGCAGCCTATTTCTTGAAACCTTCATAAAGACACCAATAACTGATCCAGAAGTATTTTTGAACTAAATGTTCACTTCTGACCCAAAGGCAGGCAGTTTGTGACCCACCATCACCAAGTAGAAAGTACTGCTTCACATTACTATTAAATGTCTTAATGGAACTTGAAGAATGCTTGATGGACTCCTTACAAACAATGGCCATTTGAGGATTACACTGATCCTTTTTTAAGGTTTTACATTATACCACAAACTCCCACAGGCACATATTTTATATGCTCTTTTAACTATGCATTTTATTTTTATTGCAGTAAGAGGTGAAATAATGGTGTCTTAACAAGTGAAGCCAGGCTAAGGACTAAGAGTGATGGTCATGTGCTTGTGTGTGATTTCTGTTTCCGATCCAGTTCATCCCTGGGACCAGCTCTGTTTTGGTGTATCTGCTTTAAGGCGATAAAAGCTACACTGAACTCTGAAGAGTGCTGTTGTGGAAATGCTCTGCTGCTGGTGAAGAATGAAATAGAGACTTCTAATGGGCAACAAGGTAAAATGAAGAAAGACCCCAAGCATGGGGAGAGCTAAAAATTTTTACCTTCACACCTTCTGGTCTGTTGTAGGTATTGGTGCCAACCCCCTAGGGTGTGGTCCACACCAGAGGCTTCCTGCAGGGTTTTGTATGTATGTCTGGACATCACAATTTAAAACACAAAAGGATCTGATATCCTGGTGACAAAATGGGAGGTGGGGAACAGGGAACTGAAATTACCATTACAGTGCTTGTTGCATTTACAAATTGTGCAGCGAGGAGTCTGAATCCATCTAGATCTGGTGTTGATTTCTATTCCACAATTCATAATTTTAATTTTAGTAAAAGTAACAATACCAAAGTGTAGACATACTCAGTTTCAGGTGAAAGTCCTGTATTTAATATTCACTTCAGTAAAAGCAGAAAAGTATTGGCATCAAAATATACTTACAGTACAAAAAGTAAAAGTACTAAATATGCAGAGTGACCCATTTCTTATGCATTTTGTATTGATGAATTATAATTATTTCTGTATTAATACATGCATTACTTTAATGTTGCAGCTGGTAGAGGTGGAGCTGTTGTTGTTTTTCCGATATATACTGTTGGGTAGCATGTGAATTTTGTATTATTAACCTGAATGGACAAACAACTGAAGTTATAAATGCAATGGAGTAAAAAGTACAATATTTGCCTACCAACTTACCTATCTATCTATCTATCTATCTATCTATCTATCTATCTATCTATCTATCTATCTATCTATCTATCTATCTATCTATCTATCTATCTATCTATCTATCTATCTATCTATCTATCTATCTAATCTCATGCTTCACTTCCACTTCCTGTCTGTCCACAATTCACCTGTCTGTCCCTATTGAGAAATAAAAAAATTATAATTGGACCATTTTTTGAATTTACTTTTCTCATTTAACATTTGGAAACAAAAATTAAGAGACCACATCACATTTAAACCATGCTTTAAGTTTAAAAGTAAAAATAAATAAAATAAAATTCTGGCAGAACAGTTGCATGCCTGAGGCTGACAGGCCCAGACATGCCCATATTGCTAATGCTTTATAGTTGGAACTGAGCTGAGCTGGGATACCAATAGTCACTAAATACATCATAGAGTAACCAGGTGACCCAGGGGAGGTACTTAGCAGTGAATCAACAATTTTAATTATTATTGAATCATTGGCAGTTAAAGGAAAGGTGTTGTAAGTTGTATGTTGTGGAGAACAACTGTCCCAACTGAAGACTTTTACAAGGACTGTTTTTGGTTTCAAACAAAGCCGTGAACTTTCTGAACATACTCTTCATTCTGAAATCAAAGTGGAACAATGACCAAAGGAACTGCCAAAACCCTAAAACATTCAGTTTGTGATTGGTTATTGGTTTCGTGATTTTGACACACAAAGGCAAATTTTCTGATTTGGGTTTTGAAACAAACAACAGATAATTTTTATTTCTTTTTTCAGTGGTTTGCACAAACAGTGTTTTTGTCTACTTTTATGGATGTGGAATTTTCCTAATAAAATATAATGATTGACAATAGTGCATTTTTTTTGAAAAAAATTCAAAATAAGTAATAATGTTCTTCCCTTCTATGTTGATTTTATTTGTTGTTTTGCACAGTATATAGTTCTCAAGTTCTTTCCAAAATGTACTACTACATGAGCAATTATAAAACAAGTGAGTTACACTTTCAGGTTCAGTTTTACAAAAGAACAAGACTTGTTCCTTCTAGTGATACATTCGTTGTTCCAGATGATAGATTTATGTGGAGAAAAGTTATGTGAATAACATATTTTCCATGCTAACAATGCTTGTTGATAAAATTCGGACAACTGTAAGGGAAATTCTCCGTGTTGCTTGTTGAGAGTTGCTAATTCTCTGAAGAATTACAGACTCGGTGTGATGAATCAGGTCTCTTTAATACATGCAGCATGGAGGGAAGACTCATGCAGAGTGTTCTCTCCAGATCTCCACAATGTCTTGGCTTTTATACTGTTAGCAGGAAAAGGACAACTGGTTATCACACACACACCTGGTAATCATAAATCTAAAGAACAATGACCATTTGGGGGAGTTCACTCATCCTGTTTCTTTAGGGTTTATACTATACCATAAACTCCTCAGGTACAGTGAATTGTACCTTTACCTTCCCCCTCTATCCGGTGTCCCCCACTGAATGTCCTTTGATCCTCTTTCTCCCCTCAGTGACAAAGGGCCATAAAGAGTTTTACAATTCATAGACTGATTCCCAGGATTAGTAAGTCATCTAATTCCTACACAACTTAAGTGGTAACCTTGAGATACTATAATTACATTACAATAAGAACTGAAGACCTCCAACATTCCCAAATATGTTCTGTGGAATGAAATGCCATAATGATTCTGGAGCTTTTAAGAATTCTTTTAGCCATTTCACCTTAAATGTATAATTCAAGTCCATGAAGTCCAGTAAATCAAAACCACCTTTATCTTTAGGTCCAGAAAGCAAGGGTTTTTTTTTTTTTTTTCAGATGATGGTGCTTATTCTTCCATACAAAGTTAATAAACATGTTATTAATATCCTTGCATGTGGAATCATAAACATTGAGGGAAAGGGCTGGGTACACAAATCTGGAAACACCTTTAGTCAAGAGGACTCTCCTACAATTGACAAGTCCCTTTGAAGCCATAAGTTCAATATAGTTTTAGTTGTTTTGTTTGTTTGTTTTTCATTTTGGGGGAGAAATTAAGTTGTTGGCACTCCATAACACTCTTACAGACATAAATACCAAGATATCTAACACATTTTTGACAGGAATATCACATAAAGTTTTAACATTCGTTTGATACAAACATAAAATTTCACATTTAGATTTATTTAGTTTGTGTTAAAATTTGTGGTGAGCCAGAAAAAAAGGAATGAACACAAGAGTGTAGACTTGAGTCCAAGTGTCAGGCACAAAATCACAAAAAAACACAAAAGGTAAGGCCAGAAAAACCAAATACCAAAAAAAAAAAAAAGAGAGAACCAGGACTAAGCCAGAATACTCTCCGTAGAAACAGGGAACAAGAAAACCACACACAAGGGGATGATCCCACACAGACAAAGGAAAGACAGACTTAAATAGACCAGGGGAACTAAACAGACACAGGTGGACGCAATCAAGATCACAAAGGAGGGAAACATTTGGGAAGTAAAGTAAACTAAGACACACAAGGGAAGGCTGCCAAAATAAAACAGGAACAAGGCTACCAAGGGACAGATCCCAGATGTCCCTACAAAACAAGAACAAAAACAACAACAAAATGCAGAGTCCAATGACGGAGGATGAGCAGGGGGGCGGGCATAGGGATGGGAATTGATAAGAATCTAACGATTCCGATTCCATTATCGATTTTGCTTATCGATCCAATTCCTTTTCAATTCTCTTATCGATTCTCGTTGGGTGAGTACAAATGGGTTTGTTGCTGTTAACTGTAACTTTTATATTTTCATCTCTGCAGAGAGAATATAACATATACAGTATGCACAAATGATGTGTGACGAAACCTCAGAACAAACCTAAAAAGTAGGTGAGCTACTTCGCAGAGTAGGGAATGAATAAAGCAGAACTACACTGGTAAAAATAACAACATGCAACTCTGACAGAACTCAAATTTCTGATTTTCATTTGAACAGAGTTGCCAGATAAAATGCAATGAATGAACCTACCGAAATTCAGGGGCATCTATAGTGGCAAAAAGGTGCAAACCTTTCACCACAAATCTAGTGACCTCTCTGTGACATTCCTTTATCCTCGTCTCGGTCATTTGACTCTTCCCTGCCTCAGTGAAAGCAGTGGACAGAGGTGCGCGAGACCTGCCGGTGCCCGCTGCAGCCTCTGAGCCAGCCTGACTCTGGCAGTCATCATCATCTAAATTTGATGGAAGGACATGGAGATGATTCATATGGCGAAAGCAGTTTACACAGTGAAATGGCGCTAACCTTAACACAACAGACACGGCCTGTAAGAGTTCAACATTACCTTCGGCACTAATAACAGAAGACACCCTGGTGTTTGCTCTGCCGCTAGATTCACAAGCATCGCTAAGTAGCGTATTAAACATGTGACATTCCTACAAATGAATTGCATGCTGTGTGGACTAATGTTTTAGCATATTGGAGGTATTTCCCCCCTTTGAAGAAATGGAAACTTTGCACGTGCTGCAAGTGGCCCCGGTGTCATCTTTTCGTGTGAAATATAGCCATACTTTGGAGCGTTTCTGCCTCAATGCCATATCGGCTACATTCTAAACCAAAACAATGCAGTGTGCGTGACGTTATCACACATGTGCAAGACAGGCGGAATCTATACACAGAATCGTTAACCAGGCAGGCAAACAATTCCAAGGAATTAAGCTACTGGGAGCCGGTTCTCAAAAAGAACTGGTTTTCGATTCTCATCCCTAGGCGGGCAGGAGGTCAGCAGCAGCACAGGGACAGATGGCCAGCAAAGGCGGACCCATCCAGAGGCCTTTGGCGAAGGCGGAGCCCCTTGGCAATGGCGAAGCGTCTCTGGAGGCTGTTGGCGAAGGTGAATCCCTCGACCAAGACTGGAGACTGTCGGCAAAAGCAAAGCCCCTCTGGAGGCCGGTGGCAAAGGCGATATCTTTTTGGGAGCCGTTGGCGAAAGCGGAGCCCCTCTGGAGGCCGGTGGCGAAGGATGACTCCAAAAGCAGGCTTTGCTGTATAAAAAGGTCTCTAAAGAGGTTAAAGCAACCTTCCTCCCCTGAGTGTCCAAGGAACAATCCCAACCATAAAAAAGCAGAAAATCCTAAATAGGCTCGATGTCTCTTGTCTCCTCCAACCAAGGAAAAAAGTCTGCTGGGTTCAATTCTGGTGGGATCATTCTGTTAAGATTTGTGGTGAGCCAGAAAAAAGGAGTGAACCCAAGAGTGCAGACTTGACACAAAAGAGGTTGAGTCCAAGTGTTTTATTAAACAAAAGGTCAGGCCAACAAAAAACAGTCAGGCACAAAATGTTAAGGCTTTGCAGCCGCCAAGTATTAGGACCCAGAGATGCAGAACCAGGAGACAGGAATTGTGTAAAACAAGGGAGTAATTTATTAACAAAACGAAGAACAGAAAACACACTCAACGAGCGGAATGATAAATAAACAAAAGGCGCACTCAAACGGAGTGGATGAACTAAGGGAGCACCGATGAAGCGGGTATGGATCGAGGCACACGTGGAAGCGGCAGACAGGCACTGAAACAAAGAAAAACACAGCACAATAAATGGCTGGAGAAAAGGGACTACAAAAAACAAACTTTCTCTGAAGATGGAACAAACAACAAGACTTGCACTTACGAACCAACTGATCAAACTCGACATGGAGAAGAGGAATAATCCGGCGACGAGGAGCAGGAAGTCCACGTCTTAAATACTCTCCCATATCAGGGAGAGTGGCAACAGGTGAGTCGCAGTGGGAGGAGCTGGCAGCAGGTGAGGGGCTGCCCAGCCATCGATCCAGGGGTAGACAGACAGACACACACACAGGGGAAAAGGAGAGGAGACACACAGGGAGAGACAGGATCCTAACACAAAATGACAAAAAAACACAAAAGGTAAGGCCAGAAAAAACAAAAATCCAAATACCAAAAAAAGAGAAACAGGACTAAGCCAGGATACTCACTGTAGAAACAGGGAACAAGAAAACCACATGCAAGGAATAAAGGATTTACAATGATATCCCAAAAGTGTAAATACAATTCTACCAAGAATCCATTGCTGCCTGGGGATTTACCTTTTTTCATTGATTGGATTGCCTCTGAAATTTCAGGTTTTGTGATGGGTCGTTCACAATTAGTTTTAGAGTGTTCTGAGATAGTGGGTGTAAATTTTTTTTACTGTATCAATAAATCAGCAATCAGTGATACTAGAATTTGACTTGTACTGTATATATTGCTGTAAAATGAACCAACATATTTTGAGATGTCCAAATGGTTAGTGACTATGTTATCATCAATTTTGAGTGCAGAGATATTGTTTCTCTTTTGGTTTCGTTTCTCAAGAACAAAAAAGTAGCTAGAATGTCTTTAACCTAGTTCCAGCCATTTTGCTCTTGACCTTATAAAAGCTCCTTCAGCCATGTTAATATATGTGTTACGGGGAACATCTTGTTTAACACTCAACATCTTGTTTTGTGCTCTGGCATACAAAAACATCTTGTCACTGTGATAGAAGGCCTGACTCTTAGCCCTGAGTCATAAATATCATGTCCCCAGAGACAATCAGTAGTGGCAAACAAGATGTTCATGGCACCTCTCCTCCTTATTTACGATGTCTGCAAATATTATCTTCACGCCTGACACAACACACAGACACACATATGGATTACTTATCACATGGTTAGAGGCTAGTACTTGAAGATGTCTAGAATGTCCTGAACTGATTAATGTACGGGGCTGGTCAATCCCAACTCCTTAAATGTGAACGATTGTCTGTGAACGGGGCTCATTCTGGCTGAGATCCTGAGGGAGCTCTGTCAGTCTGAGTCCAGCGCTGCATTGCTTTACCTGTGACCTACAATAAATACTCTGACTGTGAACTGAAGACTTCTCCGGATCGTTCTTGAGCTTCCAATAAAGAACCGAGCCTCATAGCTAACATATGCATTGTCTATTTCCTCCTTTAGTCTTTTCAATTTAGTTTCTTCATCCTCTGATAGATTATCTTTCTTCATTAATGTGTTTCATTCATTCATGATAATGATTGCTTTCATCATTATGATTGCTTGCATCATTATTTTTTCTATTTCTTTACACTGTCTCATTGCTACTTCTCTCACCTTGAATTTAAAAAATTCCAATTTCTGTGTGTGATTCATTTTGGTATCCCCAAATATCTGTCCCGCTGCTTTTTCCACTATATTACAAATGTATCATCATTTAATAAATCATTATTTAGCTTCAATAAACCACGTAAATTTTGTTGTTTTTGTTTATTGCTTACTAAATGAACTGTACCACCAAAGCTCACCAAATCATGAGAGGAGTTTGAAACAAATTGTAGACATGAAGATGATATCAACCACAAGTCAATTCTAGATTGCAAAGATCTATTTGCATTACTCCAGGTAAACTCTTTTATGTCGGAATTTAAGTATCGCTACACATCTCTAACTGAAAGTTGTTTGTATGGCAGACTGCTCCCATGCAGCCAGATTCTACTATCGCGTCATTGGAAACAAGACCCTATTTATCCAATGAGATACACTCCTTCCAAAAAGCTCACCAATCAGAGCTCACGTTGAACTCTATAAATCTAGTTCCCCACTTTACACACACCTCAGAAAGTTTGAGCCTGCTGGAGAGAAGGATTTCTGTAAAGAGGACTGTAATTTCAGACGGAATACACCGTTGTTTTTTCGTTGGACGCATGGACGTTTATGGATAACAAGCACTCCAGTGGGATTTCTTTGAGTTGAGGGTCTTCCTCGTCGAGAGTTTTTCGCGGTGAAAATTCTCTGCAGGGAAATATCGGAGGACCTTTCCAACGGTTTTGAGGAGCATTTGGCAGTGTTGAGCAATGCGTTAAATAAAGCGATATGTGGAGACCTGGTAAGTGACGTTGAACGTTTGTGGACACATCGTCGTTTTAATCTACCGTGCATTTTTTCTACGAATTTTTGTTTACGTTTGACAAACAGTAAAACGCAGTAAGTAATCATGCGTGGGACAGAAAATCCCTTTGTTTTACCGCTACGCAGTTTCCGTTTCACTTCATGTGAAACAGTTGGCTGTCGTCATCAGTGTAACAGTGTCCTCAAATGCTGTGTGATGTTTGCGGCACTATTGGCATAATGCCAGAAGCCACATTTTGATCAGAGTAAAGGTGTTGTTATTTAAGGTATTTTAGTTGCTTTGCTCGTTCGTATATGTCTTGTTCCCTGTACTGACCACATTTGTAGTCAGCACGACTGACACAGTAACCGGTTACTGTGTCAGCTAATTACGCCGATTCTTCAGTTGATGCAGAGACGAGACCGAAACTGCCAACCGAAGTTGGAGCGACCCCTCCTCGTTTTTCGATTGATTGATTGATTGATTGATTGATTGGCTACAGCTGGGCAACTTCGTCGTCACCATACGTACATGACCGTATATGAAATTTTAGTGCCACGAAGATTAAAAACAAAAAACAAACAACAACAACAACAAAAACTATTATAGATACTAAATCGAGCGCACTAGGTACTAAAACATGCGCATGTTTAAGCTAAATCGTGCGCTCTAATTAATTTACTGTTCATAAACAGACGGCAACACCGTAGACAGCCGGGCTCCGTTGAAGCATCGAAGTACTACACTTACAAGTACACCTACTTCAAGTATTGGTAAATTAATTTGATTATATTGCGAGTGTAAATCATTCTGGAAAGGGACAACTAGGTATGCAAACATCCTATCTGCTTGACGGCAGCTCAGTGCATATAGAGTCAGTGGCAGCTCCTGACAAATTTCTCAGGGGGGGCAACTGTTGCGATGATGGCTAAGATGACCTGTTCAATGAGTAAAATAATATCAAATAAAAGTCAGATAGCTAACTTTACAGTGTTACATTGTATTGTTTGATTTGGTTTTCCTGTTCAACCACTAGATGGCAACACCAGGCATGAACTGTACATACTGTACAGTATTTTTGTACAGCTATATCAAGTTAAATGTCTCAAATACAATAAATTAGGTTCCACAGTAAAACACTTCCACCGTGGCCATCAACAGATACAGTCATTTACTAGTTTGCCCATGAAATTACTGTTTAGCACAGTCTACAATTTATAGGTACCATGGATGCCATAGCAACAATCAAATCAAATTATACTATCATCAAAACTGTAATTAATCAAAATTTCCAGTACATATTCAGCATATACAGCATTTGGCTGGCAATATGCAATCAATACAACTATTTACAATTCAACTCACCATTTCATAACACACTCACTCAAGACTTCTACTGAAATTTTGCTCGCCTCTATTTCAAGCAGGCAAAGTGATCAATTACCCTCCATCCATTGTCTATACCCGACTATCCCTTTTTGGGGTTGCGGGGGGGCTGGAGCTTATTCCAGCTGTCAACGGGCGAGAGGCGGGGTACACCCTGAACCGGTTGCCAGCCGATCGTGGGGCAGTGATCAATTACCCTCATTGAAATCTGACATGTTCCTGACAAGTTCTCTCTCCACGGAAAGCAAGGGCAATGTCACCGTTGCTAGCCATGTTGAGCTTGCAGTCTCCCGACTCCCGACACGTGCGCTGCTGTGCATATCATCCGAGCACGCATCAGTGCGTATGACGAAATCACATTGGGGCAAGCCCTCCCGGAGCCCATAGAAATCAATTGTAGGGTCCAAAAAATGGAAGAAAAAAAAATCTCAACATGTAAGTCTATGAGAGCGCCTGGGGCGATTTCCAATCTCACTGAAATCGCCCCGAGGGGGCGGGGCTTCTGGTTGGAAAGTGATATTCAGGCTGCTGAATGTCACAGCAATATTCAGGCTGCTGAATGGACAATAATATTAAGACTTAGACCGGCAAAATAAACTCTTTTCTCTCTCTTTTTCTCGTGTGGCTAAAGGAGGGCGGTGCACTATCGCCCACTATGGGCCAGCCGCCCCTGTATAGAGTGTGAGATGTTAAAACATGCGCACGTTTTAGTATCTTGTGCGCTTGATATAGTTTTTTTTCTTTGTGGCACTTTAGGGGCTCCGTACAAATCTAATGTGGGTTTAATCCTTCACTTTATTTTTGCCTTTACCAGAGTTGGTAAAATGATGCTGCCTACGGTGCATCCAAACTGTCTTCTGACTTCCTTCAAAATAAGATAACTTGCTTCAGCAACTCTAAACTATGCAGCAAAATTTCCATTTTGTGTGCGTACCACCACTTGCTGGATGTTTCTTAAACTCTCTTCTCATTTCAATCACTTACAATATGCCCACTGATGCATTCAGGCATTCAGGTGTACCATCTATGTATATACAGCAGTTACAAGTGACTAGATTAGAGACAATGATCGAAATGATCAGAAAGCGTTGATTAAAACATGACGCATATTTTCATGGTCCAGCTCCTCCTCATCGCCTAGACAAATGCAATGAAACAGTTTGCTGCAGAAAAGGGCTGTCTAAATTCAAGTTTAGTTTTGAGTTGTAAAAAGAAAATCCATACATTCAACTGACAATTAATAACTATAAGCAACACTACTAACACTTGTTAAATCAGCGTTAATGGTTTCATAGAAGACAGGTGAATGTAAATGACATACCCTGTCTTATTTCGTGACAATCCACATCTTTAGTGGAGTTTCACCAGACCTTTGTGAGTAATAGCTACAAGCAACACGACTAGGCAAGGCAAGGCAAGGCAAATTTATTTGTATAGCACCATTCATACACCAGGCAATTCAAAGTGCTTTACAGAAGCATAAAAATACATTAAAATCATACATTTCAAGGAAAGAGAAAAAGAAGGTAAAAAAGAAATTAGAAGAGAATAGAAAAATGAAAGTAAAATACAATACATTAAAGGAACAGAATGTATGAAAACAGAAGCCAGTAAAAGACAATAATTTAGCCTTTAGAATGATTAAAATCGTTGAGCAGATATACTTTAAGTAAAAGCTGTAGCAAATAATAATGTTTTCAACCCTTATTTAAATGAACTGACAGTTGGTGCAGACCTCAGGTGTGCAGGGAGAATGTTCCACAGGTGAGGAGCATAATAACTGAAAGCTGCTTCACTTTGTTTGGTTCTGATTCTGGAAACACCCAATAGTCCTGTCCCTGATGACCTGAGAGGTCTGGATACTTCATATGGAGTTTATACATCTAGAATATTTGGTCCAAGACCATTTAATGCTTGTAGACCAACAGTAAGATTTTAAAGTCTATTCTTTGACTCACAGGAAGCCAATGTAGTGATCTGAGGACTGGTGTGATTCCATTCCATTTTTCTGGTGTTTGTAAGGACTCGTGCAGCAACATTTTGAATCAGCTGTAGTCACCTCAATGTTTTTTGTTCAGGCCAGTAAAGACTCCATTGCAATAGTCCAACCTACTGAAAATGAATGCATAAACAAGTTTTTCCATGTCTTCTTTGGACAGACATCCCTTAATTCTGGTTATATTTTTCAGGTGGTAGTAGGCTGATTTGGTAATGAGCTTTAAATGGTTGTTAAAATTCAGGTCAGAATCAATAATTACACCAAGATTTCTGGCTTTATCTGTTGTTGTCAGTGACATGGAGTTAAGGTGAGCTCTGATCTTTGACCTTTCATTTTTGGGGCCAAATACGGTCACTTCTGTCTTATCTGCATTAAGCTGAAGAAAAAAAAGAATTCTGGCACATCCACTCATTGATTTGATGAATACACTCACTCAGTGAAAATATGGGACTGTAGTCATGTGATGACACAGAAATATAAAGTTGTGAATCATCTGCGTAAGTATGATAAGAAATATTATGATGCTCCATAATCTGAGCTAGGGGCAATATGTTGAAAAGAAGTGGTCCAAGAATGGACCCTTGTAGCATCCCACACATTATCTTTTTTCGATCAGACACATGCTCACCAATTGACACAAAGCAGTCTCTATCTTGTAAATAGGATTTGAACCAGTGTAGTACAGTGCCAGTAAGTCCCACCCATCCCATTTTTCCTAGAAAGGGAAGATTTGATATTGGCCTGTAGTTACTTATTACTGAAGCATCCAGATTAGTCTTTTTTAGGAGAGGTTTTATTACTGCAGTTTTCAAGGCCTGGGGAAACTGACCGGACTGAAGAGAATTATTTATTGTCTGCAATACATCTGGAGCTATGCAATGAAAAACATTTTTTAAAAAGTTTGCTGGCAGAGTATCAAGACAGCATGATGTGGATTTTAACTGTGATACAATTTCTGTCAGCCTTGCATGATCTAGAAGGTTAAAATGTGCTAGATTAACTGGAAAACAAGAAGGCACAGGTGGACTTATCATTTTGCCTGATATGGAGCTGCTCACTGTTTGTCTTACCCTTGAAATTTTCTCTGTAAAAAATAGGCTGCAAAACCATTGCATGACTTGTTGGATAGCAGTTCAGGAGGGACTGATGTTGTGAAGCTTGTCAGTCTATCCACAATAGAAAACAAAGTGCGGGCGTTATTACAGTTTCTGTTGATAATCTCTGAGAAGAATGCTTGCCTTGCCTTCTTTAGTTCATGGTTATAGGTGTGGAGACTGTTTTTGTAAATCTCATAATGAACCTGGAGTTTGGTTTTTCGCTAACTGCGCTCTGCCTGTCTGCAGACTCTTTTCTGGACTTTGACCAGTGTGGTGTTTCTCCAAGGTGCCTTTTTCCTTCCTGACAAAACTTTGGTCTTAATTGGGGCGATGGAGTCAATAATAGTCATAACTTTGGGACTGAAACTATTCACAAGGTCATCAGTTGAAGGTGAGGGCAGTGTTGGTGATGGTGTAAAAGACTGAGTGAAGACTGCACAGGTGTTATCATTAATAAAACGCTTTTTGATTACCTTTGTTCCACTTTTGTTAAAAATAGCAGGTGTGGCCATTTTAATTGACACACAGTAATGATCAGAAAGAGCAACATCCGTCACCACACCCTCAGAGATATTAAGCCCTTTGGAGATAACCAAATCTAATATATGCCCTTTGTTATGTGTTGAATGTGTTACGTGCTGAGATAGGCCAAAATGATCCAGAATGTTTAAAAGTTCTTTAGCACATCCATCTTTGAGATTATCAACATGAATGTTGAAGTCACCCACTAACACAACACAGTCAAAATCAATACAAACAGACAGTAGTTTGGCAAACTCATCGGAAAACTTTGCATTGTGTTTTGGGGGTTTGTAGATGGTTACGAAGACTGATTGACGGGGAGACTTTCAAAGATACAATGCTATCATTAAACAAAATGGCGACCCGACCTCCTCTCTTATGCATTCTTACTTCACTAAGGAAACTGAAACTTGGAGGGACTGACTCATTGAGAACTTTTGCACTGTTATCTTGTCCTAACCAAGTTTCAGTTAAAAACATCAAGCTTGTGCTTGATGATAAAATCATTGATTAAGAATGATTTGCCTGCCAAAGACCTAACAACTAACACTTGTTAAATTGGAATTAACAGTTTCACAGAAAGACAGATGAACGTAAATAATGTACCCTGTCTTGTTTCCTGACAATCCACCTCTTTAGTGGTGTTTCACCGGACCACTGCGAGTGGTTATGTGGGATAATTTTTCCTTAAAAGTTAAGTGATGTGCTGAAGAAAATGTCTTGTAACAATGTTTTGTGCCATGCTGGGAGTTAAAATAAAGAAACACATTAGGGCCATGAAGTAATGACTCACGATCAGGGGTTTTCAGGGATTTTCCTATGACTCATGATCATGTGTCATGCTATGACAGTAGGGGTTTTCCTTCACTGTGGCATTGATGCAGAGGTGTGGACTCGAGTCACATGACTTGGATTCGAGTCAGACTTGAGTCATAAATTTGATGACTTTAGACTCCACTTGTCAAAATGTTACAAGACTTGAAACTCGACTTGGACTTGAACAGCAATGACTCGTGACTTCACTTGGACTTGAGCCCTTTGACTTGAAAAGACTTGCTACTTTCACCAAATCACAAAGATTAAAATGTATGTTAAGAAAAGAACGCTCTGCATCTCTGTCTCTTTGTGTGTGTGTGTGTGTGTGTGTGTGTGTGTGTGTGTGTGTGTGTGTGTGTGTGTGTGTGTGTGTGTGTGTGTGTGTGTGTGTGTGTGTGTGTGTGTGTGTGTGTGTGTGTGTGTGTGTGTGTGTGTGTGTGTGTGTGTGAGCTGCAGAAACAACATCCAATCAAATTAGATCTATGTTGTTTTGATCCGACAGCATCCAATCAAATTGTAGGACAACAACCAGCGAAGAAGTAATGGTAATCAACACACCAGTTTGAAAAATTATACCATAGATAGTGTCGTTCGGGTACAGAAGTTACGAGGTGGTGAACAAAAACCAGATTGCAGTGTGCAAAACATGCGGTTTAAAGACGTACAGACAGAGAGGCAACTTCCAACTTTGTTCGACATCTGAAGTTGCACAAAGAACGGTAAGTAGAACTGGTGAGCCAATGCTCAGCTAACATTAGCTTATCAGCTAAGTAACTGTGCTAGCTGTGTAGTTCATAGGGGTGCAACGGATCACAGTTGATCCGTGTCCCCTAAGAATCTCACTCCATGGTTCAGCACATGTGATCTGTGGACTACATGTGAGCATCATAGTTTTCCTGTGTTCTTTTTATATAAGTTATATTACCCGAAATCTCAATGCATGGTTTTAGTGAAAAGACAGGACAGATACTGCTGTGCGCAGCGCATCTCTGCGACTAGCGACTGACTTAAAAGCCGTCACATCGCCTTGAGTGAAATCCGGACCATGACTTATTTCACTGATGTAACTATGCTGTCGTCATAGAAACAGATCATAAGACTGTTATGTGTGTGATATCAGCTGTCACAACTTCTACACAGCTCCTCTTTGCTTACCGGTGCAGCTCTGTCTCACCCTGTCTGTGACACAGTGTCTGTGCTGATTGATCACACAAGACTTCCAACCAATCAGATCTGCTATAAGCGGGACATTGAACCAGACCTCAGAGCGTAGTTGTGTGTTATACTGTGCATTACAGGACTATGGTAATACTTACAGACAGACAGAGATCAAAGCCAAGCAAGTGTTTTTTTTCTTTTTTGCTGATCGGAAAAATGATCCAATCCATGACTCAAAACCATGATACGATCTGAACTGTGAGTTTTTTTTTATCTGTTGCATCCCTAGTAGTTAGTGAGATTGTAAACTTAGCGTTACATTAGAAACATGATGATGATCTGTTGCGTCCACTGCGGATTCGTCCCCCGACTAATACTTAAAAATGTAATTCCTGTGTGGCTAGAAGGGATTTTCTGATGTCTGTTTAATATGCTTGCATCTTAGAGAAGAATACCAGATGACCAAAAGCACCACCAATGAACCACAACAGTCTACAATCGCCCAATTCCTGGACATTCGTGTAGGGCATTACAGTATGAGCCATCCACAACAAAAGGCCATCACCAATGCAATACTTGATTATTCATTGCAACTTACCCGTCTGTTGTTGAAAACGAGCTTTCGGCACTTTCTGACGGTACTTGACAAGTACTGTAAGTAAGACAAGTACAGCCCAGTTTGTCACAGAACATTGACATCAAAAACGGAGAACCTCGCTGCAGAGAGACTTTCAAAAATAAAGACTCAACTTAGGAGTACTGACCATGTTTCAGTCACTGTGGACATTTGGTCTGACCGAAAGATGAGGGGGTTCCTTGGAGTCACTGTGCATTGGATAGAAAAAGAGGCAGAGAGGATACAGCTGAAGTCCAATCTCTTGGCCTGCAACCACTTCAAAGGCTCACACAGCTGACAGAATATGTGACCAGTTTGAGTTAATATGTGAATACATCATCAAAGATAAACTGGACTATATTATTCGTGACAAGGCTGCTTACATGCGCAAAGCATTCTCTGTGTGCTTCTCCACTGAGCAAGATGATGATGACGGGGATCATCTTGATGACCCAGAGCTCTGGCATGACTTAACCCCGGAAGACCAGCAAACAGTAGATGCTGCTATGGAAAAGAAACTGTGCTTGCAGTGTTTTGCGCATACTCAAAAGTGGCATCTCCTTCTCTTTCAGAGTTATTAAAACTCAGCTCACTGCTGCACACAAGCACGACACTCAGAGATGTGTTCGATGCTGAATTTGGGGAACAGAAAAGCTTTCCTGCTGCGGTCAACACAAGATGAAACTCACCAGTGAGGCAAGTGAAGGCAGTTCTCCAGTGTGAACATCTAAAGCTCTGTGCTGTTCTGGAAAAGTCTGGGCACAAGGAGTTGTCATTCACACACGAGAGTGGAATCTGTTGAAAGGGTTGTTGAACATCTTGAAGCCGATTGGTGAAGCAACTGATTTGACACAGGGAGAAGGTAGTCAAATTCAGTGTCGTGGTTCCATCTGTCTTGTCCTTCAATCACCACCTTGAGATGCTTAAGCCTCAAGACCGTTTCCTGAGTGGCATGGTCAGAAGTCTCCAGGCATTCCTGAACAAAAGATTTCTTGGAATCTTCATCAATGTGAAAATGGCCAGGACACAAGATGGGGTCAATGCTCCCTTTGCAGGCCCAGTTTACCTCAAAGCAGAACACACTTGATCTTCCACAGAAATTGTAATAAGGGCTCTTTTTTCTGCTAGTTGCCAGAACTGATCCTGCAAGATGCAGCACAGACAGAGCAACCTGTGCCTCTTGTTGATGAAGAAGAGCAAGAGGAGCTTGGACAAAGAGAAGGGCTGTTTGCTGCATACCACAAAAGACAGAAGATGTGGTGACCACTCCAGCACTGCAGCTGGTAGCAAGTAACTACCAATGTCAAATGTCAAATTGGCGAAGGACAGAATGCTCTTTTGTTCTGGACAATGAACATGAAGACTCTTCGTTCACTATTCCAAGTGGCCATCAAAGTGTTGGCAGTGCCTGCCTCCAGTGCTTTCTGCCATGGTGGCATCATTCTTCGGCCCCATCGCGCACAAAGGGCTGACAGACTTTTGGCCATTTTCGTCTTTTGCAAATACAATGCAGCATAGGGTCCTGAAACAACAGAAAATGCACAACCCTGTTCAATGTTATGTTCATGTATATGTTCATCAAATTTGTTTTGATAAATAAATATAGATTTTAAAAGCATACATGATCTGTGGACATTTAATATATTATTGCTTTGTTTAAAAATGACTCGAAAGGACTCGAAACTCAAAGTGTAGGACTTGCGACTAGACTCAGGACTTGCCTGTCTTGACTTGGGACTTGAGTCAGGACTTGAGGGCAAAGACTTGAGACTTACTTGTGACTTGCAAAGCAATGACTTGGTCCCACCTCTGCCTTAATGTAATCCTATGTACACTTTCATCAAAATACTATTTAAAAAAAAATAAATAAATAAATCCAAGCAACGGCTAAGAAATAATGGTGTCTGGAATTGACAATAACTTAGACACGACTGGAAAACCAGACCAAAGAAAGAAAATACTGGTGGAATTTGGCTAAATTATAAAGAGATGACCCAGCAAGGGGAAAGCACCTACATTTCCCTTTTAGGTGCTTCCAAGAAAAGTCATCTGCTGGGAAATTACCTAATGGTGTATTATGTCAGAAACATCTACAATGCCCAGGGGATGGACTAGAGGTGTGAAAAACCAGTCCCAACTTGACAATGTCAACAAAAACTGAACACGTAGAAGCTTCATAAAAGTAGAATGTACAGCAGAGCTGTTGTATTAGTTTGGTGTCCCAATACTTTTGTACATATCGCCATGTATCAAAACATCAGCACATCAGAAATCACGTTCAGCTTCTGCCATCATTAAGGTGCGCCTCTCCTTAGCCTTGCGTGTGCAGAAGGGGCGCATTGATTCACACAAATGTAGTTCAGAGGTGGAAGCAGACAACCAGTGGTGAATAGGTCTTGTAACTAGCAACATAACTGTCTACTGTCACAAAAACAAGTTCACCCCAAATTAGTATGGACTGGTCAAAGTATAGACTCTTTATTATGAGTGTCAATACTAAAACGGACATGTTTGGTATCGAAAATATCGATCCACACATCATTAAGTGACTGTGGGTTACACATCGCACAGGTACAGCTATGCTCACGATACTAGCCATGCTAACTAGCCACTAGTCATGATCGTCTGCTGGCGAAGTCTCCCTGTATCTGCACGCTGGTGCTCTCAAAGACCTCGCTGGTGCTCTCAAAGACCTCTGACGCTTCATTCTGTAAATGTGTGTTTTAAAAACTTATTTTGGGGCGTTTTTGTTCTTACCTAGTACTTTTTTAATAGCCTAACTTTAGTTTTCTTTATCCTGAAAAACTGCAGCTCTCCCGTTTACAGGCCAGCACGGACCAATTGGACGTTATGTTAACGTTAAATTAACTTGTGAACAGTAACATTTCTTGCGTCAAACTACCAAATGTAGGTGGACCCATACATTATCACAAATTTAAAACAGAAAAGTAATAACTTACATATTTTGGTGGGGTATTGTGCGCATGTGTCTTGCATGCACGTCAAAACATGCATGCATGCATTCAAAACTCGCTATACTTTTAGAGTAAAGTTTATTTAGTATTTCTAGGTTTATGTACAACAACACTGAACAAAAATATAAACGCAACACTTTTGTTTTTGCTCCCATTTTTCATAAGCTAAACTCGAAGATCTGAAACATTTTCTATATATACAAAAGAAAGTGCAGTTTTATCACACAGCACAATGCCACAGATGTCGCAAGTTTTGAGGGAGCGTGCAATTGGCATGCTGACTGCAGGAATGTCCACAAGAGCTGTTGCCAGTGAATTGAGTGTTCATTTCCCTACCATAAGCCGTCTCCAAAGGCGTTTCAGACAATTTGTCAGTACATCCAACCGGCCTCACAACCGCAGACCACGTGTAACCACACCAGCCCTGGACCTCCACATCCAGCATGTTCACCTCCGAGATCGTCTGAAACCAGCCACCCGGACAGCTGCTGCAACAATTGTTTTGCATAACCAAAGAATTTCTGCACAAACTGTCAGAAACCGTCTCAGGGAAGCTTATCTGCATACTCGTCGTCCTCATCCGGGTCTCGACCTGACTGCAGTTTGTTGTCGCAATCGATGTGAGTGGGCAAATGCTCACATTCGATGGCGTTTGGCACATTGGAAAGGTTGCTCTCTTCATGGATGAATCCTGGTTTTCACTGTTCAGGGCAGATGGCAGACAGCGTGTGTGGTATTGTGTGGGTGAGTGGTTTGCTGATGTCAATGTTGTGGATCGAGTGGCCCATGGTGGAGGTGGGGTTATGGTATGGGCAGGCGTATGTCATGGACAGCGAACACAGGTGCATTTTATTGATGCCATTTTGAATGCACTGAGATGCCATGATGAGATCCTGAGGCCCATTGTTATGCCATTCATCCCCAACCATCACCTCATGTTGCAGCATGATAATGCATGGCCCCATGTTGCAAGGATCTGTACACGATTCCTGGAAGCTGAAAACGTCCCAGTTCTTGCATGGCCAGCATACTTGCCTGACATGTCATCCATTGAGCATGTTTGGGATGCTCTGGATTGGAATATACGACAGCGTGTTCCAGTTCCTGCTAATATCCAGCAAGTTTGCACAGCCATTGAAGAGGAGTGGACCAATATGCCACAGGCCACAATCAACAACCTGATCAACTCTATGTGAAGGAGATGTGTTACACTGTGTAAGGCAGATGGTGGTCACACCAGATACTGACTGGTTTTCAGACCCCCCCGGTAAAGCAAAACTGCACATTTCAGATGGGCCTTTTATTGTGGCCAGCCTAAGGCACACCTGTGCAGTATTCATGCTGTCTAATCAGCATCTTGATATGCCACGCCTGTGAGGTACGATGGATTATCTCGGCAAAGGAGAAGTGCTCACTAACACAGACAGTGACGAGCAAAAGCTTCCTTTTAACAGACAGAAAGCTCAGGCAGAACTGGACTCTGGGTGGGCAGCCATCTGAGAGAGAGAGAGAGAGAGAGAGAGAGAGAATTAATAGTGGGATGTGTGTAATAAAGAGGAGGGAGGCAGAGAGCTTCGTTCTTCCTTTGCCTATTCAGCCTCAAGCCAAAAGACTTTTTACTTGATTACGTTTAAACTCTCAATCACCCTTATTCCTATAATTTAATTTGATGATTGACTGCAATAACCGTAAATTAAAGTCAATCATTGTTACAACTTGCCCTGTAACAAGAATTCATGTGGTACATTAACATTGTCAAGATCCCAAGGCACCCCTGTACAGGAAGAACTAGACCAGTTCTACGTTTAAAGGGTCCAGTTCTCAGGCCTACACTGGCAAAAATTACTTTTTTATTGCAATCACAGTAACACTGACAGTGGATGAAATGATAGTAGTAGCAGTTGCAGTGGATGTCAGGCAGGGCCCTGGCAGGAGACATAGCTGTAATCCACAATCCAGATTCAGCCACTATCCATGGGAACCTGCAAGACAATAAAGCACAGAGACTCCGGGGAAGAAGCTAAGTTGGAAACACGCTGTGGTAGGACATGAAAGCGTGCAGATGGAGAAGGAGAGAAGGACAGAGGAGCTTGGTGTATCTTTGAAGGTACAATACTATAGCAGAATAACTAGGGGCTGGTCCAGGGCAATCCTGAGCGACCCTAACTATAAGCTTTATTAAAAAGGAAAGTTTTAAGCCTACTCTTAATTGTAGAGACAGTGTCTGCCTCCCGGACAAAGACTGGAAGATGGTCCCACAGGAGAGGAGCTTGATAGCTAAATTCTCTGGCTCCTGTTCTGCTTTTGAAGACTTTAGGAACCATAAGTAAGCCTGCATTTTGGGAACGCAGTGTTCTAGTGGGCTAATAAGGTACTATTAGCTCTTTAAGATGGTGCCTGACCATTTATGGCTTTGTATGTAAGGAGGAGGATTTTAAATTCCAGTCTAAGCTTTACAGGGAGCGCAGAGTGGCTAATATTAGAGAAATATGATCTTTCTTCCTCGTTTTTGTCAGAACACATGCTGCAGCGTTCTGGAGCAACTGGAGAATATTTGGCGATGAATTTGGGCATCCTGAAGAATCACAATAATCCAACCTGGAAGTTGAGAACGTATGGACTAGTTTTTCTGTATCATTTTGAGACCGGATGTGACTGATTTTTTGCAATGTTACATAGGTGAATAAAGACAGTCCTTGAAATTTGCTTTACATGGGAGTGAAAGGACAGGTCCTGATCAAAGATAACTCACAGATTCTTTACAGTGGTGCTGGAGGCCAACGCAATGCCATCCATAGCTGCTATGTCATCAGAAAGTGAGTTTCTAAGGTGTTTAGGGCCTAGTACTATAACTTCAGTTCAGATATAACATCAGAAAATTGCAGGTCATCCAGGTCTTTATGGCCCGAAGACACACTTGTAGTCTAGTTAGCTGATTGGTTTCTTCTGGCTTCATTGATAAATATGGCTGGATATCATCTGTATAGCAATGAAAATTTGAATGCTTCCCGATAATGTTCCCTAAAGAAGGCCTATATAAGATGAATAGAATTGGTCCAAGCACAGAACCCTGCGGAACTCCGTAGCTGACTTTAGCGAGCACAGAGGAGTCGTCAGTAATGTGTACAAACTGAGAGCGATCTGAAAAGTAGGATTTAAACTAGCTCAGTGCATTTCCCTTAATGCCAATGAAGTGTTCCCGTCTCTGAAATAAGATACCATGGTCCATGGTGTCGAATGCAGCAGTACGATCTAATAAGACTAGTACAGATACAAGTCCTTTATCTGATGCAATTAGAGGGTCATTTGTAGGGATTGACCAATTATCGGCCAGGTCAATAATATTGGCCGATATTCGGCATTTTTTCGATAATAGGCATCGGCCATTTTTTCCACCGATGACTGATAAAATTAATTAATGTATTTTAAAACGTGCTTCTTTGGCTCTGATGCAGCCGTCTCTCCGCCTGAAGTCACCGCTCTTGGCTGTTCTCACTGTTTGGCTACATGGCACAAGTAAGTGACAGCCAATTAAAACTGAAGCCTCTACATGCAGTGCCACAGACAAGGAGAAGCAGACAACTGGTCTGGTGATCCAGAAGAGATAAGGCGACAGAGTCAGTCGAAGTTGCAATAGAAACCCTTTATGATGAAGTTTTAAAAATACTACAACCTTATGATTAATTTCAGTGATAACATGCAAGCCCAGAGTAGAAATTTCACTGACCTACTTGTTTAATCACATCAAGCATACGACTTTGCAAAATAAAATAAATAGTGTCACGCCCGCACACCACACACACACACACACACACACACACACACACACACACACACACACACACACACACACACACACAAAAAGACGTAACAAAGTGAACATGACCTGAAGCTCCTTACTGAACAATAATTAAAAAAAAGACATGACATACCGGTAGGTAGACTATAGCAAGTATAAGGGAGGAAAACTTGCTGAATTCCGCTGTCTGGCTCTGGAGATGAAAATGTTCACAACTTCAACAAGGCGTATTTCATGATGACTCACCGCTACGTTCTAATTGCCACAACTGCTTTATACCTGTGGCCAGACGCACAATAATAATATAGGCCCCTTTTGGTTACCGTTATTTCGTGGGAATAATAAATCTCCTCACGTGTCTCAGCCCATGGGGCAGCTCCTGGTTTATCAATAAACAACACCGGAGGTGATTATAGCCTATAAGTTTAACAGTACTACACGCTAACATGTCCTTGTTTGTTTACAGTCGCATCTCCCTCAGCGCTCGTGCTCTCACTACACTATGGTGCAGCAACGTAACTACTGGTGTTAAATGATTGTCTTTTTGCCCATCACTCGTAAAGTCCAGGGATATAAGTCAGGCAGAGAGCACAGGTTGAGGAGATTATTCTCAGTGTTTTTTTCAATCAGTAAATTTACCGTCGTGTCTACAATTCACGTGTGTAATGAAACGCTTTTCCAAGCTCGAAGATATGAAAACTGTGGTGCTGGCATGTCTCGTGCTACTAAATTGGGAGTACTAACTCGGACCCAAATTTCAGAACAGTTCAGTTTATTTTGTTGATATTTCAAAAATTCAGGGAGGGCTATTTTATTTATTTATTTATTTATTTATTTATTTATTTATTTATTTATTTATTTATTTATTTATTCATTCATTCATTCATTCATTCATTCATTCATTCATTTGAGTGAGTTTTAAGAAATGCTGCTGGAAGGCCCCTGCACTTTTTGTTTTAAAGATAATTAAACTTAAAGGCATTTCAATTAAGATTTTGTGTTTGTGTTATTTTACAAAAAGTTAAGGTCTTTTTTTCAGAGTACACAAAACAAAGAAAGAGTATTCATTCTAATTCCAGGTGTATTACTCTAAATTTCGACACTAAAATTTTCATTTTTGCTGCAAACAAATATCGGTTCTAAATATCGGCTATCTGTTTCGTTTGATTATTAATAATCGGTATCGGCCCTGAAAAATCCATATCGGCTGATCTCTAGTCATTTGTAACTTTAACCAGTGCTCTATCTGTGCTATGATGCATTCTAAATCCTGACTGGAAATCCTCAAGCTATTGTGTAAGTTGCACAGCTGATTAGCAACTGCTTTCTTTTGAGAGAAAGGGAAGGCTGGACATTGGTCTGTAGTTGGCTAAAACCCCATGGATCAAGAGTAGGCTTTTTAAGTAAAGGTTTTATTACAGCTACATTAAAGAACTGTGGTAAGTAGCCTGTTGATGAAGACAGATTGATGACAGACTGTTGACGGCAGGAGCTGATAAATTCGGTCTCTAATAGCAAGAATTTTATCATTAAAGAAGCTCATGAAGTCATTACTGTTCAGAGCTAAAGGAATACATGGTTCAACAGAATTATAGCTCTCTGTCAGCCTGGCCACAGTGCTGAAGAGAAACCTGGGATCGTTCTTATTTTCCTCTGTTATCGCAGAGTAATAGGCTGCCCTAGCACTGCAGAGGGCTTTCCTGTATATTTTAAGACTGTCTTGCCAGGCGAACCGAAATTGTTCCATATTGGTAGAACGCCATTTCCTTTCTATTTTCCATGAAGTTTGCTTTAATTTGCTGGTTTGAGGGGTATACCATTGAACTAACCTCCTCTGTTTTATTATCTTCTTTTTTAGGGGGGCAACAGAGTCAAGTGTCATATGCAATGAACCTGTAGCACTATCAACCAGGGGCCCATTGCACAAAACTAGGATAAGGGATTAAGCCGGGATATGTTGGTTATCCTAGCTCAACTTATTCGTGATCCGGTTGCACAAAAGCAGGATAGCGAAAAGTGGGATATGTTATGGGATAAGTTACCATGGAGATTTATTCTATTCAATCATTGTAGATAAATGATGATTTTAGATGTGTTGCAATCATCAGATAGACAGTTTCCCATAGGCTATATATAAAATACACATCCAATATAAATATAAATACACATCAAAGAGTAACATGATGTTCCTTTATTGAATAAGGATAAATCAAGGCATCAGTTCCTTTCCAAACTGAAGTCACACAGGGACTCTACAAGATAGAAAGCACAGAATCAAAGCATATTATACAACACAAGAATAAATACACATCCAACGGTCTGTATATAATACAAATAAATAAAATAATGCAGGACAAATCCGTACACAAGTGAACAGACAAATGAATGGATGCAGGAGCCTGCAAGCTTGTGTACAGCACAAACATAAGAGGCCAAATCAATCTAACTTGATCAGATCAACTTTATTTATCCCAAAGAGAAATTATGTAAGAGATAATGCCCGACGAGGTGTCCATTATCAGAAATGAATGGATGACGCGGAGGCGTGAACTGTCCAACGCGAAGCTCCGCTTACACCACTTACAAAAGAAATAAATATTAAATCAATTATTAATACGTTAATGTTGCTTTCTACTGTTAAAATCGTAAGTTTTTCCACAAGAAGTGGACTATTTAATATCTCTCGTTGTGACGCATTGCCAAGGTAACCGGCTCTGGCCACAGAACCTGCAGCTCGGTCAGCCACAACTGTTATATTAGGCATAATCAGTGGAGGGAAGTGAGATGATTGCTTAACGTTATGTTACGTGATACAAAGTATCATTTCAGAGGGCAAGTGCACCTCTTACCGCTTGTGTGTGTCCAGAGGATGATGTGACATTTTGTTTCAAAGAATCAAAGTCCACAGAGAGTGTCCTAAATCGTTTTTATTGCAAGAAATATTATCCATCATTCACTCTGATCATTACAGTAAATGTGTATCAAGCAAGTAAGTCTATCCTAAATCGTTCGCTAATTCACTCTATATCAAGCGAGTAAGTAAGTAAGGTAAGCAAGACAGTTTCTGTTACCAACGAGCGTTTGAGCCAGCGCAATAATTTAGAACAATCAGGCTATTTGACCGGAACTTTTTTATAGGTGTCCTACGACACTTTTTAACGGACACCCTGCAGCTAATCAGAATCGAGTATTCTTCCAGACCATGGTACAAGGAGTTATACAGTCAAATGTTACATTTACACAATTTCACTTACAATTTCAACTGATTCATAATCAGAGTACAGCTACGTTTTCGGAGATGTTAATCAACTATTTGGATTGTAATTGTGATGGTTTCAGCGGAGCAGTGAGTGGGTATTTGTGCGCTACTTACGCATTCAGGCAGTCTGCAATACTTGCCCACGCTTTCTCTCGTTGTTTTATAACTGTGGCGGTGTTGCCTTTCTTTTTAATTTGGTCCTTCACCTCCTCGTAAGCCTCCATGAGGACTTCTGCCTCCGACAGGGGAAAGTATGCCGCTCTAGTTGCCATGGTGAATCGGTGAATCTGTGATCGATGGTGGGGTCTTGGTGGCTTGAGGAAACCGTGTGCACATACTTATCCAGGATAGGTTTCACCTGGCTTGTTGAATCCGTGTCTGCTCATCCTGGCTTGGTCTTTGTGCAACCAATTAAGCCTGGACGCTTATGTTTTGGATTGGTTGAACTCAGCTCAGTCACTTATCCTGGATGTCTTAATCCTAGTTTTGTGCAACGGGCCCCTGGTAATCAATTTGGGAGGGACTAAGGTTAGCATAGGAGTCCTCTGTTGTATTGAGACATGGCATTGAATTAAATGCTGATGGGATCATATCCTTTAATTTGGCTACAGCGCTATCAGACAGGAGTCTGGTATAGGAATTTTTGCCTACTGGCAGGTAGTCTGTAATATGAATTCAAATGTTATTAAATGATGGTCTGATAAAAGAGGATTCTGTGAGGAGACTATTAAGTCTTCAATTTCGATGCTATATGTCAGAACAAGGTCGAGGTTGTGGTTAAAACAGTAAGTAGATTCATGTACATTCTGACTGAAACCAACTGAGTCTGATACTGGGATAAACTCAGTGCTAAGAAGAAGAAGAAGCAGAATGGTATTTTTTATTATCACATCACAGTGTTGCACACTACATGCTTCACGCCATGCTTCCCATGAAATTAATTCCTCCGCATTTGACCCATCCTGGTCGTCCTTCCTCCACGGCAGACCAGGAGGGGTGGGCTGCCAGCCCAGGGACCCAACTCTTTTCGTCACCATTGGTCAGGTGGTGATCTTCTTGCATGTTTTTAGTGGGGGTATTTTATGGAGGATACCCCAGGTGAGCGCAGGGAGAACATGCAAACTCCACACAGAAAGGCCCTTTTCCTCGAGTAGCAGGCACTGAAGGCATGGTGGAGGACACGCCACCAGCGCCCACAGCGGGATTTGAACTGGGACCTTCTAGTTGTGAGGCAACAGTGTTACCACTTGTGCCACCATCGATATGTACATTAAAGTCACCTATGATAATTACCTTATCAGTTTTAAGGACTAAACCTGATAAAAACTGAACTCAGATATAATTTCGGAATAAGGACCAGCAAAAATGGCTGCAACTCAGCCTCCTCGTCGGCTCCCTCGAGGAATGTGAGTATTAATTTGGCTCGGAGTAGCAGCTTCATTTAGGCTAACATACTCTTCATGATGCAGCCAGGTTTCAGTCATCCAAATAAATCAATATTATGGTCTTATATTAACTCTTTTGAGGACAGAGATCTGATGTTAAGCTATCTCCATTTAATTCTCCTATCTTGAACTATTGTAGTGGTTGTTTTATGTTCTTCTCTTTACTTTTGGTTTACTTAGTTTACAAGATCGGGGGCAGACATACTCTGTGGAGTGTTGTGTGGATAAATGCTCTAATGGAAGCGCAGAAGCATTTAGGACTGCAGCTCTGCCTCCTGGTCTCAACTCTGAGTTGTCAGGGGTTATGTTCATCAATAAAATCACATAACTGTATATCACATTACATGTCCGAGCTACTGTTGACTTAAAATTGTTTATTGCAAATGTGAAAAAACGACCAAATCAAATTTGATCCACAGAATGTATTTCTAATTCTGTGGTTCAGTCAATGTAACATTCCTTTTTCTGCCAAACATTTTATCATGAAAATCATCACAAAATGGAAAAATAGGAAAGCAGCATCTTCCTGATGAGGGGTCCTGTCCCCAGCCCCACACAAAATAAATGAATGTGGAAATTTGTACCACCAATATGTTGGTAAATAATGATAATGTTAAAAATAAACAATAATGTTGCTGGAACGTTGCGACTGGTTAACCTACCAAACAACCATAACAAATTCAGTTCTTTTTACATTATTAAAGGGATATTGATCTTGACTCCAGTTTGATTATTGATATATTACATGTAACATTTAAATAGCTTAATCTATGAAGTACTTTAATTTGAGGATCTTGAAGTGTGGTTTGGTGGATTACATTGTTGGAGTATGCTTCTTTTATCTACAGTTGGTAATGTACAGTTCTGTCGCTTATGACTGGCCAGGATTACTTGTGTTGCAAGTTCCATGACACTGTTAAATGCTGCTCTTACAAACTACTTATGTTCCAGGGATAGGGAGGCTCCTAAAGTGTGCAATGTAATGAATGGACATTCATGTAACTGGAAAATGGATTTGGAAGGGAAATTGCCAAACTGGCAAGCAAAGTAACAGCTGAATGATTTCTTTTCCTCCCTGTCTACCTGATTAATAAACTGAAGACGGGATAAGACATGAATACCACTTGTGTAAGTCTTGCTGTAAAATCAGCTGTTCTCTGACTCCAAAGGTTAAGCCCACTTTTTTTTTTTTTTTTTTTTGTGCATGGTTGGCAGCATTATGTCTTCAGGTTGTCCATCTGTCCGTCGTCCCGTTCTCACCAAGGTAACAAATGTTCCCTTTGCCTCAAGGATGAACTGTTTATATTTTGGTGGTCAGAAGTCAGGTTCACTGTAACCTCATGTTAGAGAGGAGACATTGTGAATACAATGTCTCCTCTCCGAGAGGGAATTTCTTTATATCTGGCCCAAACATCTGTTTTGACTCAAAGATGATTCGATTCTGGTGGTCAAAGACTCTAAATTTAATCTCTGATGTTGTGGGTTGGTGTTTTGGAAAAGACTCTTAGTAGTTATGTTTAGCTAGACCAAGGGCCACAGTAGTCAAATATTTTCAATAAATGTTTGATTCAAAAACCTAAACTCTGACTCAGTGTAGTCTAAGGGGAAATGCCACCATAGTAGTCTATAAACTGCTGGATGTTGCAGTGTAATGTTTGTGTTGCTTCCGGTTATTTTCAGAATGGAGGAGTTAGGGGAAGGCAACACTGTTTTTTTTCCCTGCTTGCTGTGCCTAAACATTGATTACCATCTCCCACAAACCAATGGAAAACTATAATAATAATGTTAAACGATAAACTACTATTAGGTGATTAGGTGATATGTTTTGTCGTTGTCCTTTTGTCTGGTACAGGCTCTAGGGATGATTTGGTCTTCATAAATGCCGATTATTTTTGTTCTGTTTGTACAATGTGTGGGTTAATAATTGATTTTTAAGTTTAGCAAATCTTTCAATTTTCTCTTTGAGTAAGCCAGATTGATGCATATAATCATTAAAATTGGCAGTTTTCTTCCAGGGGACAATTGATCATTTTACCCCTTTAATCACATCTATTTCTCAGTGCAGCCAAAAAGTTTTGTGTTAACTTCCATCAGTCCATAGGATTTATTTCCAAAAAGCATTAGTCTGGTTAAGGTGTTCCTTCTGGGGAAAAAAAGGTTGAACCAGGATCAGAGACAAACGATGCATGTAAAATAAAAAAAAGGCCTGTATGTCTTATTAAATGTGAAACCTCCCAACCACTAATTTTCCTTTTGTTTTTGTTTTCTAGACCTGACAAGTGCTGAACTGAAGTCATCATTTGAAAGATAGCTTCACATGCAATGCGCTCTGGATGTCCCCACAGTCAAGCAGGGGCCTATCCTGCATTCCAACGCCTTGGTGCTTTTGCATCACTTCACAACAACCATATCACACCTGTATCAGCGATTCACCCCGCAAATGGAACACAAGAGAACATGGTAGCCACTCAGTATCCTGGGGAGCTCAGAGTGGTTTATGTTCCAGGTCAGTGGCAGCAAGGCAATTTACAATTGCAATAAAATTTCCAGGGCTTCCCCCATCCGGAGTCACAGCCAAGCACAGAAAGCACTGAATTCCAGCACCCAAAACCCAGGGATGGTACATGTAGCCCTGGGAACAGTTGCTACCAAATAAGCACAAAAGCTAATACTAATGCTGTGCCTGAGAGCAAAAAGCTGAGATTTTCCTGTTTGACTAACCCATCCTCTTCATCAGAGGAAACAAATGCCAACATTGAACTTAATACTAGTACTATTTTTTCAGATGAAGTACACCACAAGAGTCAGCAAGTGAGAAGTCCACCAGCTGCGCTCAACTGTGGAAAGACCAGAACACAAAGCCTGCATCATTCAGGAGGAACTCATGCCACCCTCCCTCAGCAGCAGGTCTGCTCTCCCAATTTCAGCAATCAGCCATCCACGGACAAAGTCTTGCCAGTTGGAGAAACGGTACCACCCACAGATGACCAAATAAAGGACCATATTGCAAAGAAGGTTGCACATTTTCGGACCATTTTAACTCAGACAAATAGAAATTATGGACACATATTCTCCAACAATACCAGGGACTCTACACCACAGTCTGAATGCATCAAGTCAAACGGTGTTGCCCATTTGGCCACAACTTCTGCCTTAGACAAAGATGTGAAGAGGCAAAGTCTCAGCTGTGGTGTGGTTGAGCAATGCACTGCTGCATTTGGACAAGGATGTGAAGAGGACAATTCAAGGGGCAGCAGAGCAAATGAGTTAACTCCCAAGTCTAAAGAGATGAGTTCTTGTGCTACACCTGCACCAAAGAAACTTTCAACAGGTACACTTGTCTCTGATATAAGAAGCTCAAAACATACTCCAAAGACTGAATCTGTTGAGATGAGTGCATTGGTAGAGTTTGAATTGTCACAAAAAGAAGACTTGGATGTAACTATGCCTGCAAATGAGGATATCAGACGTGTTTATTCAGGTGACTGCGAAAGTAAAACATTTGTCTGTAGCAATGATGAAGGTTTCTATAGTAAATGGTGTGATAAGTACATACAGAATGGTGTAACCATTCTTCGCTATTCATTAACTGCACTGAAAGAGCTCATTGCTGCTCTGGAGAATGTAGAGACCATTACAGAGATGGATAACTTTCCTAAAGTCATACTCCAACAATATTGGAGTGGGGATATAGATAACATTCATCTTTTTGCATCCACAGAATACCTACAAATTATGGGGAAAGTTGCTGCCACTTGCACAAAGAATGAAGATGAGAGTCCAGTCATTCTCACCGCAGTGTCTGGAATGGCCTTGGATGAACTGACTAAGAAGCACCCCAGTTCATCATCCAACTGCAGCTCATCACAAGAAGAATATAAGTCTCTGTGGCTAAATATCAACAACAACAATTTGGATCACACAGACCAAGCGCTCGGTGTTTCTTGCGCACCCAAACACATGACAGAGAGGAAAAAAGGAGATACAAGCCTAAGACCAGTGGAGGCAGTAGGGTTAAACAGTGTGCAAGGTGTGACTGACGTCTCAGAGGATCTCCAAACCAAGTCGAGTTCCAAGCTAGACTTATTAATTGATAAAATTCAGGTTCATAATGCAGTCTCCATTCCTACAAATCAAAGTGAATGTCTGTACAACCACACAGTGTGTGAAGGTGTGAGGGACAATGTGGGTTTTTTGCATTTACAAACTGATGTAAGCATAGCAATTTTTACAAAAGACAAAGAACATGCACCTCTGTGTAAAAGTAAATGTGAGGAAGCACTCTCTGTGAACATTTTAAAAAATCCCCAGTACGAAGACATTTCAGATTGTGAAGACATACCACAGCTGGCCACAAAACTCCCAAACACAGACCACAAGGAATTAAGGGTTTCTGCATGTTTTGAAGACTCTCATTATGTAGATATAAGTGAAGATGAAAATCCACAGATTGAGAATGTGGCTGTGCAGAGGCCTTCACTTACACAAGTACCTGAACCAAATAATACAGAGTCACCATTTGAACGATTTGAAAGCTATGGACATGTACAGGCTCAGGCTCTGATGAAGACAGAAATCATCTCAGATGAGGAACTGAATCCAATGAAGGTTTCACAAGAGATGGAAGCACTTGATGCAGCACATTGCTCTTCTTCATGTTTTGTTGAAACTGAAGATGCTAAATGCAATAGCAAGAGACATCAGGGATGCCAGACAAACCACTCTGATTCATATAGTCCTTCCTTTGTTTTGAAAGAGGAAGATGAGACTGACGATCAGATGGATGATGACTGGTTAGTCATTCCTATTAGTATGTCTGACCTTAAATTTGAAGCAGAAGATGAGGAGGACAGCTCAGAAAAGGTTGTGCTAGATGATGATAAAATTAAAGACAGACAAACGCAGTGCGACACAAATCAAGTACCAGCTTCTCCTCCTTCCCAAATGGAAGTGTTTGACACAATTGAGTGCTTTCTACAAGCAAAATATGCACAATTTGAGAATAGGAGCACAACTGAACATGAACTAGACTGTGAGGGAAAACTCCATCCACCTCAAAACAGGAGGGAGTCATACTCTGAGCCTGAAAACAGCTGCGACACAGAGGACAGTTGTGAATACTCACCTGGATCAGAACGTAACTATTTGACTGTGCCCAGACAGTTATTAAAGAAGTCAGCAACCCTGTCCTCAGAAACAGATGATTCTGTGTCTGAAAAAGAGGATGAAGATGAGGTTGGAACTGTGCAAAATGGTCAAACCAGGGGCTCGAACAAGTCAGGTTGCATGCAAAAACTTAAACAGCTGATTCAAGCCAAAGCTGCCTCAAGGCATGTTCAACATAATAACAACGGAGAAAATATTTCAAAAAAGGATGATATAATAGTCCTGGATTCTGACACAGAGGATGAAAGTGACCAAAATGGCAAAAAGAAGGCAAAAAGGAAAAGATTTTTCTCTTCGGGCTCAGACGACAGTGGAGATGCACCAGCACCACAGCAACACTCTAACCTTTGTTATACAAAGTTTAAAGAAGTGACACAGAATGCACCCTTTTCTGAACTGTGTGACAGGTCAAAGAGTGGACAGCTGATGGAAACCAAAGGGGGCTCTAAAAATGTTCTTCATAACAGTCAAAAGATTTCAAAAAAAGAAAGCGTTATAATCCTTGACTCTGACACAGAAGATGGCATTGACCAACACTACAAAAAGGCAACTCGTAAGAGACCGTACTCGTCAGCATCAGCAGACGGTGGCCATGCCTCATGTGTTCACCAAAAGATAGATTCATGTGAATCTGGGGACAGTGAGTATGAAAGTGCTGAAGTAAAGCCCAGAGACACCAGAGTGTCTTTTGGAGACTCACCACTGTTCCAGCACCATTCTGAACTTCATGATACATATTCTAAAGAATTGATGCAGGATATTCGCCCTGAGCTGTCACATAGTTCAGAAAAGAGTCAACAGCTGATTGAATTTCATGGTGTCTCGGGGCACATTCAACAGAAGACCAACAGACGAGTGATACTGGAAGAAAGAGGAAAAACCAAGAGAATATACTCATTAGGATCAGAGGACACTGGTGATTCCGGCTTTTTTCCGACAAAAAACAGACCTTCAACTGAAACTGTGAACTATCTTTTCGAAACTTCCAAGAAAAAGACTAAAAACCCCAGACTGTCATCTGAAGACTCACCAAAGAAGCTGCCCCAGTCTGTGGATAAGGAGACAGACTCAACTTTGAATCCTAATCCTGTGATTCCTCGCCTTGTTGTTGTGAAGTCTTCTCAACCCACTGAATACTTAACACTCTTAAAAGAATCAAGTGTCCATATGCAGGTTAATGATGAAACTCCATCTCCAAAGACCCTGACATTGACCAGCAATTGTACTGACTGTGAAAAGAATACACGAAATGTGGACAGAAATAAAAGATTTATGTCCAAATCAAAACCTGCAAATGGGAGACGCCATTCAACAAGTATGGTTCAGACCAGCGTAGTAAAATCTTCACTGATTTCAGGACAGCTTTTGTTACCTTGCCAGGAAGGCCCATCTACTTCCGTTGGTAGCTTGTCTTGCAGAAGTGGACAACTTTCTGAAACCAGACAAATCTCTGCCTCCTGTAGAGGTTTGCCTCAATCTGGAGAAGCCTCCAACTCCAACAACCGTGATCTTTTTAAATCAAAGCAGAGCACATCTACTCCCAGACAACATTTGTCCTCACCCAAAATGCACCTGTCTCGGTCTTTTAGCAGCCCTCCACCACCAGGTTATCTTTGCTCTCACTCAAAAGGCCCATCATCTGTTGCAACCATGAAGTTATCAGCAAGGGAACAAGTGAACAATGACTGGGAGAAGAGCTTTTTCCCAACCAGGAGAGACAGAAAACGTAACCTGGAGGAGGAATTGAGACACCGTAATAATGATTCAAGGAGTGATACTAGACAAGAGCCTAGTCACTATGACAGGGCACCCAGACATAGACACAACTCCCTCAAGTCTGCAGCCCCCCTGATGAAGAAGACCAGGCCTTTTGCTGAAGAGTTGACCAGGGCCAGAATTCGAGATGCCCCAGGGAAACAAAGTGTGTTCTTTTGACGTCTCAAAAATCAATTTTTTCATGATCCTTAATAAATTCTTACAAGTTTCAGTTATTTTTCCTGTATCTAATATGAAAGCATGTTCCTAACCCTAATTCTTACCATAGGATACTGTGTGGGTGATGGTTACAAGTGGTCAGAGAAGCCAACAATGGCTAAACCAACAAAAGGTGATGATTAACATATGCCCATTTAATAACAAATCTCTTAAAACCATCTGCGCTATCCTGTTTCACCATGTGTTCTGGTTTCTGGGATTTAATTTTAATCCTTTTTTCTCTTGTTCCTTTATATTTTTCATTGGTAGGTTCCAGTAGGTAGAGGGAAAGGTGTGGGACCCCTTCAAGACCCCATCTTTGAAGAAAAAGGTGTTTCCCTGTGTTTCACTCCCACAGGGACAGGTTTTTGATAGCTGACACTAGCAGTTGCAGTTGTTGTAGTTGATTCTATCTTTGATTTTCCAAAGCACTTGTGTATAGTTCCTTGACAGACTAATTTGTACCTATATTGTAAATTTGAATATTTTGTATTTTAACTCTAACTGTATGCATATACACATATGCACACATACACATATTGGCTATTTGTATTCTTTTCACCTACCTCAGTGTTTGAAAATGCAGCATTAAGCTCTTGCATGGTTTTTGTTCACAATACGGTCTAAACTTGAAACAGTTATGTTTTATATGTATTTGTACTGTCTGTCTTCAGTACTGATTTTCTTATGGGTAATGTCACATTCATTTTTAAATAGTTTAAAAAAATCTTAAATTAGTCCTCTATAGTTTGGCTGATGTACTTCTGTGTCACCACAAGAGAGACATTTAAATGTGGAATCATTTTTTTTATTAATAGTATAAGAATAAAAATATATTACATTTACTTGTTGCATTTTAATTATTTTTAGCTCTCAGGTTGTGTCATCTGAACAGGAACAGCAGTGTCAGTAACTGTATTGCCACTCTCAGATCTCAAGTTGGCAGCTGGAAAATTGTGGTTCCATCTTATTGTGTCATACATTTCAGCAGCTGTGATAGCATCAGTAGAGACTTCACACCTTATGTATCAATATTTGGTCAGTCCAGCTCTCTTTGTCAGTAACTGACCATCTTGCATCACAATATCTGATGGATTCTGTATAATGACTCTGTCTTTCTTCTGTGGGAAACTGCATGCATTAATCACTAGCCCCAGGTTCGTGTTAACACAAGCTCAAAAACAGGCTACAAGGTAATCCTCTCAGCCCCAGAGCTCACCATTCAGCGACGCACCACAATTAATCTCGCCACACGGATGGTGACGCCTGTAGATGGGACACCCCATGACTGCCTAGAATAGACAGATGTGTTCTTAAGGCCACAAAAAGACTTATATAATCAGCCCACACAGCATGAGGTATGTGCACAACATAACATAAGAAAAACATTTTCTGCACCATTTGCACATATTCTGCCACCAGAAGGTCCTTTTTCGACATCTAATGATGGACCACATAGATATGACAGAACAAGTGAGAGCATTTAGATACATCTTAGTGGTGGTTAACAGGTTTAACAGATGGGTGGAAGCCGTCCCAACTAAAGGGCCTGTCAACATATACTTAAACCATGGAAACCAGATGATAAAATATACATGGCGTGGAATCAAGAGCCTATTCGGCTGCCAGATGAACACCGAGCTATAGGGGAAGATTGGATACCAGTGGCAGGCCCTGTGATAAATATATAGCATGAAACAGTAGATGGGTGAAGTTTCTATGGTACAACCAACAGCGATTTATTAGCTGGACAGTATCATCATTGGAAGGAATCAATTAGCAGTTGCATGCATTTTGGGGATGAGTGTTGTACAGTTATACCGATGGTAACGGGGACAGACGGTAATCTGACAAAACTATTGAGGTTTAAACCTCAATAAACCTAAGGTTTTGGTCCTGACGGACCGCAGCCTCCTGCCAAAGGGGAGTGTCTCACAGAGTTTATGTTCGGGGTGGGAGGGATCAGCCACAATCTTTCCTGCACGCCTCAGGGTCCTGGAGGCGTACAGGTCCTGGAGAGATGGGAGATTGCAGCCGATCACCTTCTCTGCAGACCAAATGACACGCTGCAGTCTGCCCTTGTCCTTGGCAGTGGCAGCAGCGTACCAGATGGTGATGGAGGAGCTGAGGATGGACTCAATGATGGCTGTGTAGAAGTGCACCATCATTGTCTTTGGCAGACTGAATTTCTTCAGCTGCCGTAGGAAGTACATCCTCTGCTGTGCTTTCTTGATGTGGGAGCTGATGGAGTCACAGAGGGTGATGGGGGCAGGTGAGGCTGAGTACTTCTGTAGTCCACAACCATCTCCACTGTCTTTAGAGTGTTGAGCTCTAGGTTGTTCTGTTTACACCAGGTCACCAGATGGTCAACCTCCCATCTGTAGGCGGACTCGTCGCCTTCAGAGAAAAGGGAAAAGATTCAATTCAATTCAGTAGTCTGGCTTTGGGACCCACCATCACTGCTTAATGACAAGCCACAACCCCAATCAAGGAAAAAGGAAGGCACTACGCTCTTTGCATTGAGAGTATGTTCATTTTCATCATTTGTTCACGAGTGTAAACAATAGAGCTGTTGCTGAATGGATCTCCCGATGTTGTTTTAAATAATCTAAGACAGAAAGAAGCAAATCACTTGTCTCACCAGTTGTACATCCATACATATGCATGATCGACTGAGACTAGTGGAGGAAGAAACATGAGAAAAACACACAAAAACAAAAGCAGTTGGCGCTGTTGTAACTAGCTGCCACCCTAGTAATAACATCTTGAATCAACAAGAATAATAAAAACTTTGATTCCTATTGTTGTTATTAACAGGATGTGGTTTGTGATGCCTTTGGGCAGTGGTACACTGGTAAACTACAAATATTTTCCCTACATGCAAAGGAAACATGAACAAGCCTTCGTTTATTATAGTTTGTGTACAGAAGGGGCCAGAATAACTGCAAGGTTCGAGAGACTGATGACAACATCTACAGTTTGTAATAGATTATTACACACATATGTAGACACATGCATGACAGAAAAGCAAAGTGGAAACTCAGGTAGGTTATTTGTGTAAGTCTACTGTCTCCACCTCACTTCCTGCAATCCTGGCAGTAAGGACAAGGTCCCTTTTCCTGCACAACACATTAAGCATAATGAAGTGATAGATCCAACCAAAGAAGCCATCAGTCCTCCAGTGTCCTTGATTTTGGAGCAAAGTCTATGAGGCTGTGTGCTCCAAAAGCAATCCTCTCAAAAATGTGTCTACATTTGAAATCAGTTGGTCCACTTGGTCCAGCTGCAGCTTTTGGTTCAATATGATCTAAAGCAGTGCCTCTCAACTAGTCTGGCTTTGGGATGGACCATTACCCGCACTCTATTAAAAATCCCCTTCAAAATAAAAGCACAGGCTTTTCAGCCTTTATTTTTTTCTGTTTTGCCCAGGCAAAGGCCCACTAACCACTGAAAATAAATCCCACCAGTTGACCACTGCTCTAGATCAGTGGTGTTCGACTGGTCTGGCTTCAGGACCCACCATCACCCCTTAATGACAAGCGGAAGTAGCTAAATGGACTAATTAAAGGAGAGAGCTATCGACAATACCATGTACAGTAATAATAAAAGTAGGTTAGTCAATTCAACAAATGGTCTCTAATATTTCAGCAGTCAAGTCCAAAACTGGCATTTCCGTAGTACTTCCATTAATCTGCCTCTCAATACTCCTATTAGCTTTAAATATAGATTTATTGACCATTTTTGTGAAGTTACATGAAGTAAAATATTTAAAGCAGTCAAGGCAACCCTTTGAAGGTTTCAAATGAACTGATGGTTTTATTTCAGAAGTAACACGAATTTCTTTGTTTTTACCAACATCATCATCACTTTGACTTTAGCCGCAACCCACTGAAAATGGGTCTCACAAGCTTTCCACTGCTCTAGACCAGTGGTCTGGCTTCTGGACCCACCATTACCCCTTAAAGACAAGGCACGACAATAGACGGTACTCGCAGCATAAAAAAAATCCCCTTCAAAATAAAAGCACAGTTTTCTTTGTTTTTGCCCAGGCAAAAGCCTGTGACCAGTTGAGAATCACTGCACTAGAGGACGTTGGGCCCTCATGCCACCCTCAAAGGGTCTGTGTCTGACAGTTTGGTCAGAAACATGTGTACCAGTAGCCTGCTGGGGGTCATTTGTAGGGCTCTGGCAGTGCTCCTCCTGTTCCTCCTCACACAAAGGAGCAGATACCAGTCCTGCTGCTGGGTTGATGCCCTTCTATGGCTGGTATCTCCATCATGCTCTTGAGACTGTGCAGAAAGACACAGCAAACCTTCTTGCAACTGGACTTTTGGATGTCCCATCCTGGAAGAGCTGGACTACCTGTGCAGCCTGACTGGGCTGCAGGTACCGCCTCATGCTACCAGTAGTGACAAGCACACTAAGAGAACTCAAAACTAGAGAAGAATCAGGGAGGTTAAGGAGAGAGCAATTATCTGTGGCCGCCACATGCAAAACCATTCCCCTTTTGGGGCTTGCATTACTTTTGCCTCTCTATTGTACCCTTCGTCACTTTCAGATGTAATTGAGTCACAGTCACTTGTGGACAGATTGATGTCCCTGAAGTTTAACTGACTTGGTGTTATACTGTGATGATTAAGTCTTCCCTTTGAGCAGTGTATATACAACCTAAGGAACTTCATCACTTCACTGAACGCACCCACTGACCACTTAGAGTAACATATAATCAAATAGTGCATTGTAAGAATTATAATACACTATAATCCTTGCAAAAAAAAAACAAAAAAACAATTATTGACCAGCAATTATGAAGTACGACACTAAACCCAATCAGTGATTAAAAAGTTTTTGTGTTATTTGCATAAAGCATTATGAATATTTATATGCTTGTAACTATTATTATACAGCACTATAAGCAGACTATAACACATAAGTATGTTTATAATGCATTATAGACATAATGTGTCATAGTGATTCAAATTATTTTAACGATGTATATGTATACTGCATCTCTGGCACAAAAATTGCTTTCAGGATGAATTAAGATCCATCTGATGTCATCTAGCTGTAGATTGAGTGTGCACTGAGCAGCTGTGTCCTTTAGGGAAATCTAAGCATCAAACTAAAAAATAAAATCAAAGATAAAACATTCTCATACACAGACAAAAACAAAAAAGGACTCAAAAACCATTACAAAAACTGAAGGCTTGCAGGCTTGAGCATTGCAGTGCAGCAGAGTTTATTACCTAATCCAGACAAAGGACAATTAATATTTGTAATTTGTTGCGATATATTGCTGAAGTGAAGGGTAAGTAGGTCCCCAAAAATAGTTCACATGGTGACAATTCAATATTATGAACTTACTAACCGCTATGTGAACAGTCCTAACATGACAAACACTACCTGAAGCTAATGACATAAGTGCAATAAGATAAATTTGCAAAGCACTCAATCTGATGCACACACTACACTGACAAATATCGCCAGGGAGAACTGTTACTGTCCAGGCCACGAGGCTCTGAGGTTGAGAAGAATCAACACATCACAGGATGCCAAGCAGTAAATCCCCAACTCATGCAGTGCAGACTCTGGCGGAGGATCCTCTACACCTGCCCAGTCTCTTGTCTCGTCCTCTGACTCTTTAAGGAGATTCCTTAGCAGAATAGCAGAGCCCACGTTAAGACACAAGATGATACATGCTTCCTTGACACTGTGGAGAAAGAGACAGACAGACAGACAGACAGAGACAAACCTAATCAGAATACTGGCAGAACCAGAGTTATCCTGTTCACTCTTCAACTGCCACCCTTTTACTCCTCGTATAATCCCGCATGCCCCGACAGCATCATGAACTGTTAAATGCATGGTATAAAAATGAAGACAAAAAATGGTTCCCTTGAGAAACACACTACACTCTACAGCCAGTCGTGCATCACTCTGGGGAACCTTCTCTGGCCAGACCAATCAGGAGGAGCTGTGGCACACATGCACACTTGCATGCAACACTTACTGCTTGAAGAAGTTCTCAGGTCTTTTGCAGTAGTGACCGAAGAGAGGAAACAGGTTTCTGGTCATGTCGAACTGAAGCTGAGCTGCCCCGCCATCACTGAAATGATTAGACAGGATCACCTGGCAGAGAAGAAGAAACGTACTTTATTTATCACTTCAGACAGACATGAATATGCTGAACCTATAAATTCCAAACAATGCTTCTCCCTTGTACACTTTCCATGGACCAACCACTGTGAAGATGCTGATGTTATGCCTGGGACATGTAGCTTTAGCCTCAGTCTCAGTCTCAGTCTTTCAGCATTATAAGCAGCCATCATGTACATATTTAAGACCCTTTTACAGGGTTCTCATTTTCCAATGTGTCAAATAGAAACGTCAGCTGGAGACAGACTTCTCAGCTGACTCACACAGTTTAAGCATTAGCATTAGCTTACAAGAGCTAGCTATACCTACATAATCAGCTGGTGAGGATCATCATTTTAGCCAACAAAATCCACTGTCATCAGCTACAAATGAGAAACCTGCTTTTGTCCACCTCTGCGTGGAATCCTAGACCTAGTGTTTCAAATATAACTACAGATGTCACTGGTAAATATGCCACCATTATCCCTGAAAAGTCCATATGTGCAGTGTGAGAATGGAAAACTAGCGACAGACAGTAAGGTTCAGTGAAGGATCAGTTTGCATTACGTTGGTGAGAGGTGCACAACAGTGTTTTTGGTAAATTATTAACTGCAGAGCCCTGACCATCAAATATAGAAACTGTGCTTGAGGGAACAGAGTTGAGGGCTTAACCCAAACAGCCTAACTGTGTCCTCTCTTCTATACAGTTTGTTTTTTAGATGCTCTCCCACAAATGGTAATGAAACACAATCAGTATGGTGGAGTTTTGGTGAATATTAATCTCTTACATCCTGGTACAGAAAGTTGTCAAGTCTCTCAGCCAGGCCTTGCCAGGCCAGTTGGAACAGAGAAAGGCTCAGGACCTGATGAAGGTTCAACAATCTGTCCCTCACACACAGCATCATGGGACATGCTGAGCTGGATAGGGACATGGTGGATTGGTCATGCTGGGATGGTAGGGACAACCACCTAAAAGAGAGATAAAAGTGTAAAAGCAAAAGAGGATTAATCAGTGCTAACCCTAGTCTTTGTCCACCCTGTTCAATGAAATTAGGAGAAAATTAATGATGGTAGAGGAAAAAAGAAGAAAACATCCACCTTCGAAATGCAAGAGTCAAATGCTGAGCAATGAGACAGGCAAAGGCAATGATTGTCAAAGTATAGTTTTTCTTTACCACCTCTTTCAAATCTCCTTGACCTCTTTCTGCAAAGTTGCAGGAATCTTTCTGCATTGTAAATAACAATCTGTCTCCTTCTGCAAGCTTCCTTGTTGTGGTTTCCTGAAACACTTACCTAACAAAATGCTCTTCATACCATCAATGAAACAGAAATGACATTCTGTTTGTATTAAATATATTAAATTATATTGTTTAAAAAATCTGTCTGTACCTGATTTACTTCTGTTAGATCCAAACTCGAATCAAGTGACAGAAGGAGCAGTTTCCAATTTTGCCAACACTGCTGTTATGGTTTGGGGGTTTGCTTAGGCTGTCTCCTGTGTTTTATTTCACTTCCTGTCTTTATCCCGCCTGTTGTCTGTGTCACTTGCGTTAATTAGTTCATTGTGTATTCACTCAGTGTTTTTCCCTATTTCAGCTGTCAGGTTGTCTGCATCTGTTCCATAGTTGTGCGTTTGTTGCTTGTGTCCCTTGTATATATTCCACTTTGTGTTCCTTCCAGTGTAACACTGTAACACTTAAGGTTTTTTTGTAGCGCGACCTTTCTCAGGATCAAAATGTGTTCAGTGAACACATCACAATTAACTTTTTGCAGGTAGACCTGGCCAATGCCAATATGCAGCTACCTGCTGTCTCAGGCAAAGCAGGCCAGTTCCATAGAAAAGTCACTCATCACTAAAGAAAGCTGCAGATGAATTCTGCCTAATTATAGCACAATGACTGTACATGGTCCACCCATATACTGGGTTTCCACCTGATCTTGTTACAAAACAACCTTGTATGCAGACTGTATGCATTGGATACAAATAGTAATGTGCTGCTAGCTATTGATCACCTTTAACCTCGATAACTGTTTATATTGACCCAACATCAATCGTCTGGATTTTTTTTTTTCTGCCGTTTCTGCCTTTCGATATTACTTCTTTGTTACAGTCCCTAGGATTGAGTTAACACCTGACCTCATCACCAGGCTGATGTCTCACCTGTCTTGGCAGTATGGTTTGGTTTTTTCGATGATTTCTCTCATGGTCCATTCCAGCAGTCTTCCCATCATGTCTCCTTTAAGTCGATCCAGCAATGCCAACAGACCTTCAAATAGAGAGCCCTCCAGAGAGGCCAGGCGGCCCACCTCCGTCACCCCCAGGCCTCCCAGTACCACCTCCTCACCCAGCGACACTGCTGCCTGCTGCAGCTGGAGGAAAAACTGAAGAAAAATAAAGGCTTCTTTAATTAAATGAAAAGAATATTTAGAGAAAAACTATTCACAGGAACGTTTATATCATTCAAAGTAGACATCGACAAACATTTCATTTTGACATAAATGCCGGAGGACATCATACGGCCTGCACACATGTTTGGGAACATGATGATGAGCCAGCAGCTGACGGAATGACCAGTTTCAGCTGCAGAGTAGGCGAGGAATTCAAAAAGGAATCATTCAGAAATGGTTAAGATTTGGGCTGGCTTCCATCTTTTTAAATAGAAAGGTATTTATGGAATAACTGTGGCTTAAAAAAAGCAGAAACACAATATATTAACAGCCGGCCTAGTGGGTATCATCTTTCTTTTATATGAAGTGAAATTAAATGTGTGAAAGGGAATATTATATAATCTGGCTTTAATTCATGACCTCACCATCTACATCACCAACTTTGGCTGACTCCTAAATGTTTGTGTGCCTGGGTCAGAATTTCTGCACATTCTCCCTTCAAGTTCATAAATCCAAACTTTCCTGTGGGATGTACATGTAAAACCACAGTGTAGCTTTTATGTGAAAACCAGGGGCTGTGTTCTCATACAGGAGTGACAAAACTGAGGACTGTCCAGTCACGGCAATATTCTTCTGGTGCTGTGACAAAAATGGGTAAATAAAATAAATAGATTCAGTTAACTGCACACACCACATTGTCTCCCCAGTCTCCAAGGATGGTGCAAATGTAGTTGACAGCATTAAGGATGGCACAATAACGGGCACCCAGTGGGCAGCGAGACTCCTCCTTCATCACCTGGAAAGAAAACAGCTCCATCTCATTCATTTTTCAATCAGCAATAAAAAGGCAGTCGCACTGAACAAAACGGCACAATGGCGGTCAACAGAACCATAGTTTTTTCAGTGTTTCGCTGATAATCATGTCTCTCCCTGAATAACACCCGGGACACACTGCTTATCTCTTCCTGTTCGCAATGGACACCTCGCTCAACTGCAGCGGGTCGTGTCTACACTGTTTGTCTTTGATAGTTGGCATCAATAATGATGGGATTTTTTGTTTATGTGTCTCGTTCTGAGAGTCAGAGAAAGAGAGAGCGCACTGGAAAAAAAATACTTCACCTGATATTTTTTCACTCAAACACTGAAACTGTAGGAAAAAACAGACAAAATAGGCTGAAATGAAAAGTGAGAGGCTCCACAATGAAACAAGTGCTGCTCAAATAGGCAGCGTGTCCCAAAAAGCTTAGTCTGTCCTTCATCACTAGAGTTTAACTCTTCATTAACATCAGCGTCATCGTTACCTGGGTGAGCCGTATGCGAAAGTCATCCACCAGTTCTCTCTGTAGCCCCAGAAACTTGAGCTGTGCAGATGGACAGGGTAAGGCCCGGTAGCGCTCTACAGCAGGATGACAAAATACTTTTATTCTAAATGTTTTCTATACTCTAACAGCATACAGTGATACCCGGTACCCGGTGAAGTTTTTGACCACTTGGTTGAGCTGTGGAGTCATTTTGTTTCAAGCAGGTCCCCTCATCTGTGGGGTTATTGGACATTCTGGTCAAAGGTGTCCTGACCTTTGTCCATGCGTTTGCCCTCTTAAATAACACAAACCCAACCTTTCCTGTATCCATTTACACTTACAAACCCTTGAGAGTTTCACTGGACAGAATCCCTTAATTTCTAGGATAAGACAATATCACCATATACTGAATGACCTGCAGACCTGTTGGCTCTGTAGGCAAACTGAATGGTCAGTGACGGCTTTGAGGCGGGTAGTCACTTGGTAGTGATTGGCCAGTCCTGGCACATGCAGAGCACACTCTCATGCTGCCTTGAACAACAGGCACAGAGAGAGGGCCATTGTCTGTCACTACAGGCAGCCTCTCCCTAAATAACATTACCAGTAGTGCAGTGACAGACAAGGGCCCGTTATTAATGAACAGGCAGCCCATCAGGATTTGTTCCAGAACTTGAGATGGCCAGTACACCACTGTCACGCATGAATGCACGTTGAAAAGAAACATTCCCGGTAACAGTCTACAAAATCAATGTCGGGGGAGATGCACACCAGCAAGTGTAGCTCTCTTCTGGCATTTCACTGCATGACAGTGAAGGCACCCTTGACCAGAATGTCCACTACATCCACTGATGACAAGACAAAAGTGGAAAATGAGCTGCTGTTCTTTCCCGCATGTTTATGAGCTCTTCTCTGGAGAAAGAGCTCCAGGTACCACATCAAAAACTGATATTTACAAAAAAAAAACAACAACAGAGCAACAGAGCACACCAACACACGTTTAATGCTTTTCCACAGAAGAAGACGTACTGACGGTGACTTCTAAAAGAACTGTTGAAATGAACAGTCTTACCAGTGATGACCTGTAGCAGAGTCATGAAAGTCTCAGCACAGTCTGGGGCCTTCAGCTCATCCATATCACTGATGTCTTTGTACTGAGAGCTCCAGGCTCCCTCAGCCGACAGCATGGCATCCATCTTCTCCACCGCCACTGTACACAGAGAGGAATGCAGGCGATGGAGAAACGTTAACTTGAAGTGACTCCTTCAAGTCAGTCTGGCTGTGGCTGCTTTCACTTCAAGTGCAGAGCAGATTTAGGCCACTTCCAAATTGTAGAGCTTGCAGAGCACCACATTATTCACTCTATCTCAAAAATACTCCCACACTTTAGATGATCGTGTTTCTAACTGCAGCTTGTTCTCTGGTGGAATCCACGCAAAGAATCTGTGCGTACTATGAAATTGAATCCTGGCGGCGCCACTGCTGAGCACTGTGCGCTTGTTTATACTAACTTTATTAAAACTGAACGTGCCACCACATTGCACTTAGATGAGTCCCTGGCAATACATTCACCAAGCCTGAAGCATATCGGATGAAAAGGACATATAATACACACACACACACACACACACACACACACACACACACACACACACACACACACACACACACACACACACAGTAAGACTGTGAGGGAATTTTCTATCACAGGCCTTCTTTGTACAGTTAGGAGTCCAAAGCTCTCTAGGTTGGACAACACAAAGACCTCAGACAGAGACACATTAACATAATATTTAGAGACCATTCTAGCAGACAGCAGATAGGCAACCTCTCCCCCTGTTCTTACTACCGACCAAGGTCTTAAAGATAAACTGGACAGACATAGACCAGACCAATTCTAGGAGGATTGCTGGAGTTCACATTTTAATAAGGAGTTAGGTCAAAGTGTCCTCAGTTAGAGGATTGGAGGTCAGAGCATACGTAAATACGGTTGGAGCTTGGTTTTGACTATCCATGTACCACCAATGTAGAAGGTAGTTACAGAATAGCCATAATAGGAAAATAGTTCAAGGAGTAGAAAGGAAACATGTGACACTGAGGGTTTTAATACACCCCATTAGAAAGGACATCTTCAGGATTTGGTGTGGCACTATCTTGGTTCACTTGTGGACATTGTGCTGCTCATCAGCTTCTCCTTGATGCATCAAATCTGCAATAAATAATTCTGCATGAGACATCTGAAGTCTTCTGGTGAACTCCTTCCTTCAGCTCACAAGAATTTCCACCACAATTTTGGCACCACAAACAGGATCTCAACATTACAAGAATGGTCAGTGCAAATTAAAGTTTTCTTTGCTTTGCCTTGCCACGTCTGAGTTTGACGAGATCAGAAGGAAACTGTATTTTGATCTGAAATAATCTATGAACCTCCGAACCTTTACAAAGTCAAAGATCAGTGTCTGGGCAGTATCAGCTGGACTGTGAGTTCAGCCGGACTCCTGGCTAATTTGTCTGGGGGCATTGCTTGGGGCGAATGTGCCATGCAAACTTCCCAGTAGATGTTCAATCAAAAGTGCTAAAAGGTTTCGAATTGTAGATTAAGTGAGTTGATGTGACTGGATTCAGCGTGGTTTTAAATTTATAGAAGTATTACAAACTTTGGGCGGCATGGTGATGCAGCAGGTAGTGCGCGTGCCTCACAGCAAGAAGGACGCCGGTTCGATCCCCGGGTCGGGCAGGGCCCTCCTGCGTGAAGTTTGCATGTTCTTCCTGTGCATGCGTGGGTTCTCTCTGGGTACTCTGGCTTCCTCCCACAGACCAAAAACATGCTCATTAGGTTAATTGGTGACTCGAAATTGTCCTTAGGTGTGAGTTTCAGCGTGAATGGTTGTGTGTCTACTGTATATATGTTGCCCTGCAATCGACTGGTGACCGGTTCAGGGTGTACCTCACCTTTCGCCCATTGACAGCTGGGATAGGCTCCAGCCCCCCCCGCAACCCCGAAAGGGATGGTTGGGTATAGACAATTGATGGATGGATGGATGGATTACAAGCTTTGAAGAAGCTCCTTGTATTGAAAATATTAATGTCAGTGGTCAATTGGTGAAAGTGACCAAAGATTTTTGAATACGGTGGTCTCTGGGGCAACTCTGGGTTGTGCCCTGTAGGCAGGTTAGACCCACAGTGAGATTACATCCATGTGAAGACGTTCTGGGACGTCTGAGAAACGCTTGCTTCGGTGTAATCAAGAGATGTGGTGAATCTGTATCTGTATATATAAAGAGAGAGAGGAAATTCTGTAGTGTCTGAGAACCACAGAAAACAGTCACCAGATGAAGAGTTTGTAGCAGAACTAGCCTCTAACTGACCTTCTCTTACCCTCTCTGACTTCTCATGAGAAACGGAGTTGTAAACCAGTCTAACTGATTGAACTATAGACCATCTAGAATGCTCATAATGAAGTGTGATTTCGAAGAGAGACAGGATGTCCCATGTCAATGCTGATTACTCCCCTAATAGCCCTAAGGACTCAAGACAATTAAACTGTCTGGAAGAACAAAGGCCAGGCTTCAACTGAATCCCCAAACCGAGTCTGCTGATGGGTTGCAAAGTAGCCAACCTTAAAACAAACTGTTTGTAAGCCGGAGGACTTTGTTTCTTGGTATACCTGACAATTGCATCTCTGTATGACTCAATGCTGGATATATGCACATGACTAACCCATGATCTGTATGATGCCCATGTTCTCTCATGTCCCATGACAAAGCTGTGAATCTAGCCTTGTTTTAAGATTTGCCTGAGGCTCTGCAATGGAGCCTTCCTACCATCTAAGGGTTCGTAGGGTCTGAAGTTGATTGTGCTTTATGAGACTTTTATTAAGGAATAATCATAAGGATGATAATCATTTTGGCGAATATAGTCTGCATTTCTTTATTTCTTTATCTTTATTTCTTTCTTTTTCTTTTGTTGTTGTATTAGTTATAGATTGAGTCATTATTCATGTTGGGATGAAACTGTACCAGGATTATCATTGAATGTTGTCACCCAACCATAGGAAGTGCCTGATGCATGCTGCGAACAATGTTGAAATGTCATTGAAAATTTGTTATTGAAATTATATGTGATTGACCATAGTGAGAAGCAGATGAGCCCCTCGTGTGAGTCATTGATTAATTCAGCTCCTTGAGGCGATTGCGCGTCACAAAGCGTCTCACATGTTCGACGGCCTGCCCATTAGACACGCCCCTGGAGCGAGGTTTAAATGTCTGCAGCCGCAGCATGAATTTAGTGTGCGCGCGTTACTCAGAGTGCGCGTTACTCCGTCTTGTCTTAAGTTATGTTGCGTTATGTTTAGTTTTGTCTATTAGTTCTTTGTCTTAGTCTTGTACAGTCGTTTTGCTCTTTAAGTTTTTCCTGTCTTCGAGCTACTCAAAAGCCATACCGAGTAGCGTGATTTATTTTTCAGAAGACGTGTTCCTACAGTTTGCCGTAAGCGTGGAATTTTTGTTTTAGCTAAATGTTTTTGGTTTAACCTCAGTAAATTTTAGTCAAATAATAATAATTTTGTAGCCTTTTTCGACCGGCCATCGAGGAGACTATCAATTTTGTTACTATCAGTCTAAAATAATCCTTCACGGACTCAACCAAACCAAAACCCTGCAGCCAGCTGTTGATCCTTGGTCCGGCTAACAACCGTCCGGACCGTCCCTCATCTGTAACCGACACTCTAGAACCAGTTCCAGATACGTCACCGTCCAACATCAGCTCTCCACCTTGGTGCGCTTGGCCTTCACCAGACCACTGAGCAGATCGAGCCAAGGACGACCATCTGGGCATCTTCGAGTTAGTTCGGAGCAGAGCACAACGGGACGCCATCAGTCAAGCAGGCATGCTAAGCGGGTTTGAATAAGAGTTGGTCCGTGAGGTTAATAGATGGTCAATTCGTCCAAATTCTCTCCATTAATCGTTTATTCCCTTAACTCTACGTTCGTGTCCCCATTATTCCCTTTCAACTACCTCTCACTATCGCCAATTTATTTACCATTGTGTTGCCATAAGTTTCTTGTGTGTTCTGTCATATCACCTCCCATCTTCTGTCTTATTATTCATGATACATCACTCATTATCCATAATTCTGCTTAATAAATGATATTTTGATATAAGTCCTGGTTAGACGGTGTCCTTTTGAACTGAATATATACGATCCCTGTATCCAGAGTTTACACTTCAGATTATCAGACTGGTTTATCGTTAAATTCATTCGTTAGTATTTTATCAGCGTTATAGCAGTTAATTTCTGCAGTCCTTCTTAGCTGAGGAAGGTGGTGCCCCGTTATTTTATCAACGAATGCAACATCAAATTAAGGTAGTACACACTACAAGTTGTTAAAGAGCTTCATCTTGATAAACTTCACAAATTGTACCACTGACACAACGCTAAAGCAAATTTAAACACTATGGAGGTTTAGATGCTGTAGAAGTGTTTTTTCAATACAGAAATATGCTATACAGAATACAGAATTATACAGATTATTATACAGAAATTAAGTTCTCTCCCAAGGTGGCACAGCATCAAATGCCAAACAAATGCTTCAAATGTGTATCTGCTAAGTGTTGGCTAATCGAATGTGAAAAGGATATAGGAATTGTGTTGAATTAACCTTCGACCACGGACGGGTGGATTGCCTGAAGTAAGAGCCACCTCGACTGGCGGTTTAAAAACCACCAGTTGGTTCCAATGCAAGCATCTGAGAAGACACTGAAGAGAAAGGGTGATTTTTAGTCTACTGATTTGGCTTATTCTGTTTGATTTCAGATGACATAATTATGTTTTCCTTGTTTTAGTTCTAATTATTCACTTGTCATATGTCCTTATTTGAATTTTGATTAAACATAGCTTGAATTTGTTAGTTTATGCTTTTATTCTTGACGATTACAATTACACTTCGTATTGTGTTACAATTGCAATTCCTTGTGATTATTGATAAGAAAATATTATTGTTTGTTGTTTGAAAATGCTGTTGATAAATTTAGGTGAAAGTTGTAAATGGGTAATAATCAGTCCACAGCCGAGGCTAGAAACAAATCCTTGAATGACTGGGCAAATTATGGTAATTCAGCAGAAAGGGCGAGAAGAAAATACTTGAATCCAAGAAAACAGTCCACTGGCAGGCAAATACAAGATAATTCACAAAATGAGACATGCTCACACGAGGCAATGATCTCTCCAAGAGCAGCTAATGCAAGAGACGAAAAATGGCACTGTGCAATGTCTTTCACTGCACTCGTGTGAGTGGACAAACGGTGAATGGCCCTATGAAGGTTCTTTTGAGGTACGCCAGCTGCGACTGTCTGAATTAATGACAGATGATTGCAAAGGAAATCCAAGACGGGATTACAGATACATGAGAGACTGTTTGAGAGTGCGGCAGGAGATCGCAAAGGCTCGCAAAGGCAAGGACAGGGTGCTACGAATGTGAGAGTGAATGAAAAGCGCTGTGATGATGCGCTGTGAGCCCATAGACAAATGTGGTGCTTGTTTCGCCCCTTGTCACATGTCTTTGTTAGAGGCCACACTGCAAACTAGAGCTGCAGAAAATAAAAAAATTAAAGAATAACACCAGGATGACATTGCTACAAGTGTGAAATCAATGATGTATGGTTGGGCAAGGTGTCAAGGCAAACCGACCTCAGACAGCTTGTTGACAGTACTGAGTGAGGCTCATTTACCAGTTCCTATTCAATAAGGTAGGAATTATATGTGCACCAGGACTGTGACTAGTGACACAAACTATACGACTTTGCTATATCCCAAATTACTTAGTGAATCAGGGAGAGACAGAGGGCCAACAGATGATGATTTTCTTATACATGCTGCAGCTGCTGTGGTCCAGAGACAACAAGCTGAGGAAAGACAGAAAGCCGTTGAGCACAGTTAGCCGCCCAAATGCATAGAGCTGAGCAACAAGAAGCTCAGGCTCAGAGCTCTGCACAGGGTGAGAGTAGACCACTGACTCAGATTTCCAAACAAACATTCACAGACACACATCCACAGGGAGCAACGGCATCGCATGCAGTTACTGAACACACACACACACACACACACACACACACACACACACACACACACACACACACACACACACACACACACACACACACACACACACACACACACACACACACACACACACACACACAAAGGAGCAATGTTAGTTTGTGGAAGACAAAAGAGCAGCATGCCAATGAGACACATGAACCCCCCCCCCATTGTGACTAAATCCATAGACAGAAAAACAAAGGGTCAGAGCCAGTATTAACAGCTCCAAAGATCATGAAAGGAGACGTGACTGTGTGTAAACCATGGACCTCATCAGACATTATGAACATGGTACACAAAGCCCCAAATCCAATTAGCAATCCAGAGGAGTATCTCATATGGCTCTTACAAGTATGCACTGTTTACAAGTGCCTAGTACCAGACGTGAAGCAGCTAGCATCCTTTACATTGTAGTATAATTTTTTTTGCTGTCAAGTCATCACAGATATGTGATGACTTGAGAGAAAAACTGTAACCAATAGTAGCTGATTTGCTGAGTGTGAAACTGTGATAGAAATAGAGAAATAGAAGAATCATGAAATCAACTGGGCTCATAAAGCATCCTTATCAGCACTCTTATCAGGGGCTTTCTGAGACTTTCCTATGCCTCATACGCAGGTGTCTTGGCAGCTGCTTCCCTGCGTGGTGCATTGAACTCTGCTAACCTCATACAGCCTTACTGTCCGACAAAGGCCTTTCAGCATGTATTCTCTTCTAACCCATACTTGTGTGTTTTACCATAACTACTGATGGATTGAACGTTCTTATAATCTCACCATGATTTGACAGAATCTTAAAGTGCACTTAATGACAGTATTATTGTGTGATATGCCTTTATACTTTGTAATATGCATTTATTACCTTATATTGTAATTTCTGAATCTTTTTTAAAAATCTGTATTTACGACGGCCAAGAAACAATGATGTAATTTGGGAAGAATGGAGAGAAAATAAAAAGAGTGCGCCCTTAGGCTGCAACTTTAATGAATCAATACGAATCAGGAAAGAAAGGGGAAATAGAAGGCAAATCGACTGCCAGAAGATTACTTAATGGTGTAAAATTGAAGAAACCTTAGAAATGAAAAGAAGACATCCCCAGAGGCGTGGTAAGCATACTGTGCATTTCTAGTCAAAGTCTTTTGCTCTTCAGACTTCTGACTCCTTTATTGAACACCATCATTACATGATTGGTTTGCTGAAGATGCTAAAACCGCAATTGGTGCATGTGCACAATTGCACAAGCGATTTTTTACAAGTTGTCCAGTGTGTGCAAGGATATAAAGAGCCCTTACCAGGATTTCTACAGAGATTTGTTAAAGCATGGGATACTCATGCTGGAATTGTCGTGGAAAGTGCAGGCCGAATGTACAATCCACAACAGGCCAGGAACAGTCAAACTCAGCTGTCTGAGAAAAAGTGCTGAAAAAGGGTCTGCAGGAGTCAGAGTCCGAGAAGCAAACTAATTGCATGTAAGCATAAAGACAGATCACATAGAGAGTGTATTAAAAACATAGCAAAGTATATTGAATCATCCCAAACCATCATTCGTTACAGCACAGTTAATCATAGTGTGATTATAAGACCGTTCAGTTCTTTTATGATTATAACAAATATTCAAAAATGGATTAAATGCAGTAAGGTTATGTAAGGACACGTAGGGTTATATTAGGTCACAACAACCCTGGTCAGAAACTGGTCAGGACCGGCTAAAACAGCTGCAGAGACACCTGCAAGGCCATGGAAAGCCCCAAAGATTCATGATACAGGTGCCCTGCCCTCATAATCTCAGCTGCATGGTGTGATTGCTGCACAGCATCATCACTGCACAGCAAGCTCTCTGCTTATCTTTGCACCATGTCGTCTTGACCTTTTATGTGCTCCTTCTTTACTCAAGCAATCAAGCAATCAGTTTCTACTATCATATCAAGCTCTACAGAGCTGCTACTATTGTCTGCCATTAGTTACAGTGTTATACTTAATTCTTCACGTTTGTTAGAAAAAAATTATACTACAGAATCAAACGTGAAAACAATGTTCACAATTCAAACCCTTATGCAAAATGTAAAACCACATATTGCATCATGTTACAAAATGGCAGTTCCTGATTGGCAATTTAAAAATTGGAAAGAGACAATGAGCAAGATAATGGGCTTATACAGAAACCAAGTTGTCTCCCAAGGGAGATGTTTGACCTGTGACTGCCTCTTTGGAACAAATTTACCGTGAATCACATACACATCTATCAGGTGTGTTGTGGTTTGTGGATAGTGTGACTATGGGCCGAAGGGGGTTCAAATTTGAGGGCTCGATGCAGTGGTCATATGTTCATTGTTTGGCACTTAAATACTGTTGTGGTTGATTTATTGTTGAGGGTTTTGCTACTTTAACTCTGACAGGTGTCCTTGGCTGTCACATGGTTCATTAGTTTGATTATTGATTAGAGTTGATCTTACGATCAAAAAGGGGGGAACTGACAGGGAATTTTCTATTTCCTCTCTTTTTCTACTCCTCCATTGTCACTGTGTGACTGCACTGTGGTGCAGTTGGTGTAGTAAGACTGTGAGGGAATTTTCTATCACAGGCCTTCTTTGTACAGTTAGGAGCCCAAATGTCTCAAGGTTGGACAACCTTGACATTAGCATAATATTTAGAGACCATTCTAGCAGACAGCAGATAGGTAACCTCTTCCTCTGTTCTTACTACGGACCAAGGTCTTATAGATAAACTGGACAGACATAGACAAGACCAATTCTTCACATTTTAATAAGGAGTTAGGTCAAAGTGTCCTCAGTTAGAGGATTGGAGGTCAGAGCATATGTAGGTATGGTAGGAGCTATTGTTTGGTTTTGACTATCCAATAGAGTACCACCAATGTAGAAGGTAGGTATAGAATATCCATAATAGGGAATAGTTCAAGGAGTAGAAAGGAAAACATGTGACATTGAGTATTAATACACCCCATTAGAAAGGACATCTTCAGGATTTGGTGTGGCACTATCTTGGTTCACTTGTGGACATTGTGTTGCTCATCAGCGTCTCCTTGATGCATCAAATCTGCAATGAATACTTCTGCATGAGACATCTGAAGTCTCCTGGTGAACTCCTTCCTTCAGCTCACAAGAATTTCCACCACAAAGAGTACCAATGACTCATATGAACACAAACATAAACTGTAATAATAATAAGCTGATTTAAGAATAGTGGAAGAAATGAAAGATGTCTTTGACTATTAGTCACACTGCTGCAAAAAAGAAAGAGAAAGCAAACACCAGTCCAGACATCAGCACATGCAGCTAAGCACCCTCATATGTGACAACTTACTCTTCTTTTCCACAGTGAGCCACTTCTGAAGGATTCCGTCCTCCAGCAGGAGGTGAAGCAGACCAGGTAGCACTGCTGGGTAAGACTGGTTGCTTCGCAGCTCCTTCTCAAATTGCAGCACCTCCTCCACCAAGTGGCAGAAGAGCATATCATCGTATATCAGCCGAGAAGCATCGCTGGCCACCTTCTCCTGGACGAGAGACAACAGGCCTCGACACAACTCCACCTACACACACATACATGCACAACAACAGTAAGTGACACCTGCTCTGCTTGCTGTGCTCATTTGGGCAACACACTGGTACGACTACTGGTAACTACCTGAACAACCTGAACCCATCTGGCCCAGGCTTGGGTCCCATTTTCCTACACATGCATTCATTAAAAAGTCTTACATAGTGTTATTTTGTGCAGTACACAAAGCGCTGCACATGTGCCTTGCATCCGAAGCAACACAGGAATACAGTATTTTGTTCTGTTTGGACTTCATTCAACCAGAGGGGATTAAAACAGTCAAGGAGAGTCAATTGTAGACAGCATACCCTGGCACTGATGGTGGCCCCAGCTCGGTCCAGGATAGGTTGGATCTTTTCCTCCATGAAAGCTGAGCTGTTACTCATCCACATCAGAGCCTGTGTGAGGTACCACTCTGGCTGAAAAAAGCACAGACAGAGAAGGAGTCTGAGGTTCAAAAGCTTTGCAAAAGACGCTTTTTCAGGAAATCATTCCTGCCATGAGCCATCACACTGTAGAACAGTTAATCCACCAACCTCACAAACTCTTGTGTTTTACATATTATATTTATATATTATCTGCACTACTGCAATATTGCACATATGGCCAACAGATGATGATTTTCTTATACATAGCTGCAGCTGCTCTGCAGCTGCAGAGACAACAAGCTGAGGAAAGACAGAAAGCCGCTGAGCACAGTTAGCTGGCCAAATGCATAGAGTTGAGCAACAAGAAGCTCAGGCTCAGAGCTCTGCACAGGGTGAGAGTAGAGCACTGACTCAGATTTCCATGGGGACATTACATAGACTTACATTCATTTCCTGGAGCCTTACCCTAACCCTAACCCTAACCATAACCACTATTTGCCTGTTCCTAACCCTGTACCTGTAATGATTTACATTAAGGGGACCTGCATTTTGTCCCCATAAGGGAGGTCAGTCCCCACAATGTGACTGTGTAAACAGATTTTTGTCCCCACAACGTGATAAATACCTGGTCACACACACACACCCACTCACACACACACACACACACACACACACACACACACACACACACACACACACACACACACACAAAAAGGAGCAATGTTAGTTTGTGGAAGACAAAAGAGCAGCATGCCAATGAGACACATGATAAGATAAGATAAGATAAGATAAGATAAGATAAGATAAGATAAGATAAGATAAGATAAGATAAGATATACCTTTATTAGTCCCACAGTGGGGAAATTTCAGGTATTACAGCAGCAAAAGTGGATAGCAAACATGAAACACACATCAATAGTGACTAAATCCATAGACAGGAAAACAAAGAGTCAGAGCCAGTTTTAACAGCTCCAAAGATCATGAAAGGAGACGTGACTGTGTGTAAACCATGGACCTCATCAGACATTATGAACATGGTACACAAAGCCCTAAATCCAATAGGCAATCCAGAGGAGTATCTCATATGGCTCTTACAAGTATGCACTGTTTACAAGTGCCTAGTACCAGACGTGAAGCAGCTAGCATCCTTTACATATGGTGCTCAATGGACACTGTGCAAAAAGTCGTATTATATAACTGTATATTTAGTTTTACTTAGTCATAAATTTTATTCTATTCCTGTTTATATTTTTTGTGAAATAATTGTGTATACATTCTGTGTATTTCCCAAATTGGGATCAATAAAGAAGCAGTCTAAAATCTCAACGTCTTCTATTTTTATGCTTTTTGAGGTCAAGCAGTGTTTACAAAGAGCCGAAATAAAGACACAGAAGAGCTCATTTACATGTGGCATTTGGTTGTTCATGTGAAAAGTGGCAGAAATGAGAGAGCAGTTCAAACCTTGGCTCCTTGGCTTCCACTTATCATTAAAATTGTGTGTGTGCGTGAATTATATGCATTTATGTGTCTAACCTTACAAACTGAAGCTGGTCTAGTTGTTTTTAGTGGTGTGTGTTCTTGAAAGTGCAAGTCTGGCCTGTTTGTACGTGTTTTTATATGTGATGCTGTGTGTTCTGTGTGTGTGTGTGTGTGTGTGTGTGTGTGTGTGTGTGTGTGTGTGTGTGTGTGTGTGGGAGACCTTGCTGAGGGTGTTGGTCTGTCGGTTCCCATAGAAGTGGTATCTGAACCTCCTGCTGAGCGGCAACAGCATGATCTGGATGGGAAGACAGAGGGGGGGAGCCTGCGGCTGAAGTGTGGCCCAAGAACCAGGCTGGGTGGAGGGTGCAGAAGAGGTCAAAGGCCTCTGGGACAACAGGTCATCACTGCCAGGGGATGTTAAAGAAGTCAAACACTGGAGCACCTGAAGTTTTTCAACCCACAATGTCCTCAGATTGAGTACTGCTGCTGACCTGTTTCATGTCATTGCCTGGTCACGCTCTACTTTCTATGCAGTGTAGGAGAACAAGATCTGGCCCTGACCCCTTTTTCCCCCGCAATCCTTCAGGAGAGCTGGGGGAGGAAAGACATTCCAACTACAAAGGCTTACCTATCACTTAGACTGTTTCCAGGAAGATGTTAATTCTCTCTTACAGCTCCACACCAGATGAAGCCATTAAAACCACCAGGACGGACATTTAACAGGTCTCAAAAGGACTCAAAAACCAGAGCTTTTCTACCACATCAGGATAATGCAAACGAAATGTTTGATTCAACTTTGGATGTTCCCACAGCACTAAACTCACAATTTACATGTTATCATCTCCTGTGTTTCTAGCTTGTAAAATGACAAAACTATGATCTTAATTCTCATAAGCATGTTTGTCCAGGTTTCTACTATGGACCCATACTGCCATCTAGAAACTAGTAGCAGTTAGGCTTCAGATACGTGACATCAGACAGTTATTAGTTAATTAGTAGTGCTTAATTCACCAAATATAATGTGCCTTTCCTTGTTTCTTTGTTCTATTAGTAAGCTATACTATTAGTTATCATTTAAGTTAGTATCAGTATTGAAGAATGTTGTGCTGTGAACAAAGTTGAAGTGTGATTGAAAATGAATCATTTAAACTCTGTGATTGACCACAGTGAGAAGCAGATGAGTGCATCGCACGCAACCGTTAGGTCATGTTTTTTTACAGGATGAAATATAAGGGTTCACCTGTCATTAACCTTAACCATTATTTCAGGAAATCAACACTACATTTGCGTCCTCATTCTCTTCAAAACTACTTCCCACTATCACCAAACTCATTCATTTTATTATCATCCTGCTGTAGCTTCTTCGTTCAGTTTGTGTTACATCATATGATCCATATCATTCATCCTATCATTCATTATTCATATCTATTCTCATTATTGTGCCAAATAAATAAATCTTTTCACTAAAATCGTTGTCAGACAGTGTCCTTTTGAGCTGGAAATAGACGATCACTGTATCGAGAGCTTACGCTTCAGATGATGAGACTGATCTACCATTAATTCATTAATTATTATTAAATAAGCATAAAAAAAGAATAAATAAAATCCTTCTGATCTGATTAAGGTTGGCACCCCTTTCTATTTTAACGAGTGCAAATATTAAACCCAAAAGCTTAATGGCCTTACTCCCCTACAGCAGTGTCATTCATTTATTCACCAACACATTGAGGATACTCGTAATTTCAAAGTCATGTTTTTACGCTTAGCTGATGTTTGCAGCTAATCTTCAAGAACAACATTTAAAAGTTAAATAACTAGACCAGGACGGCACGGTGGAGCAGCAGGTAGTGTGTGTGCCTCACAGCAAGAAGGTCACCGGTTCGATCCCCAGGTCGGGCATTTCTGTGTGAAGTTTGCATGTTCTTCCTGTGCATGCGTGGGTTCTCTCCGGGTGCTCCGGCTTCCTCCCACAGACCAAAAACATGCTCATTAGGTTAATTGGTGACTCTAAATCGTCCTTAGGTGTGAGTGTGAGCATGAATGTTAATATATGTTGCCCTGCAATCAACTGGCGACCGGCTCAGGGTGTACTCTCGCCCATTGGCAGCTGGGATAGGCTCCAGCCCCCCCACAACCCCAGAAAGGGATAGTCAGGTATAGAAAATGGATGGATGGATAACTAGACCAACCCATCTTCAATCTCATACCATATTTCATTAGAATAGGTAACATATCAATCTTCTGGGATCTGGGATCACTACAGTCAGCAGGATTAACTTTTGAGGACTATGAACCGTAGAAAATGTTATGGAAATCCATCCATTCATTATTCAAGATATGTCACTCCAGGCCAACAAACAGATATTGCCAACCCAATATTGAGGCGAAGGAAGACCATAATCAGGGTGGCATTACATTTCCTCCAAAGCATATTAGCCAACACAAGTGTATGTGAACTATAGATGAGTATAGGTGTGTAGAAGGCCAAACTGAAGGATACGAGGTCTGCAGGGCGAGCAGCTGTGTGACGAGCAGCTCCAGCTGGCTGCTGATCTCCTGATAATTGGCAGTGGGTGTCAGTGACTGAGTGGGAGGGGAGATGATCGGCCAATGAAGCTGAGTCAAGACTTTCTCAAAATCACTGGGAAAGAGGTGAGGAAGAGGACAGTCAAATAGAGAACACAGGACGACGAGACAGTGATTGTGTGGATCATCTTCACATTTCTGAACCAGGCCATATTTTGACTCAAAGTGACATGAAGGAACAGTGTGTGTGTACGTGCTGGGGGGTGGGGTGGAGGTATACTTGGCCAGTCTGTCTTTGATGATCTTGTGCCAGAAGTGAAGTGTTTCATGGAGGAAGCCCTGGAGGTGAGAACACCCAGACTGGTTTAGTCCAGTGTCCAGTGCAGCCATGCTGTCTATTGCCCTTATGGCCTCCCAGACACTGCTGGTCATCAGACACTGTTGGACTGCAGCACTGCAGGCACACAACACTTCACACATTACTGCTTCTTACAGACAGACACAGAGAAGCATATTAAAACTCAGAATATCCATTTAATATTCAAATACTGATGCAGGTGAACAAATTTTGCTTGTGGAAAGAAGAACAATATTGAAGAGACCAATAATGAATCTCCACTGATACATAACTCTGCAGTAGAGGTCTTCATGGGTCGAAAAAGTTATGTTAATGCCTCAGACCACTAATCCACAAGAACTCAGCTGTGCTTTGCTTTCAGGGTTCATGTCTACATTCTCCTCTTTCTTTTTTCGCACATCTCTGTCACTCTCCATTTGTCTTTGATAACTCTACTTCCTTTACAGTACCTGAGTTCCTCTATGTGTTGAAGGCACCGTAGGTATTTCATGTGTCTCTCTACAGTGTCGACTTGGTTAAGCATCTGGCCAAGATTATCCATCCAAGGCTGGGCCCCCTGTAGGTGCTGGAAGACGGAATAATTAACCAAGACGAACAACTGTATACACCTCCCAGAATGCCACAGGAGACAGGACTTTGTAGTCTCTGTCCGTCATGGAATACTGCTTGCTTCATCTCTCTGTTAAAGTAACATTATGAAAACATATGAGCCAAGCAGGTAGAAAGACAAGTGTATAGCACACACTGCTGCCTTGTTTGCTCATTCAAATGACTTCAGCGTTTTTCCTCTGCTTCTTGGTTCTGTCTCTACCTGGTTCAGCGTGTTGGAGATCAACCGCTCTTTCTGCAGCAGGTCCTCCAGAGAACATCTGGCCTCTTCAGCAGCAGTCAGAGCTGCAGACACTTTAGGAGGCACAGAACTGGACACAGTCAGAACCTGAACGACACAAATCATAGAGTCACTGCTCATTCTTGACACCGTAATGGACATAAATTGCTCAGGTCTTGTGGTCAGCTGCAAACTAAAGTTGGAAACATTCTTCACTCTCCTGCTACCAGACCACAAAAAAACCTGCAGTCAGCCAGTTCTTTCTGCTTTACTAGATTGCGCTGCTTGACTCGTGTTCAGCTTAATCTGGTTCCATGTAACATATCTATGTATTACCATAGACCATATGTATTACCATAGCATCGTTGGGTGTGCTTGATATTTGGCATTATAACTGATGCTGGTGGTTGTTTTTTATGGTATGAGCCTTTGGGAATCTTAGTTGCTACTAACTGAAGAGTATTAGTGAGGTTAGTGAGTGATGGAGCGGCATGAAGGTTCATGACCACAAGCCGGTTTCAGAGATACAGTGAACTGGATTTAGAAGCGCAGTGGCCTGGTAGTGGCTTTAATTAGATTTTAAATAGATTTTTGCTAAAAATGAGGTGCAGTATGTGTGTCGTATATGTAATGTCCCATAATCAGATTTGCAAGATGCATTATCTTGCCATGTATGAACACACTCCTCTGCTTGGTCTATTTTTACACAGACTTGCTTGCCTGGATGAAACCCATACTGATTTGCAATATTTGTACTGACTTGTATGATGTGTACATACAGCATGTGTTGTGTAGATCTGTATGTGGAAAATGACTATTTTGAATTCATTTTTTAATCTGTCTGAAATTCAAACATCTTATAGTTACATAATTAACAGCAAACCTGCAGACTGTGATTGAGTAGCCCACTTATCAGAAGCTAAGTGAGGGAAGCATTCTGGGGAAGTGAGTATGAAGCACAATATTAGCATAAAGCAGCACTCCACTTCAACCCAAAGGTGTTGGATGAGGCTGAGATCAGGGCTCTGCAGGCCTGTGAAGATCTTACACACTAAACTTGGAAAATTTGGTGCCATTCTTGGGGCCAAACTACTGACGCGAAGTTGGAAGCATTTTATCGCCTGTCATTGTGGTGATGCATTAAGATCAGGCCATTTTGGCAGTGATGAGCTGTGTTCGAGTGCGCATGTCTGCCTTTATACTTATGTTTTTTAGGGATCTCAGTTGCACAGTTAACAGCGTGGTTTGAGCATTTTCATGCAGCTTTGTGGCTTTTGCGTGTTCTTTACTGTTGCTGGGCACTAATCTACGTGTATTTGCTGTAGAATACAGTATATTTACTGTTATAACACAACGTCCCCTCGCAAAAACCTATTGAGAGGCCGTACTATGAAGCCTCATACACAAGGCGATAAACAAGGACATCTGTCAAAGTGTTTTGGCCATGTGTCGAAGCTGCTAACTCGCCTGTCCCTCCAGTACGTTGTTTTCCTCTCGCAGTTTTTCCAGCAGGTCGCCAACATTCTTCAAGGATTTCAGGTCGCTGCCCACCTTTTTCTCCAGGAAATCTACAACATAGTCCTGTAGTTCCTCGGAACCGTCAGGAAAAGACTCGCTATCTTGGCTGGTAGTGTAAACGGGACTTAAAAAATGATATGTCTGTTTGTTCATTGCTTGCTCTACTGCTGTGGGCGCCGCCATCTTTCCTCTTCTCTTCTGTCAACAAACTTGCAAAACGGTACTGGAGGGGACGCTCGATTAATTTCTCTGCGTGACCCGCGGAAGCCATAGACGCTGCCTTCAGGCGTGGTTACGTGGCATTATATGTCCAGGTTTTTTATATACTCTTCGTCCATATATGAGCAGAAATGAAGACAAATTGATTCTTTTGTCTTGTTTACTCTCTGTGTTGAAACGCATTGAATGAAACGGGATAAAACTCGGGTCGTAGCAGGCTTCTTCCACTAATATTTCGGCATCTACGGACCGCACTGACAGTTAAAACAAGGCCACCCTTGTTTAAAGACGCTTACGTCGAGTCACAGATGAACGTCATGACCCCAAGACTACCTGTGCGCCAGAGCTTAGTATGTCTGCATTCTTGTACGGAATAATATCATCATTCAGCAATAAAGTAATATTACATACAGTGTAAAGTGGACACCTTTACTGAGCTGTTTTCTGAGTATCTTGATATAAATGGGGATTTTAACATTCACAATGATCATTCCAAAGACAAAACGGCCAAGGATAGGTCTATTTGTAACTTTTGGTCTGTTGCAACATGTGAAAGGGCATAAACACAATGAAGGGCACAGACGGGATTTGGTTAGAAGCAAGGATGTTATTTCTTGCAGAGACGCAGGCCTTTCTGACCAGATCTGTTTTCTTCGATATGCCGTGTTCAACTGATACACAGGTCAGATTCTGACGTAAAAAGGTATATATAAATTGCCATACTAGCAGTCTTCTTATGCCACCTATGTCCATGGTGCGAACACATAAATTTAAAAGGCAATCAATTCAATTAATGTTGGTATTAATGTTGCAGTTTGTCCACAAGGGGGCGCCAAGCATCAGGAAGAAGGATGTGTAGTCAGCAGAGGTGAGTTCAGCAGGGACCAAAGTGATCTCAAACAGTGAGGAGCATTGGCGGACTGAGGCTGTCTGAGGGTCAGGAGCCAAGAAAATAAACGGACATCAGCTGAATACACTGCATCTCACTGTCTCCACTGGAAGGGCACCCTACACATCACATTTTCTCCATTCCAGGGGCACCAATCAGTGCACTTTATCACGTTTTCTCCACTGGAAGGGCATGCTAGAGGGCACTTTATCATGCTTTCTCCATGCATGATCCAAACCCAAAGGTGTTTCGCTTATTTTGGCTGATGATACTTAAGTTTCTGGACTGGGATATATAGTATGTTGCTGTAGAACTGCTGTATTGAACTTTGATTTCATGATAATCACAGTTCACAATACCCAGCAAATTACTGTGATGGAGCAACATGTGGCTGTGGAATTATTTAATGGAATTGTGATTTAACAGTGTGCACATAAAATGTGCATCACATTTTGGGAATGTTATTTCTGTCGGAGGAATATTCTAATATGAGCCACAATGGCAATGAGCATTTCAGTGTTGCCAGAAGGAAGCAGTGCGGTCTTTGTGAATGGGCTCCTCATTCTGCTGGAGAGAGAGAGAGAGAGAGAGAGAGAGAGAGAGAGAGAGAGAGAGAGAGAGAGAGAGAGAGAGAGAGAGAGAGGGTGACATTCAGCAAATGGCCCCGGGTTGAAATAGAGCCCAGGCCTCTGCAGTAAGGACTCAGCCTTTCTGCAGTGGGTGCACACTCTGCCAGGTGAGCTACCTTATGTCTTTTCAGAAACTGGAACAAAAGAAAAGACTAAGGACAAGATAGATCTAGAGGGAAAAGTGGTGCATTAGTGCCTCTGACAGCTGACATTGCCCTCTCTCTACAGAAGACTACAAAGCACGAAGAGTTTCTTCAGTTGGCTCTTCTGCTCTTCAGGTCAGTCTAGTGGCTTAAAAGGCTCTCCAGCCTTGTCCCTGGTGAATGGGCCCCTCTCCTCTTCATTTGAAGACCAACTTGCTTCTAGATAAAATAAAATAATTTCCCAAATTGAGATCAATAAAGAGGCAGTCTAAAGTCTAGTGAAGAGGTCTCCACCATTCAACATTTGCTTAAGTTGCTATGTGGGATCCAGAATGCCCACTCCTGTATGCTCCAGACGTGAAGAAGAGACAGATCAGCTGGCCAGGCTGCTGTGTGGGACTAAACACACCTGAAAATACCCCGGCCACACAAATACAGCATTGCTTCTGCTCCTCCTCTCCAGAATATCTTCTTTTCCTTCATCATAAATAACAGGTGAAATAAACACTTTCCATGTGATATTGTGTCCATGCTGTAGATTTAATAGGAAAACTTAGAGTTAGATCAAATTTTAGGATTTCCCGTCAACATATTTATGATGTCTCAATTCAAAAGATAATCTCTTTTGGCTTCCCATCCCTCTCTGATGCTGAACGGTGCCTTAAGACTTATTTGAATGTTTAATTCCAAAGATTTTATCCGCTTTTTTGTCTTTCCACTGATTGATTCATGAATGCCTCTGTTTGAGATATCATACTTGATCTGGTCTGAATCTGTTTGGTCTTGGTCTGTTCCAGAATGCACTCTTCAGTTCGGCCTCTTCTGTGCTTATGCTTGGTTGTACCCAGCAGCCATGTCCAGAGTTGGGAACCAGCAGGAATTATCAATGCAGGGCAAGGAAAGTGTGTCCTTGTGCTTCTTGCTGTTCAAGAGCTGAAATGTCTGCCATTCCTTTTCTTCAGAGGCGACTACTTTCCTTGATAACTTGGACTTGAGGAGCTGATGGACATTGGGTGCTTCCTGTCTCTCAGAAGATAAATCAGTCTTCTTCAGGGACATGGATCGAAGGCTGCCCAGGGGATTGGTTTGGCACATTTCATTTTACACATCTTGACTTGTAGAATATTACAGCTTTTATCATTCTATCTTTTGTTTGACTTGTTTAAATCATTAATTACATGACTAACTTGGGTGGCACGGTGGCTCAAGTGGTAACACTGTTGCCTCACAGCTAGAAGGTCCCCGGTTCGAATCCCGCTGTGGGCGCTGGTGGCGTGTCCTCCACCATGCCTTTGGTGCTGCTGCTTGAGGAAAAAAGGGGGCGTTTGCATGTTCTCCCCGTGTTCACCCGGGGTTTCCTCCGTAATAACCCCCACTAACAACATGCAAGAAGATCACCACCTGACCAATGGTGACGAAAAAAGATGGGTCCCCGGGCGCGGGCACCACCCACCACTCCTGGTCTGCCGTGGAGTGACAGTCCAAGGATGGGTCAAATGCGGAAATATAATTTCACGAGAAGCATGGCGTGTAGTGTGCAACTAACTCACTGTGTGATGTGATCAATAAAGTACGTTTCTTCTTCTTCTCTTAATAACTTGAATTGTAAATCTAAATGATCTATGATAGTTAAACAAATTACAGCCATGTATAAATGACCATGTATAAATGACTACTGATGATGTCTGAACCAAACGTTAAAGAACAAAACTTTCTTTTAATGTGGGGCTTCAGTTGCCAGTCAGTCATCACAGGACAAGCTTTTGTGCCGTAAAAATAAAGTGAAAGGCCAAAGCGTGTGAGGGTGCTGGCCTGTGGGCATGTCACCCTGTTACTCTGCAGGTCAGCCTGAATATGACAACACGAGACCATCTGCCCAACAACACTGTTCCAGTGTGTTATGGCAGTGTGTGTGTGTGTGAACGTGCAGCAGAGTCACGTGGAGCACCAGCATCTTGTCATCACTGAAACTTTTATTGAGTAAAGCATGTGTGTACACCTATGGCAGTGTGTTGCTGTCCCTGCCCTCCACAGGAAATCTGCTCAGTTTCTCTTAGCGACAAGAAAATCTGTTTCTTTTAAACAGATTTTTTTCTTACTATAACAAGATACAATTCAATTCAATATTCCTTTATTAGTCCCACGAGGGGAAATTCCAATATACAGCAGCATCAATAAAGTGTATAAAGTATTAGAACAAGTGCAATGCAAATTCAAAACAAGTATATATACAAGAGTGGGATAAAAGAATAACGTCATCCTAAGAAATTGTAGATAGTATTTACAGATTGTTATGCACCGATTATTGCACATTATTGCATTATTGCACAGGTTATTGCACAGATTGTAAACATATTATTGTACTGATTACTTGGAGCAGTTTCTGTTGTACAGTCTGACGGCTGCAGGAAGGAATGACCTGCGATACCGCTCCTTCACACACTTTGGATGTAGCATCCTGTCACTGATGGAGCTCCTCAGTGCAGTGAGTGTGTGTTGGAGGGGGTGGGAGTCATTGACTGTCATGGAGGACATACTCTGATAGTATGTATAATAACCATCTCATTACAACAGAAATATCCCGCTAAAAGCTAAAAACTACATAAAGAGCACAGAGCTGTGTGAGTATAGGGCAAGGGAGGTACACATCCACACACCAGTATGTCTGTCAGAAATACAGCTGTAATACTATGTAATAGGAAAAAATCTCATTATAATATGTGCAGTCGAGTTTTTGAACAGACCTGTCCTTTAAAAGAGTTTTCCTGTGAATGAGTGTGTGAATGAATGAGTTTTGGATTGTGTACAGTATGTGCACGTATGTGTGTGTGGATGGAGGAGGAGCTTGCTAATGTGTACAGAGGTGACGTCAGTGTTTGCATGACCTGGGATATGTGCAGGATGTCTTAGTTAAACCTGTTTGGAGCTCCCTGATCACAGATCTAACCGTGAATCCAGGGAGTGGACACAAAATTCTTCCATGCATATTTAGACAATAACACATGCTGTGCTCAGTGGGAGACTTCTGCCATGCCTCATCACATGCAGCGTTAGATTAGCTGTGAGGTAAGGCTGTAGAGACGGCAGTGTCCGATGGTTTGTCCAACACTTTGTCCAGAGGGAAGCATCTTGACTGACTATTGGATAGATTACTGTGATTCAGTCATCTGTACTTCACACACATTGTACTGTGTTTTATTGACGTTGGTAATCTCATGGCTTTACATCTAGAACCTCTATTAGACTTGTTCGACCAATTTGTTTTGGTAATACTTAATGTTACAGGCTGCAAACTACTTACATTCATTCAATGAAATACTTGCGAGGTACTGACACCAGGAGAGAAAGAAGATGAGGATCAGGAATGTTTAATATGGAGTTTGTAACAAACCACACTGTAACTTTTTAAGATGGCTATTTAATAATCATAGAACAGAATTATATTATTGTTGGGTAATGTGACAGGAGAAATGTGAATATTGCAATGAAATGAAATTACAATGAAGATGTTTTGAAATATGGAGTACTCATCATTATTACCATGCTTTACATTATTATTGCTGCTGGGGAACAAAGCATGTGGTTAAGCCCGGAATGAAGGGTGTACCTCTACAGCGATGTATATTCACAGTCTATCATGGCATAAATACTATTGAACAGAAATCAAAATATATTAAAGTCAGTGTTAGAACAGATGCTGAAGCGTGAACTGTAAGGAGAATGTCCACTTGTTTGTGTCAGAGCTTCTTCTACACACAGTTACATACAGTAACACACTTAAAGCTATTTCTTTCATCGCTGCTGCTGATCATTAGAAAACATCTACTTTATAAATTCCTGAACTCTCTGTATTTTTACAGATGGTAATCTTTACATTTGGATGAGAATGTTTCTTTTAGCCAAACGATGCCTGACCATCATGCGGAAAGGTGAGTCAGCCGCCTACAACAGAGATGAACTGATCCAGGTTACAATTACTTGACGTCATTCAACTGACTTTCTAAACTACATGACATTCATTTAGCGCTGCCCCTATAACGCTCACTCATCAGCTTCCTCTTCTCTTCCTGTTAGTGCCCACGGTGCTCTAAATGACCTTTTTAACGGTCTGTATATTTTTCTCCAGCTAGAGGGCACACAGACATTAATCATAGGTACTGAGATGCCTGCTGAGTGTGATGAGAGAAATGTGTCCAGTGACGCTCTGTTGGAATGACGTCCTACGCTGATGATGTCATTGCTCTCGCAAAATGCCTTAGGTTACTTCATTGATGAGACATAATAGTCTTACTCACTCACTCACACACACACACACACACACACACACACACACACACACACACACACACACACACACACACACACACACACACACACACACACACTACATGACAAGCACAGGACATAGACACAAATGAACCTTAGTACTCAGCTTGCTTAAGTGCAGGTTATTTTACTGAAATAATAATAATGATAACAATTATAATCAGATACTGAAAACATTTTATATTTTATTTTATATTGTCAAATGGAATTATATATTGGTAAATAAACAAATAAATAACATTTTGCATTAATAAGAAGTCCAGTGAAGCACCAGGTTTGTACGTATATACTATATATAACCATATATAGACATAAACACACATAGTAAAATAAAGTGTGTGTAGACAGACACACACTTTATTTTACTATGTGGCAGTCCTTATGTGTGACTGATGGGACAGCAGCTACTGGTCATTGTAATTGTCCTTCCTTTCCCTGCCCCCACCCTCTCTCCCTCCCTCCCTCCCTGTCTCTCTCTTTGATATTAAAGTGTAAGAGGGAAATGGTCAGTGAGGGACCCTCATATGAAGCTGCGGGGGTCTTCGAACAGAAAAGCTTGTGCACCCTCTGCTCTAAGACAGGAGCTCCTCCACGCTCTGCAGAATGCCTGGAAACATCAGATCAGGTATGTCAAAACTTTGCATGAAGGAATCTCTCTCTGCATGCCACCCTGTTCCCTTCATGTTCACCATCATGATTCTGTCTCTTAATTTCATTCACTTTTTTCAGCCTCTCAAACATCTTAAAACACACACACATATCCAGTTGTTTTAAAGACATGACCTTATACCAGATTCTTGAGAATCAGAAATGATTCAGGTTGATGCTTTCTCAATTTCTCAGTAGTGGATCTAATTTCTTTGTTCTTGTTCTTCGGTCTCTCCTAGTGTCCGCGGAATGGTTGGTGTTGGTCTGTCTGTTGTTCTGCAGCAGACTGACCGGCGTGGGGGCAGCACCCATCTGTACCAATGCCCAGGCTGGGTGCCACGTCCTCTCCCTGGCTAACCTGTTTGACCGGGTCATCCAGCACTCGGCCAGGATGCACGGCATTTCAAACGACCTGCACTCCGAGTTTGTAAGTCTGCAATTTGTCTGACAGTGCTTTTCTAGTTTGATTTTTGTATATGTTACTAAATGTGTTATTGGGACTGAGGAGAAATTCCAGCTTAATGTAGACAAATTGTGTAGATGCTCTCTCTCTCTCTCTCTCTCTCTCTCTCTCTCTCTCTCTCTCTCTCTCTCTCTCTCTCTCTCTCTCTCTCTCTCTATATATATATATATATATATATATATATATATATATACACATACGTGTGTGTGTGTGTGTGTGTGTGTGTGTGTGTGTGTGTGTGTGTGTGTGTGTGTATTTTAACCGATTAGACAAAAACAGCTCAACGAGGATACTGCAAACATATGCACACTCAGGGGCCATTTTATTAGGTACACCGAGCTAAAACAAATGCAGTCAAACAGTCCTGCGAGAAAACCTAGATAGGCGATAAAGACATTGTACGTAGCCTTAGCCATTTGTGATTGTTTGCAATAGCAGGCCATTCTACTACTTCATTCATCACTTCTGTACTCTCGCCACGGTTGACATTTAGGTCACATCTGACCTCTGACATTTCACTCTCGCATTCATGTTTGTCCTGTCAGGAGCAGTACTTCCTGCCCAGTAAGAATCAGATTGGCCGGGTCAGTCGCAACTGTCACACCTCCACAATCCTCACCCCAAATGGCAAAGAGAACGCTCAGAGAATGGCGGTGAATTAACCTTTATAAGAGCTATTTCCTCTCATTGGCATGCTCTGTCTATTTACAATAAGAACATAGAGCTGTCTCATCCTTTCACAGCATTTCCCTTTGCTTGAACAGCACATCGCTACAATGATTTCATAATGCATGTTATTTCTATTTCTAAATTTCCAACTGTTATTTATGTTACTTCACATATGTTGTTGTTGTTGTCCTTTTATTACTTGTGTACTTTTATTCTTTCATCATCCCAAACCTCTGATCACTTTCAGTAATGCGACTTTCATTCTAACTACACATATCTAATGGCTCCACGTGTCCTGTTGTCACTGTAGAGAGAGGAGCTGACGGAGGTGATCCTGAAGCTCCTGGTGGCATGGAGGGATCCTCTATGGCATTTCCACCAAAGCATGGCTCACCACCATGACTTCAACAACTTCAGCTCCAACAAAGCTCTTGAGATGAGTGACATGGTGCACGAGCTGCGTAAAGGTGTGGAGAGAGTGGCTGAGAAGGTAAAGTGAAATGGTTTATATGAACCTCATACTCAGTTCCAGTTTCATTCACCATTAAAGACAAGTAGGACCAAAGAATATTAAGTCTGTGATGATGCATTGCACCTCATATAAAATGGTAACTGTGGTAGACGCTCGTACTGCTGTCTCATGTAGCTTCCAGGGATGCAGTTTCTAGTCAGGTTGTGTAATCTTAAGGATGAAACATGGATGACCGAGTCGTTACCCCACACAACAGATTTACATTACATTTACACATTTACGGTCAGCTGACAGTTGCTTTTGCTGTATTCTCAGATTTTCTTTGCTTTTTTGGTATTTTTAGCAGACTACACACATTTTTCATACAAATCAGTGTGGTTATAGTTTCAATTTTATGTGGATTTTGTTTTGAAATTGTACATTAAACTGGGTGAAATATGAATCAATGAAAACAAAAACAACAATAAAAAAGATGCCTTCTAAAAATATTTCTTACTGAAAATCAAGAGGCTGACTCATTATTATGAGAGGTGTTTCCATTATTTTGTCCAGCATATTTACATCACTGAGACTGATGTGTACTCAGAAACACTTCTGGTTTGCTATAACCACGTGGAGCTGAAGTGTGTCCTCTCTCCTCCAGATGCAGATGTTGGGGATAATCAGTAACTCTGTCAGTAGCCTGGCTTCCCCTGAGGCTCTGCTGCCATCTGACAGTGCTGAGTGGCGCCTCATGAAAGACTACGACCTCCTCTACTGCTTTCGCCGAGACTCCAACAAGGTCCAGAACTACCTGAAGATCCTCAAGTGTCGCATTGTTCCAGAGTACGGATGCTAAAGGCCAGAAAAGAATGGAGGCCGTGTTTAACTTCCAGAAATCTCAGCACATTGGAACAGAAATGCTGCGTTTAGAGACTACACGGATAAAACTGTAGTTTTTGGTTTTTATCTGCAGGGTTTGGGATGTTAACTGATACACAGGTATGTTCACTCCTATCCTGACTGACGTGCTGCTGGAACCCAAAGACTCTGCCCACCCTGCTTCATGCCTGATGTTAGTGTGGAGAGGATGGAATGAGTGTAATAGATGTTATGATAGACTCATGTAGAACAGCCATCATCTTTAAATATAATGATGCCATATAAAACATTTAAAGAAACATGAATGCAATGCTTTATTGTCATTTCTGCAAAGGAAATACTCCATGCATGTGCTGATGCAAGACACGCTCTGTGAAAGCCTTGAGGCCCAAAGTTCAGCTAGTTCAGGTCACACTTTTTGATGTTTGTCTCAATACATGACTCACTTCTGTACCATATACAAATGGAAAGAGTTGCTTTGCATCTCTTACAAAGCAGTCGTGGTAGCAGATCATTTAACAGTATGCAGAGCACTAACGATGAGTGAGCATGTGAGCGCTGTACTGAGACAAAAAACTGCAGCGACTTGCAATAGGAATGGATATGTGGAGTCTTGACGTGTGCAGGGATTATACAGATGAGATACTAGAAGTGTGCTTTAAAACGAACAAAACAAGTGTTGAATGAGCAAAAACTAACATTTATTCTCATGTGAGAGTTTACGTGTGTGTTGCCATGTGCATATTGACACCAATTAGCTTTGAATATGATGCATTCTGCATTATTGCATGATTGTACAGACATCCAGAAGGTAATAAATCTGGACACACAGTCGGAGTTTGACACTGTTTATTGAGTGGGATAAAAAAAACTAAACAACCAAAACAAATCCATTGCACTGCCAGTGTGTGCTGGTGTGTCGTTTGGGCAGCAGTTCAGCGGCTTCATGAAGTAGCTGCTATGGTGATGACCTCTGGCTTTCCGGTGCTCTGTTCTCCACAGGAAACATGAACGGAACCATCCCTGCAACATACACAAACAATGACTGAACAGCATGCACGTCACATGACCACGTGCCCATCCTGGAAGGGTGGATACCTTTTCATGGTCACCACGGTGTCAATGTCATGGTTCTCCTCTTTGGGCTGCAGGTCTCTCAAGATGATCTATGCATCACACACAAACAGATCAATGGTTAATATCAACTTAATATCACCATAAGTAATGATCATTTTTACCAGACACTCAATAAGCTTTGATAAACCTGCTACAATTTCTAAGTTACAGAATTTCCTGCATTTACAGGGAATTATTTGTATCAGAGTTAAGATTCAGCTCCTCCATCCTCGCATGAACCTGAAGTCATTCTGGTTGGCTGTCTTGACAGTCTCTTTCCTGCTCTGAGGGTCTCTGAGGAGTCATGAGTTTCTCCACACATGCCAGCGTTCAGTCACCATCACAGCACCACCTACTGGAACAGGAAGTTACAAGGCCCATACTCCTATTAATTCCTCCTTGCAGGTCAGCCAGATCCACCTCATGTGCTCCGCAAAGTGTTGCCAAAAAATGACGCTTGTGACTTTTCATTGAAAGCTGTAGCCATGGTGACGCATCATGAAACAGGAAGCTGTTGGAACTTGAGTGGACATTGTCCAATCTGTGCCTCCATTTCCCCTCAAACGTTACAAGGTCTTGAGGCGGGAAAACAGATTTCCCTGAATATTCATCCTTATGCAGGAAAGGAACCTGAACATCTCAGGGATAGACTGCAGGTGTGAACGGGGCTCCTGTTACCTCCTTTTTTATTAGCAATAGTGGATGGAAATCTGTCACAGTCATTGTTGAATGAAGCCACTTCCCATCCTGTCTTTGTCATGGAAAAAAATGGTCTTGACATATATATTTTGTAACAATTTTCCTGAACAAAATCAAGACTTTTCTGGAGACATCACCACTTCACTTGATTAGTAAAACTCCTTAAAGCTGCAGTAGGTAACTTGTACAAAAGTCATTTTTTGTCATATTTGCTAAAACTGTCCCCATGCACAGACAGCAGTACATGAAACATGTAATCTGTGAAAAAAAATGGTTTACAAGATTAAACAAAACAACCAATCAGAGCCAGAGGAGTGTCTGAGGGTGTGTTTGACATCCGTCAACACGTGCTGCGAACCGCCCCCTCCCTCTGCTCATGCTGCCGGCTGCCGCTCAGTCAAACAGCTCTGTGAGGTGTTAGGAGGTCAGTGAAAGCTATGGCGGAGCAACAGCTACCTGCAAAGGAGAAACTGCCCATAGCGCCGCTGCCAACAACAGCATACGGCTAAGACAGCAAATAACCATGAAGCTAATATGGTGATTGTTACAGTAACACTCTGCAGCGCGTACAGTATGTTAGCGACTGATGTAGTGGCTGGGCAGAGTTAGCTTGTTTCCGATGCTAAGGCTAACGTTACTGGTTGTTGGTTGGCGGCCGAGCAGACGCTGCAGGGAGGAGGGGCTTGGAGGCAGGGCACGAGTGCAGCGGAGAGGGAGGGGGAGTGACGTGGAACTTGTGTTGGTTCAAATTTTCAGGCTAAGTCTGCTCTCTTCTCCATCTTACCTACTGCAGCTTTAACCACACCACACTACACCCTGTGATCAACATACTTTTCTTCTTTCCTTCGTGATGACTGTTAACACGGATAAAAACAGTGTAATTCAGACAACAAGTGTATTATTTACATATGAAAGAGTTTGGGCCACAAAAGAAGAATAAATAAATGATTCAAATTTTCACTTTCCCCTAAAAGTAGCTTTGCTGCAGCAACACCCCTGTTAGAGGCATTACTGTGCACTGACACTGAAACAAGAAGCAGTTCCTCTTTAAATCTGCACAGATTTTGATGCTAAGCTTCCAATTTCTCGTGCTTTCTTATATTCTTATTTAACTGCTGCTCAGAGGCACCTTTGTCTTTTTCTGTTCAGAACAAGCATATATTTGGATGAGATGGATGGGATTGATTGATATTAAATATGTTGTCTTTGCTCAGTGGTCGGTTGAGTGTATGCCATACAGGATTAGCAAATGATCACATTCTGTTTTCTACAGCGTCCCAATTTTTTAAAATTTGGGTTGTATAACCTAAAACCATGAAAAACCCTTCATCAACATTGTTGTCCATAGTTTCTGAGTTGTCTCTCAGCCATCTGACTGTACTGAATTAAGCTTGCATGTCAGGTGATTCTAAACATTTGAACAGTAGTGTTTATTCTACTTTATCTTTACCTTTGACACAAACCAGTGTCACAAAAATTGTTTGCACTGGTCATCACGTTTGCACCACGACTTTCCTTCCAGCTCAATATTTTTGAAACGTACCACAGTTGACAAGTGAGTGTCAAAACATCACCAGTGAACTTGGAGGAAACCAGATCATTTGAAGGCGTTACTGCGTGCAGGTGTTTGTCGCTGAACGTTTGATGTGTGTTTCTATACCTTAGCAAGCTTCTCTGGCTGCTCTTTGACAAATCTCTGGTAAATCTCCAAACAGAAGGAGGACAGCTTCCCCTCTCCGCTCAGGATGTGATGTCTGCGAGCAGGGAGGGGCGTGCCCGATGGAAGGAGCACAGTGAACACCTCCGCCCCAGAGTCATCCACCTCCTGCAACACCCACACACCACCCAGCCAGACAGGAAAGAGTACAATTAATGAACTCAATTCTTCAGATAGAGATTCCACTGGTTACATATATCACTTACATATAATGTGTTTTTAATTGACCAGCATACCTTCACCAGTATGTCCGTTGCAGAAACATCCACTGTGACGGACTCTTCCTCAGGGGAAAGGCCATCTCTGCCAACCAGTAAACCTGCTTCCAGGGCCGCTCCCACAGCAATGACTTCATCAGGAGGTGCTGAGCTGAGGAGGTCCACATCAGGGAACATCTCCCTGATCATCTGCTGCAGGCGAGGGATCCTGGCTGAGCCGCCACAGAGGACCACCTAAAACCCACCCATCACATGACAAGAATGTGGCATTTATCACTGATGGAGCCAAAGATTTTTTTCCCCTTTCATTCACATTTGCTATCAAAATAAAGGTCACTCTTATCCACATCACATACAGCTATCACTGCAGTTGGATCATTTTAAACACTGGAGCATAAATGGAAGTACCCATGGCTGCGTAAGCTTCCTGCGCACACCGTACCTTGTTAATGTCACTGGTGGAGAGTCCCGCCTCCTCCAGAAGGGGTTTGATTGGCTGGATGCTCTTGTTGAAGAGTGAGGAGCAGAGCAGCTCAAATCGAGCCCTGAGAAAACAGGTTGGCATGTTTGGTAACAACTATTAGCTCTGCCAGACAATTGATTCCATACATGTGCTAATGCCTACATGACGTATTACAGCTGGAATCCTCCAGACAGAAAACTGAATGTTTGTCATCTGCATGGTTAAGTGTCAGATGTTGAGACACACAGTTGGAATTGTTGACTTTGACAAACTAGGGCCACTTAAACTCATGTTAAAATGCAATGAAGGCAATGATAATAATATATGTTCAAACCAGAACTGACACACACACACACACACACACACACACACACACACACACACACACACACACACACACACACACACACACACACACACACACACACACACACACACACACACACACACACACACACACCATACCAACACATACACACATCAGTATTTTAAGTGTGCTTTAATTCCATCCTGTATTCAGCATGTTTAGTGTCCAATCATCGTCCAGTTTCAAGTGTTTTAATTCACTTTTTTATCTTTAATGTCTTTTTTTTAAAAACACAAACTTGCTGTCATCTTAACTGCTTGCTTACCTCGAGACGTTGCATTCAAAGTCAATGCCATCATGCAGGGAGTCAACAAAACAGTTGGCTGATCCTAATGAGGACAGAGAGTGCTTGGCCATGTCTGCTCCATTCATCAGCTTCAGCATTGCCCGAGCATTACTGCTCACATCGTGCTTGAAGGTGCTGCGCGACAAACATGGACACATAACATGAGGATGGCTGGAAGGGTCATCTATATATGTAATATATATATACACATATGTACTGGTGCTGTCAAAAATATCGCGTTATTAACATGTTAACGCAAAACAGCGTCATTTTTTTTAATCGTAGTTGTAGTTTTTTATAAGCTGTGGCCACTGCTAGTAACATAAGAAAAACTACAGGATCCGATTGTAAACCGGAAACAAAACAATAGGCACGCCCCATGCACGTGTTTGGTTTTGTCTGCTTGCTAGCTGTAAAAGAGTAGCCTATACTGGTTTGTGTGGATGTCAAGCGCAAAACGACGAATTGGATGTGAAGAAGATTCTGAATGGAAAGTTTATTTTCAAAAAGTTGCCAGATGGGTCGACTGACAAGACCAAAGTTATCTGTGTGTATTGTTGGTGTGAACTGAATTATCACCGTAGCACATCCAGTCTGAAATAACACTTGATGGCCAAACACACGGCGAATGCAAATTCTTGGCAGAGTCTTGTCAAAACCAGGCGACGATGAATGGCTTTCAACTGAGGCATATGGATGCTGTTATGTTCAAAGGAAACTTAAGAAAGGAAAGTTTAAGCCATGGTTTAACTGCACTACAGCCTGAGTCCTAGTTACAATGACGTGCACTTTATAACTTTATTTTGGATCACCCTGTTTTGATCCCTTAGAAAGGGTTGTTTATTTTTTTGTCATCTGTTTATTGACAGTGTTAGATTGTGTGAGATTTGATTCATTCAAATGTGAATGACTGTTCAAAGTGAGAATGTCAGTGTGAAATATAACACTACACATTGTTTTCAATTTTAATCAATTGACAGCACTAATATATACATAAATATGCATATATGTAACACATTGTACAGGTGCAGATATGTGGCTGCACATAGCTTGAGCACTGTACAGGCACAGGGAACAGAAGCCACCTGCAACAAGGCAAACATAGCTCCACTTATATTACAGCGTGCAGCAACACACTTAGTTCCCAGCTTATTATGTACTATGAGCTAAATCTGATGCAGTCTATGACAATATTCCCACAAAAAAAACCTTCACGTTCAGTTTATATTGATCGATTCAACTGTATGATCAGTTTAGAGGATGCAGTTTGTGCTGCTGTTGAACTATATTACATCATACAGAGGTGTTACTGTTATTTAGCCGTCCCTCATTGACATAAGTAGAGTGGAAAAGCACAGGATCTACCGTTTGAACTCAGCTGCAAGGTGCTGGGCCAAGGCCTGCGTGAAGCTCTCCCCTCCGATGCTGTGGTCAGTGTGGGTGTTCAGAACCCGGAATATTCCTCCATTGACCTGCAGCACTGTCACACTTAGGGACGTCCCACCCAGCTTATACACCAGGACGTGGCTGTCAACACAGTGCACATCAATATGAGGGCAAACAGTGTGGAATCATGGAATTTAGATTAGTGGGTTAAGCCAAGGTGGAAAAAATATTTAAAAAAAATAAGTAAACCAGAGACATGTGCCCATACTCTGAGCATGAAACTAAAAGCATGATGTTGAGAGGGAGAGAAGGTGCCAGCTATCAACAACTGAAGAGATGATTTTAAATGGTGACGGGGCAACATCTATGTATTGACATGCTGTAATACAGACAGGACCCATTCATTTTGTTCAGCTTGCAGCATCAGTGCTGTACCTCCTTCCAGAAGAGCAGTCCTGTCCAATGTTATAGGCCAGCAGAGCAGCAGCAGGCTCGTGGATCAGCCTCAGCACGTGGAAACCTGCAGCTTCAGCCGCCCCCCTGCACAGAACAAACGCAGAGCGTCACACTTTAAGGTTCGAATGTAAAGATCTCGCTGTCCCACAACAAAACAGTGCGGCTGCAGTGAGCAGCCATGTGGCCTACCTGAGAGCGCGCTTCTGAGCATGTGCAAACTCAAAAGGTACAGTAATGACTGCTTCTGTGACATCAGAGCCCAGAGCTGACTGAGCCGTCTCTGTGGAAACAGGAATGATCAACGCACTTACAGTTAATAACACAGTGTGCATCTTGCCATCTGTGTGTGTGTGTCTGCTGTCCAAAAACTACCTTTCATTTTGTGGAAGATGAGCTTTGCAGCATCCTCTGGAGCGACGTACTCCGGGTGTTCCCCCGCTGTGATCTCATAATAAGGCTTCTCTTCTCTGTTGACCACCTGAACACAACAATCACTGGTCAGACTGAGGGTTCACTGCTCCACCAGGACAGAGCGTGCAGCGTCTGTGTCACACACAGCACAGACACATCTGCTAGACTCACCTGACACTTGGTCTGTGTTTTGTGAGCTTGTGTCTCTGGATCATCAAAGCTGCTCATTGAGACACAGAGAGAGACAGAATAAAAATCTATCAGTCACTCTGAACGTCTCACTCATTAATACACGGCCTGTCTGTCATGTGCAGGTAGTCTCTTGCTAGACAGACCAGATTTGTTAATAAGATGATTAAATCAGTGAAGCAGTTGACTAATTTTGCAGTTTACAGGTCCTTTATATCCTGAATGAGTCAGCACAAATGTTCTCAGAAATGAGGTTACACACAAGACACCACAGATTAAACTTTGATTAGAGAATTTCCAGCCTCAGTGCTGTCTATGACAAACCGCTGACGTCTGTCCCTGATCTCACTCAGTAGACCCCTCACATTTCTTTCTATGGATGCTAGAACTGCATGGTCATATGCCTCTAACACCATTTTCTCTGATCTGACACTGCAGCGTTAAGATACGCAAAGAAGACAGTATTAAGTGCGTCACCTTCTCCCCAGCACTTGTTTCACTTTAACCACGGTGTTGGCAGCATTGCGGACCCGTCCTTGCTTCGCTGCAATACCTACAATCTGCAGAGGAGAGATATCAGTCAATAAGCAGCAATGAGACAAATGGCAAAATGTTAACCCAGCAGGTCTTTGAAGGAGCTGTCAAGGCCTTTCTGCTGCACCACACTGCTGCTGCCAGTAATGTTAGAACCATCCAGCTCCCTCAAGGGAGATTTAGCAGAGGACTGGCTGTATACATACCAAGGCTGCATGCGTCTATACATGAAAGGCTAGAAAATAGTACACAGATATCGCAAAGCTGGTTATACTGTGACCTGTGTGATACTCTATGGCTACAGTAGGTATCACAGGTATACAAATGGATATGAGAGTAGAAATATTTGAACAGTTGTTCAAAGGCAGTAGAAATACACAGGAAGTGGCAGGGCGTGACAGTCATCTTTAACTGTCCGGGTGAAGGACATTGTCAATGGAAAATAAATTCCACAAAGCAAAAAGTAACTCCCCTCACCCTGAGCGGTGCTGCATGAAGCAAAGACGACCGACTACATCAGGCTTATTTCAGGAAATCCTGCTTTTTCCATGAGATTCCATATCATAAAGGAGATTAATCTGACCTAAATCACTATGGAGATGTATTCCTCCAGACTGGCCTGCTCCTGGTCAGCTTAGCTTCACTTCAGACTAAAGCTGTGTTGCATTCAATCTGCCACACTGAAGCAGACATACGTTCCTGTTACCTCCCCGTCAGGGATGCATCAGGACGCATTAGGGCGACGTTTGCGTTCTTCCTATTTGATTAGTCAAAGTTGTTTAATAGCATGTTGAATCTTGTACATCTATACAGTTTTTAGTGGAATTATATGAAGAAAATTCATTCACTCGTGTAGTCATGACAACAAGCAAAGCACAGCAACAGACTGAACTAACAGAGGAGAACAGCTGATTTGAGATCATCTCTACTTCTCTACGTCTGAGATAACTGCTGACCTCCAACATGTTGCCAAAGGTTCACTTTTCTTGTATATTACAGTGATTTTGTTACTTTCTGCTGTATTTTTTGGTATATTTTTCATGTGTGTTACTTAGTGTTCTCAAACGTCAGTTTAATCAGAAAACAGACATGTTAAAACATGTCTGTTTTCTTCACTGTTAACTGATGTGGTCAGTGCTTGATTTTGTACACCAGCATCAAACCGGCTGTGTGAAACCCACTGATCCTGGTTCAGATTGTTGGTACATCTTCAACAGGCCTTTTCACAATTGGCCCTGCTTTTGTGACCCCCCTCTAACATCCCACAGGTCATGCAGTCCTTCAGGAAAAGTAACATGCAGAGAAGTAAAGCATATGTTGTACCTGCTCAGTGTCTCTGTAGGCCACCACAGCTGGAGTCACTCTGTCTCCTGCATCATTAGCCACCACATCAGCCCGCCCATCCTAGACACACATACACACACACAAATTTAACTCAGAGCTGGGCAGTATACTCATACACTCAGAGGGCTTCTGGCAGCATCCCTCATGTCGTGTAGGGGGTGCTGCTTGGATCCAGGGCCGTGACTATGAGACATTTGATCCTTTATGAGGAGTAAGTGATTCCAAGTGAGAGGAAGGAGTGTGAACTGGAAAGATTCATGGATGGGGGTCCAGCGGCAGGGATGAAAATCAGCACCTTCAAGGCTGAGGCAATGGTGCCCCGCTAGAAAACAGTGGATTGATCCCTCTGGGTCGGGAGTGAGTTGCAAACGGTCAAATGCTTCAGCATCTGCTCAGGATCCACCATGTGGAGGTGTTCTGAGCACATCCAAATTCAGTATATTTTTAAAGCACAACAGATCCCCTGTGATCAGTCATTAACATTAGAGCACACTAAACTTCATAGTAACAGATCCATTACAGGAAAGCTTCGCTTTGACTTCTACTGTTTGGACTTGTTTCAACCTTTCTGAAGAAGACCATCTTTTTGCGGCTGCACTGTTAAAGACAAAACATATAGGAAATTACTGAAGAGCTCTGGTTGGCAGCGGTGAATATCCTGGAAGATATCTACACCTGTATCTTGACTCAGATGACGGAGCAATCCCAAATGACATGACTTCATGAATTCACCGGACTCCTGTGTAACGTTAATGCGAGTTTCAGTGAGATGCGGGATCAAATCCCGCCATTACAGTCTGTGCGACCAGAGGAAAGGCAGCTGTCTACTTCAGCGGAGCGAAACTCACCTTAAAGATAGCCACACAAGCGCACGTATATCCGAAATGAACTCCTATGGCAGCCATGCTGGAGGTGCTCAGCTCAAAGGGCTGGACCACGCGCGTGCGACCCGAGTTCCGCTCCCAGGAACAACTTCCGGTAATTTTTATTTTTGTGTTTTTTGTTTTTTCCAGAATAACAGCGTATCACGTCTATGTAAATACTGAACTCAGAAACCGTGTAATAATGAAATAATATTTATTACTTTGATTGTATGTTCAAAGTGGTGAAGTAGCGTGTAGTTATATGTGCCATTCAGTCGGTTAAGTCTGTTCATTCGTGCCTGTTGACTGATAAACCAGCTTACCTGCTGTTACTGAACCATCCCTGAGGGCGGCAGCAGAGGACCATTTCTACATTAAGTATCGCTTATTAAAAAAAAAAAAAAAAAGCCCTGCCATTTGGAAAATGAAATTACATAACTCATCTTTTCAATTATTAGGAAACGATTATAACTTTAGTTCAACTGTGTAGATGTTGATGTTATTGGGCATTACTGTTGTACATGCACGTGCAAAGATGCACGTCATTTTATTTAATTTTCATTCATATGTAAGTTTATTTTATTGACATTATATCACTATGCAATGACAATGTAAAGACAACAATGTTAAATTGTTAAGCTAACACTGTAACCTACAATAATCCATCCATCCATTTTCTATGGCGCTTATCCCTTTTGGGGTCGCGGGGGGGCCGGAGCCTATCTCGGCTGTCAACGGGCGAGAGGCGGGGTACACCCTGAGCCGGTCGCCAGCCGATCGCAGGGCACATACACACACCATTCACACTCACACTCACACCTAGGGGTAATTTAAAGACACCAATCAACCTAATGAGCATGTTTTTGGTCTGTGGGAGGAAGCCGGAGTGCCCGGAGAGAACCCACGCATGCACGGGAAGAACATGCAAACTTCACACAGAAAGGCCCGACCCGGGAATCGAACCTGCGACCTTCTTGCTGTGAGGCACGCGCACTACCTGCTGCGCCACCGTGCAACCCCACCTACAATAATAATACAAATTATTATTATTATTATTATTATTATTATTATTATTATTATTATTATTATTATTATTATTATTATCATCCATCCATCCATCCATTTTCTATACCGCCTATCCCTTTCGGGATTGCGGGGCGGCTGGAGCCTATCCCATTTGCCAACGGTCGAGAGGCGGCGTACACCCTGAACTGGTCGCAGGTCGATCGCAGGGCAACACACAAGACAAACAACCATTCACACTCACGCCTAGGGGCAATTTTAGAGTCACCAATTAACCTAATGAACATGTTTTTGGTCGGTGGGAGGAAGCTGGAGTACCCGGAGAGAACCCACGCATGCAGAACCCACGCAGAAAGGCCCTGTCCGGAGATCGAACCGGCAACCTTCTTGCTGTGAGGCACGCGCACTACCTGAGTGATCCATCTATTCATCCTCCTGAACTCGGTGTGCATGCGTGTGTGAGAGACCCACTGCGGAATAAAAGACTTGAACACTCCATCTAGTCTGTGCTATGGATGTTCAGAGCACATTGTTTTACAGTATACAACTTAAAGCAAACCCTCTAAGAGGGGCTGTCTGCAGACTGCCAACTTGTAGTAAGGTGCTACTACTGCAGAACAGAGCTAGTGCAAAGCTTTGGCCATGGCTCAGAATGGAGGTGGGAGGGAGTAGACAGAGTTGGAGACAGGACAGAGAGAGAAGCAAGATACATCTTTAGACAAAACAGGAAACATAATTAAAGTTTCAAATGCTGCAACTGAATATAAAATAGTGTTTAAAATGAATGATACAGTTGCAGGAGGGTGTGAAGTGGGAAACCCTTTGAAAGACAAACCCTGGTGGTGTGTGAAAATGTTGCGCAATGTTTAAGGTGTCATTTATGGTATTTGGAGAGAAGGACAACGGAAAGTGTTATTGGGGATTAATAAGAGATATTTAGCAATTTAAAGTTCAGGAGGGGGAAATCCAATTGCTCCTGTGTCTATGACTTTTGCGGGGGAAGTACTTCCAGAAAGATTTTTTTTCATTGTTTATCTGCTTCAAGCAATACAGAGAGGAAGGATGAGGAGGGAGAGATGGAGGAAGGTGAAGATTTGATGATGGTGACATCTTTGATGATCAGGATGATGCTTAGTTTTATTTGGATGGTCCTTTTCCTGCAGTGGAAGGTTAGACGTCTGATTGCAAATGAACTCCAAAAAAATATTAAGGACTTTGAAAATAAACCAGCTTTTATCTGTGTTCATGATTTCCCTATATGCAATACTTATGGCAGATTACTGGTGGCAGAAAGGGTTGACAGACTAGAAGGATTTGTTTTTGCTCAGGCTCAGTGAGATAAGTTTCAGAAAATTTCTGCAGCATTATTAACGGTAGTCGCTCTCTATAGTACAATGAATCTCTTTGTTCAGTGATTCTGAGAGAAGCCTTAATGACAATACCCATTCCTAAAAATGTTAGAATTTGCTTTTGTCTTCTGCCAGTGTTTTCTCTTTCCCCTTTTCCCTAGTGTTATTTGTTTGTCTGCCTCCCCTGTTTGTCTGAGACTGGGCAGGTCTTCCCTGTGCACTGCTGCCATGCCTAATTACCTGCATACCTGAGGTGCGTTAAAGCCTGGGTGCTGGCAGTACTCAGGAGAGGCTTTCTGGACATATGGCTGCCAGTTCGTCCTGATCTCTACCTTGTGTTCATCCTACCCCTCCTGTGAGTAATTAACTAAGAAACTCTTTGAAAGTCCTGCATTTATGAATTGTCCTGGAGTTTCCAATGGATTATTTTGTTCTACCTTTGGACTTTATGCTTGTGTTTGCTCTTTGTTTCAGTGTCTTCAGTCCCGCTCTGTATGCCTCTCAGCCTCAGTTTTCCAGCTTAGTTCTTTGTTATTTCCACTCAGTTTTGAGTGTGCTTTTGGTTCCTTACCTTTTTGTAAATAAATAAATTTTGTTTTTTGACATTGTCTTTATATTGGTCTGCTCATTGGAGTCCTGAAACAGAACGAACTGGCCCTTTAGTATGGACTCAGCAGATCCAATGCAGGGTACAACAACCAAGGCCGCCTTAATGCACGGGCTTACCTGGGCTGAAGCCCAGGGGCCCACGGAGTTTAGGGGCCTATCATTTTTGGGACAAATTAGCATAAAATGTCAAATTGTTATATAACTTGTCAGTTTTCCTGTCAATCACATTATGTGCAAATTTGAGACTGCTGATTGATCTAAATTAACCCGTTGCCACAATGCCCAACCCCGCCCCCCTATGTGTCAATCTGTTCACGCTTCATGACTTTGATAGAGAGACCAGTGGAAGATGTCGGCCAAAATAAAGTTCGACAGTGGTGCTTCCAAAAGAAAATCGGCTCGTGACAAACAGAACAGGGAGAAAAATTTACTAAAGAGCATCCCGGAGCTCACGGCATCCTTTCAGTCTCACACGGATGACAGCGGAGGAAGCGGCCCATCTAACCCACTGGAGGAAGCAGAGGGGCCTGCGCCGATGCCGGAGGTAACGGACACAGAGGGGGGCGGAGGGGGAGCAGCAGGCACACAAGCATCAGGGGGGGCGACGAGTTAGACGGCGCTTTTAGCAGTAACCCGGGCCTCTGGGGAAATGACTTTGACCGACCCAAAGTACGCGCTTACTGAGCAAAAATGTGACCAACGGCTTGTCAAAATAAAAGCGCTGATATGTCTGCGTCAGAGCGCACATATAAACAAGAGACGTCCCCCCCCCCCCCCCCCCCCCAAAAAAAACAAACATATTTCAGCCGCAAACTGAGTAACGGCGAGTGTGTAAACAGGGAATGGCTGTGTTACTCACCATCAGCAGGGAGTGTATTTTGTCCACTCCCATCAAGCATGCAGCAAGACTGAGTCAGTAACCTTAGCTTTATTCAAAATTTCCCACACATTCCTTAAAATGGTTGTTCCTCAGTCCTTACACATTTAAAAATACATTGGCAGGAAAGTTGGCAATAGGCATGTTGAGCCAATACTGAGGCCGACACTGTTTAAGCGCAGCTGATTCCAATGCAACAGCTCCTTTCTGTTTCAACACTGCTGACAAAGGTAAGATGAGTTCAAACTCAAAGAACTGAAGAAGACATTCAAGGATTCATTCAGTGGAACTCTGCCCTTTGATAACAGCAGACAGACAAACTCATTCCCACACTTATTTCAAAATTATTTTAATTTCAAGCTTGAAAATACTTTTATTACGCAACCTTATGGTATATAGTACATTTACTGACTTTCCGCTTATACATAGCTCAGAAACACGAAGTGCTCAGGAATTGGAGTCATTGTGCATAACAAATATTAACTGGAATATAACCTTGAGTTCTCAATATTTCATAGGCTGCAATGTGCACAAAATAGTCTTAAAAGAATTTCATTTACATGAATTAGGTGATGAAAATAATTCAGACAGAAGTCTTTTTGTAGCCTTCACAGATTAGCCGTCAAACACGCAAACAAATGCAAACATTTCCAAACCATCACTGTAAACGGTTATCTTAAACCTCCACACTGTAATGTTTCACCTCTCACCTGACTGGAAAATGGATTTTTCTGTTTTTGTTCATGCACTTTATATTTGAGTATTACATGGAGCAGGCACTCACACATTTATGTCATTTCATATTCAAATGATTTCATAAATCACTCTATTTTCCTGGCTGATTGCTCACCAACAGACTAGCACATACAGCAGAATATCAGTTTCAGAGTTTAATGCATTTTTTTTTTTTACCTTGAATCATACCACAGCATACACATAGCTCAGTCTTCCTTAACTACGTAGGCAATACTAGCATACTTACACTTACTGTCAGTGTTATAGCCCCACATGTCCATGTTGCTATACTGCTGTTTGATAACACACCCCATATTCACTTCATATTGTAATAATAAAGGCAAAATGGACTACATGACCTGGACAGTGTGGCACAGTCAGCTTTGTTGTGGCGCTCACAGAGTCACAGAAAAGTTTCCTCAGACTGCAATTCAGACTTTTGCCAGGACACAGTGAAAGGCACATGTCAATTCATGATTTTTAAACCAAAATGATTTCATATTTTCAGTTCTCTCTCACACTGAGTGTGATGCACGCAAGCAGGTTTAGGACAGCAAAACAGAGAAAACTCTGGCGTATGAGATGTGTGAGCATTATTAATCGGCCCCTTTTTTAAACACAATTTTCCTAATGAACCCATGTAATCTAGAAGTTAAAGGTTCAACCCTGAGTTTTAAAGTCGTTCTGCCCTCTTGTGGTCAACAACCACTTAATGAAGCTTTATTGGCATTTCTAATTTTTGATACAAAAACATACCATTGATGTGCAGACATTTCTATCACTTGCTGAGGCTCAATCCTTCACAATGAATGAAAATAAATGACAGAAACTTCAAATCTTGTTGTATTCTTGAGACAGCGCAGACCTGTGGTTATCAAACAAAGGATTAGAAGAGTTAGTAGTCACTCAGTCACTTCACAGATTACCTGTTTACTGAACTGGAGAATGACACTGAGAATGAGTGTGGTGCATACCTGAAGCAAGGCGAAGCGTAGAACTTACATATCTGACTCTGTTGAGAGAAATAATTTACAAAAACATGAGAACCTGTTCTTTCTACTGCCTCTTTTACATTGTTTTCTTTTTTTCATTGAGTTGGGGTGGGAATACTTGAGTTATTGATTGGTTACAGTTTAGAAACACAGAATGTAAACCCAATGAATATTAGTGTTTAGTGTTTTGACAGTCACTCAAGGTGCTGTGTGGATTCCTTTCAGTTCATTCTGTAGGCCAGCGTCTAGTTTTCAAGCACATTTTTAATTTCAATCTTTTTCTTCCCATTTATAAAAATGAATGGTAATTAAACTAATGACAGAAAACTGTTAAGAAGTTTCAGTCTAGCGAACTGAAACCGAAAATGAATCCATATTTTTTTGTCAGAATGAAAAATGGAAAATTTGTGTTTTCCTGTATTCATATTTCAGCGGATAATAAAAATTCAATTCAATTCAATTTTATTTGTCTAGCGCCAAATCACAACAGAAGTTGTCTCAGGACACTTTCCATATAGAGCTGGTACAGACCAAGCTCTTCTATCTACAGAGAACCAACAATTCTCAAACCTCAAACCCAGTCTGACCACAGGTGAATACGAACATAGTTTGTTGATGTTTTAGGAGTTTGTTTTCTCATGTTATAAGCTGCTCTGTAAAAAATTAAGTTTTGATTATCATTAGTAATAACTCATATACTGTTGTCTGTTATTAAGGTGTTATTAGGGTAAGTAAGTACTAATAGTCATTCCATGGACCTATATTGATATCTATATATTATCTAAGTAACATAGCTGTACGATTAATACAATATGACACATGTAATGTCAATAGTATTGATAATTTTTCTTCCTTCTCAAAATTATTAGACTTACATTGCAAACTTTGCACAACTTGATTTACCAACACTATACTGAATGATGGTCATGGCAATAAATCATACGAAATCTCAGAGACAGACAGACACATACCCCACACAAAGGTCTTGGTGATTCCCAGGTGAGTCACTCTGCAGGCATACTTGTCGTCGCTGCTTGGCGTGAAGGGCACAGACTTGGTCAGGTGGTAGTGCCAGTCCCCCTCGAAGGCCAGGTCAGTCTGGCGGGCTGCGGTCATTTCCTGTCCATTCTTCAACACCTCAATGTTGATTTCCGGTGGATGGAAACCGCTCACATGACAGATCAAGTTGTTGGCTTTGCCGAACTCTCCCGGCACACGGCTGTACACCTGAACCTTGGGTGGAGCTGCCAAGAGACAGAAAAATGTTCACACCTGTACAGATAGGATATGATCAAAGTCCAGCTGCCAAAGATTAATTGATATTTCACTCACTCTATTCTTCAACGTGTACCTTCTGTCCTTACTATTAATCTACTGTGATGTAGCAGTATTATGAACCAGACTTATCATAATGTGACAGTAAAATTGGTGAACACAGCAGGTTGGAGTCGGCTTTTCAGCTTCTTGTTTTAGACGACGTCACAGCTCCTTCGAAGACATTAACTTGAGCTCTGAACTCGACTTTCTTAACTATTCTTAACGCTATCTTTGTGTGGAAACGAGTCCTTGAGCTATTTCTACACATTTGTGGATAGGCGGTACACTGAACCGTATAGCTATCGTGAAATTTGACGTTCCTTATCGTCGGCCTCCCCGTCATTTTAGGGCCTTCAGTGTAACACGGCGCCATTTGTAAATATAGAAGCACATTTACAGGCAGTCTACAGTGGAATACTTACAGTTTAAGGCCACTGAATGGTCCAGGGTGAAGAAGAGAAGGACGAGAGACACCCAAAGTGCCTTCATGATTCCACCTTCCGTCGGTCTATACAGAAATGTTATTGTATGTTTGTTCAAATACAAGAAACGGGACAACGACCCAAAACGAAAGTAAAGAAGTCTCGTACTCGGTAGTGGTCGCTGATAAACAGCCAGACTTTCGGGCGGGGTTAATGTTTGGAGGCGAATCAGGAAATCAAGCGAACTCGATAACCCCGCCCTCAAGAAGAATTTCCGCATGTCTTAGTCGAATTACAAAGTGGTCTCCGGGAGGCGGTTACACGGCTCCTAATTCAACCAATAGAAAAATCAAGGGAAGCTGTTGCTAGCTAGAATTTCGTCCGACATGTTGCCGTCTGTTGCGCAGTTTTGTCGATTGTCCTTACATGTTTTATGTGAATTGAGTCGCGTACGAGTCATTGAAGAGTTCTTAATGTTTGTGGTGTGTTTGTATTATTTGTTGTCTTTCAAATACACATATACGCTCCTAATGACATAGGCGGGCTTGATACATTGTCATTTTAAACGCAAAGTTAGTTTTGATCGAAGGATAAGGTCACAGCAATCCACCATGTTATCGTCAGGTATGACATTATGCAGTGGAACTGGCTGGTCATTTCACACCACCTGTGATACAGCTTGTGTGACCTCACATACAAGGCTATGGAAGCTAAATATACCAAATAAATCTACGTTAAATGGTCTCAGGAAGAAGCCTCCACTGAAAAAGTTAATACTCTGTCTTAAATGTCTACACATTACTTAGACTTGACTTTATTGATGGAAATTCTTTTGTTGCAGCAGCAGGTTAAACATACACATACAATAAAGAAGAATAAGGATGAGAATAAAAGTAAGAGGAAGGAATGTTCTCAACCCCCCCCCCCCCCCAAATATATAAACATAAAATAGCAGCAATTCTTAAAATATAAATATGTAAACAAGAATAACAGCAATTGTTAAAAATATAATATGTATATAATGCATATAAATAAAATACATTATAACTAAGTACATAAACAAAGAATGACAGCCTTTCTGAGAGAGCCAGAGCTGTAAACTATATACCAGAACAAATATGTGCAATTTGCAGCCATAAAGATAAAATTGATTAATATCCCTGCAATGTAACTATTACCAGAGGTTTGTGTTAAAATGAGGCAGATGTCAAGGGGGTTTCACAAACTTTTATTTCGCAGTGGACACTGAAATACATTAAACTTCAAATCAAAATTGTAGAACAAACTTCTGTTAATTCCAGAAAGAAAACAACCCTTTCATATATTAATAAGCTGATGAAATACCATTTCTTCTTTATTTAAGAAACAGTTAAGTCATTAAAGCTAAACAGACAACAGTTTGTATACGGGCACTAATATCATAGGCTGAACAACAGAAGCATTTTATCACCTAGTTTAATACACACACACTTTTCAGTATCAAAGGCTGGAAAAGACATTCATACATAGCAAGTATTCTCAGCAATCGCAGAACAAAAATGACTAAATGACCTGCAGCCCATTCATTCTCTCATAATCAAAATGTCAGTAAAGAATCCCCTTGATATGATATGGAGGAAAGTTGGGAGAAAGTTGGATCCTGTTGATTGGTGATGCGAAGAATAACCCTGCTGTGGCTGAAACCAGCTGATCTACATGTTTGGCTCTGTAAAAAACAAACAAACAAACAAAAAACAGAAGTTTTATCAATCTCATATAAGCCGATGAAGCATCCATATGCATTAACATCATTCATGTTGCATTTCATTACATTTAGTTTCTTTTTCGATATTTAGTCAGGTGTAAAGGACTACATATATCGTGTCTGTAATTGTCTCCCACTGCGTGTTGTGCTGCAGGCCTACATGAAGATGTGTCATTTTTTTCAGTTCTCTATGAATAAAAGAAACATAGATAATTGATATGAACATTTTTCAGCCTTGGCAGTGCGATGTGCTGATCCTTACTCACCCCAGGCATAGTCGTTCCTGCTCGTCCCATGAGTGACCCTGCAGCTGTACCTCTGTCCCCTCTCAGGTGAGAAGGCCACACTCTTGGTCAGATGGAAACGCCACCCTTGTCTGAAGGCCAGGTCAGTCTGCACGGCATTAGGGAGTTCGGTGCCATCGTGAAGCAGCTCGATGGTGATGTCAGGGGGGTGGAAGTCGCTCACATGGCAAATCAGAGTGTTGGCCTTCCCAAACTCTCCTGGCTCAGTGGTGTAGACTTGAACCTTGGGTGGAGCTGGAAGCAACAGGGAGAAGGAATTGAGGTCAGACTACCATGAAACACAAGTGCGCCATGTTATGTGTTAAGTGCATCAGCTCAAAATGTTTCACATATATAGAATGAGATTTTGGAGTGGCATGAAGCACGTTTTGAGATTTTTATTTTTTATCAGTCACTCATTGGAGAGAGTTATTTCACGAAAAATTTAGAGATTGAGCCTCTGGAGTTTGAGCTGCACAGGAATCTTCAGAGCGCTCCTCAGTAACTGAATGTGCCTCACTGAGGCCAATGGAGGGCACTGCCACAGCACAACTGCTATTCCAGAAAAACGAAAGTAAATTTAGACTGTGGAGGGGAATTCCATCTGACTGAAAACATCTTTCTCTTTTACATTTGACGGCAACATCAACTCTTCCATTGACATCTCAGGCTTTCTAACAGATCACAAGCAACTTCCTACAGATACACCTTTATGCCTGCCTCATATTCTCCATGATGGTTATGAAAAACAGACAGCTTTTTTCTTTCTGAATACTTCTTCAGTCTTTTGTTGCTCCTGTCCTTACTTGTTTCAAACTTATACCACATTCAGAATAATCTTATATTTACAAAATCAATGAAATGAATGACTGTGTAATGGAAAAATTCTTCAGTATATGTCACAAAGGATTTGCTAATGGTCACATTCTGTTTTCTTTCTGCTTTACTCAGCACCACACCTTTTTTTGGGGACTCAGGTTAGTTCTTGGAGCCATTATGAATAAAGGCCAGTGTGAGATACAGTTTCCAGTGATTCTTCAGTAATGGTTTAAGTTATAGAAGGTAGATCAAAAAATAGTACTTACAGTGTTTGGGTTCCTCTGAGTAGGACACAGCCACCAGCGCTGCTAGACAGATGAGAAGCCTCATGTTTGTCTGTTAGTCACCTTTTGTAAGCTCACAAAAGCTCAAATGAGAGAAAAAGATGTGCAACAACCTCCTTCACACAGCCAGAAGTGAAAGCATAGAGCACAGCAGAGCATGATAAGAAAGCGCTAATGCACCGCCCTTAATGACATCAGCCAATCACTAATTTCCATCCAACCGTTACTGGGTAAGGTTTGACAAAACAGGTTTGGTTCACAACAGACATAGAAGGTTTGTGGAAATTCCCTGAAGAATCAGAGTGACCATCTGAAGGAAACTGATTTTTTCTTTAAGCTCCTTTTGAATAACAGTTCTAAAAACAAGTCAGCATGACATCCAGAGTCCCAGAACAGGAAGGCGGGATTTCAACCCCGCAGTTTAGAGAAGGGCCCTGTGCTGTACCCTTCCTCAGTGCCCCTGTTCCTTATTCCCTTATTTATTCTCTTGGCTTTTTTTTTTGTTGCATTTCTTCCTTCTTTCTATCCTCCATTTTCCTTCATCTTCTAATCTCCCTTGCTGTCCTTCCTGTAATCTAATTGGATTGTATATTAACTATACTTTTTTGTTTTCATAAGCCATAACCTGCCCCCAGTGTTCCCCATGTGTTTACTGTCAATTCAATTCACAGTGTTCTTGACACCAGCAGTGGGATACATTTTCAAAAATATTTCACAACATTTCTCTCTTGTTTTCTATATTTACTCCGTGTCATTTGTATATGTTCTAACATTCAAAAATAAAAAAAAAAATAAAAAAATGCAGCAAAACTGCCTTCTTAGACGCTCCTGTGGGACGTGAATCATGTAATTTGCTGTGTGTTTTACTGGTAAATCACGGCTCAATGCAGTAATTCTACAGCAACACACTGCTGTATCACATTGAAAATGTAATGCAGTGCATGCAGCCGGTGACCTTTTTATATTTTTCCCCCTGCCCCTCAAATCCACCACTGGTTCAGACATAATGAGTAAGTCAGAGCGAGAGTGGGTGAGCATTAAAACCAAACCAAAACAGAATTTTTGCTTTTTTGTCTTGTCTAGTTACTAAATTAAAAAGAAAACACAAAATTCTCAACAAGAGGTTCTTCATGCACTGTTGAATAGTGGATAAATGATACCTTGCAGATATCATCATGCTGGATCTGGAGTTTAGTCTCTACACATGCAGTTGTGTCACATATTCAGTCGTTCAGCCTATGAATGTGCAGGTATGTTAACAGTGTGGGAAAAATGTGCAAAATAATAAATAAATAAATAAATAAATAAGCAAGCAAGCACAGGGGAATAACCATGAACTGTCATGAACACAAAGCCTGTATCTGAGATTGGAACACGGCCTAGATTTCCAACACATCCCAAGTGCCCACTTGTTTTTAGAACAGCACAATGACTCCATGTTTTTTAAGAACTTCAGCTGTGCTTTAAGACTACTTGCGTTTTCTTTTATGATCCAGAATGAACAGGTTCTGTTGGTAATGGCGTCGTCTTCTCTGTCATGTGTCACTGAATCACCCTGCAGAGTGGTAGAGCCTGTTTTGTTTTTTTGTTCTATTTTTTACAATTGTTAGAATAAACAGAGCCACAAATTGTTTTTACAAAAGATGCTGTCAATTTCCCTTTTCCACGATGTTTCCATGCTAACACACAATTTATCGTTTAAAATACCAAGGAATACTGTAAATGTGTTGCGCTGTGTTCTTTGTTAAAGCTATCATCTGTTCACTGTAGAAACTGAAACTGTTTTTGTTTGTTTTGTTTCTATTTTGCTTCGTCTCCAGACTAAGAGACTGTGAGGCGTTTCAGCAAGTTGATCACAAAAGCAAGTGTATTTTATTTAATTTTTATGTCATTGGTATTTTTGCTTTTGAATGAATAGCCAACTTATCTAATTATTGTAATTATAGAGCAAATTCTGAGATCTATATTATAGACGCGACATATGATGTATATATGTATTATGTATATATGTAATATCACGAGCAGTTCATAAAGCTGTAAATTAGTAAGTTGAATTTCATTTCTAAACACAGACCTGCTTTTTTATTCCGTTCTTAGCATTGTTCACTGTACATAATCAATAAAGATTTTTTAAAACTTTTTTCTACGTCAGCACTCCGTCGACGTAGATGACGTCTTCACGGCAGTCCTTCCGTATTCTTCAGGCTCCACAGTAACTACATTTCTTTACATCGCTTGTTAGCTGAGGAAACGACCCACTAACACGACAGAATGAGTAGTGAAACATACCCCAGGTCTTCCATTGAAGACGACTTCAACTATGGCACAAATGTTGCCACAGCCAGTGTCCAGATACGAATGGGTAAGTAAAATAATGTTTGGCTCGTAATGTAAACAGCAGCTGGCGGCTGAAGCTAACGCTAGTCAGTATTTATTACTGCAAAGATCACGAGGACTGCCTCCACTGTATTGTTATACGAATCGTTAATCACCAGTTATTACCTCGGTTGCAAGCTCGTTGGTTGGATAACACTGGTTAAATCATAACGTTAGCTACTAGCTTAGTTAAACCATTACATAACAATGATAACGAAGTTACCTGACGTTGTTGGTTTGAAGCCCCACCTGTGTCACTGACTTAAACGAACTGCTCATATATATGTTAGCATTCCTCCAACATACCCAGCTGTTTGTACATAAATACATAAATAACTGTCACCTCCAGTTCAGATTGAGCTAGCTGTTCCCTTAGAGCAAGCTGATAGTGTTTTCCAAGCTATGTGTGCACATCCAGCTGAGGGTTCAGCTCACTGATGCTGTAATGCTGTGTCTCCACTGCTCTCCTTGTTTTTCAGACTTCCTAAGGAAGGTGTACACCCTTCTGAGCTTGCAGATCATTCTGACCACAGCCACGTCCGCCCTCTTCATGTTCTCTCAAACCATCAAGGAGTTTGTCCATGCCAGGTGAGGATGGTCTGATTATCGTCTAACCAAGGTACAAACGCCCAGTGTCAGGATGAGAAGTGACAGCCTCATGACCCTCTTAACATTGAAAGCTTGGGGAATCATGACCTCTTCCTGAATTAACTTGTCCTTCTGTGTTCGTAACAGCCTTCCAAAAAGTGAATGATCTTATTTATTTTTGGAAAGTGACCATTTTCTTCTTCCGATAAGCCATTAAGGAAACCGCTCTATTTCTTTGGACATTTTCTAAAGGTCTGTGGTGCTGACCGTGACAACTCATAACAATGCACATTATCTGCTGAACAGCAACTAATATCCAAAATGCAAACATATACATGTTAAAGGTTTGTTTCATTTCCAGTGATATCAAACAGTGCAGATTTTGTCAGATTGTGGGATATCTGTACTGAGGTGCTACCTCATACCAGTAGGGTTGAATTTATAATGAATGTCTCCAAACATTCACACTTATTTGTGTCGTCCTGTTTTGCCTGTCTGATTTCTTTCTCAGTCCTGCTGTGGTTCTGGTTTCGGCTCTGGGCTCTCTGGTTCTCCTGCTGGCCTTGGCCATGTACAGACACCAACATCCAGTCAACCTCTACCTGCTCATCGCATTCGTAAGTGAATAGTTCATTGTTCATTATCTCACTGGCTCATTGTTAGGGAGCTTAACATTTAGAACATCTGTGAAGCTGGAGCATGACAGTAAAGCCTACTAGCACTGTTGCAAATGTATATTTATCCATCTATTTCCATACATACATTTTCATTTTGTGATGCTAGAGTAGCTGCTCAGTGGGGCTGTCAAAATTGGTCAAAAATGACGTTTGGTTAGTTCTCCTAAAAAATTAAAAACAGGCATAGCTTCTAACCATTTGAATCTATTTTTGAGCATAATGTCTTAAGAGGGCAAATGAGAGACATACTACTTATAAAGCTATTTTGATTTTGACATAAGACATGTCCTTTAAAATATCTACATAGCTACTCATTACAAAATAGATCAAATAAAGTCCTGTACCATGTTATTGAATTATTTGCTCTGCTGGACCTACATTTCATTTTCAATCAATCAAAGTGACATAGTGTTCAGAGTTTCCAGTTGGTGCTGGTCCACGTGTTCTGAGAGATTTCAACGTCTCAGAAAAATTCTGGTTTGTAGGCCCTATTTTCCAAGTGTGTCCAAGTGACTAATGGGGACAGCAGTTTGTGAAATTGGTCTAGTATTGAGTGCGAGTGCTGCAGTCGGCATCCACAAACCGCGCTGCAATGTAATCCTCCGGGTGTTTGCGCACCATCAGTGTATGTCCACTACAGAGAGAGAGGGTGGAGACGAGAAGCAGGGCAAAGCAGCATGTAGAGCCGGACTTTAGGACCTGTAGACTTAAACACACTTGAACAGATTGTTTGTGTTGTTTTCAGACTCTGCTGGAAGCAGTTTCTGTGGCCACAGCTTGTAAGTAACTTTTGATGAAGTCTGTCAGTTCCCATCCTTTGAGCCTGTTGAGGATTGTCTTGACTGCAGAGGTTTTCTCTCCACAGTGACATTCTATGAGTACTCCACCGTGCTGCAAGCCCTGTTCCTGACCTGTGCTGTGTTTGCTGGACTGACAGCATACACCTTCCAGTCCAAGAGAGACTTCAGCAAAATGGGAGCAGGGTGAGTGTCTCATGACTGTCTCCTCAGTGGTGTTATCAGTGCTGCTGTATTTGTCCTCTCGAGGGACTCACAGTATCTGATCTGTTTATCCTTCCAGACTGTTCGCCTGCCTGTGGATCCTCATCATTGCGAGCTTCATGAGGGTAAGTGGAACTTACATTCATGTGTCTTTTTCATATGAAAGAAATAAAAGGAGAGAAAATCCCAGTCAGAAGGAGAGAGATCAAAGCAATTAAGAAGCCTGCAGAGACAAAATAGCAGTCCAGGTGCGTGTTGCTACAGGTGAATTATGATCCAGGAAGACTAGTGTGAGGAACAGATCCATGTTTGCCAGATAATGTTGCAGAAGGCCAGGTTCAGTATATTTTAATGGACAGCTGTGTTTTCTGCCCTCTGCGTCATGGCTCCAATGGCATCAACAAAATGGCCTCCTTGAAATGAATGAGGAAGCTGTGTGTGTTTTTGAAGTCAGTCAGCAAGCGGCCAAAAAAATGGAAAAGAAGAAAGAGGAGATGAGCAAATAGAGAGAAAATAGAGAGAAAGAGATTCAGCAAAGCACAGAAAAAGAAATTAAAGTCAGAAATCGAAAAAAGAAAGAAAACAAACAAAAGAAAGAGAAACCATGTCGCATAAAGAAACTGAAACAAAGACGTAATGTCAGAAAAAACAGCCTTCAGCCTCATCTGCTCTTCATGCCACCTCTGGTCTCCCTGCAGTTCTTCTTCAACAGTGACAGCACAGAGCTGGTGCTGGCTGGAGCCGGGGCTCTGGTCTTCTGCGGTTTCATCATCTACGACACCAACCTGCTGATGAAGCAGCTGTCTCCCGAGGAGCACATCCTGGCCTCCATCAACCTCTACCTGGACATCGTCAACCTCTTCCTGCACATCCTGCGTGTCCTCGACTCGCTGAAGAAGCACTGAACGCTGCAGTACAGCTTCACACTGCTCCGTTCAGCTCTGATAGCTTGTCGTCACTCCAGCAGCCTCACTGGAAACCCACAGATTGTGCTGTGATTGCCTTGTGTTCATGTGAATGTTACTGTCCTGAAGTCCACCAAAAATTGGGACTTAAAGAGAAATCTTCCTAAATGGAAAAAAAACAGTGTGTACTTGGTGTACTCTCTCTACAGGTAGCTGTACTATGTGCTTGTGTCTCTTTCACTCAACTATTTTATATGAAGTTAATTCGATCTATATCAGGTATCTTTTATTTTTTCTGAAACCAAAATGTGTGCAATGAGGACACAGCTCGGTGAGTTAAAGGTGCACTACCTGATCTGATATACAGCCCACTAGCACCCCCAACTGGCCTAATTGGATCTTAACTCTGCATTTTTGGTCTCAGTCAGACTTTTGCCAGCAAACGAATCCTCATTTGGTGGACGGTGTAGGTGAGATTGAGTCAAAGTACACTACAATGGAGCTCTATGGCACAGAGAAATCACATGTGTCAGGCTTGGTTTTGATCTCTTCACGGGGTTTGTTAATGATAATAAGATGAATATATCATCTCACCAGCCTTATCCTTAAAAATCCTGAGATGTATCTATATATATTATGCACTGTATATATTGTGTTATAGTGAAACTTCAGTTTAGTGCACTGATCTCTGGAAATGAGTCATAGATTTGTGATGCACACGTTCTGGCCTGGAGGGAGTTTTTGGTATTGACAAAACATTAACATTAAGAGTGAGCTGGTAGGACTTGATAAGAGGTACGAGTGGACGTGAACAAATTAGCGAGTGGGTTTTTCAAAGTATATTTTTCCAGCAGTATCTCTCACTGGGCTTTCAGATCTATCATTCCACCAGTTTATTCTCAGACTAAATTTATGGTTGAATGTTTTCAGTGTTGTCAAAAATGAGTGTTTTATATTCCATCAGTGAGCTGTCCTGAGTATCACTGCACCCCTCTCATGTTCTGCATCTGTCAATGATGTACAATAGCAAGAAGATGGCTCATTGTATGCTCATTTTGATAAAGTGCATGCCTGGTTTTGTGAATATATTTTTATGGTGTAAATGTAACTGTACAGTTTTTGGGATCAAGAGCTGAACCTGGGAAACATGAAGTGCTGAAGTTAGTGAAGACTTAAGAGAAGTGCAATGCGATTCTGTCCTTTGAGATACTCAACCATCAGGATATGGGTAAATATGAAGGCATTTGCTTTAACTGTTCTCAAGAAATGATTTTAATAAAAAGGACCACATGCAATGTTTATCTGAAAGTCTATGAAGTTGACTCATATGTCTGTCTGTTGGTCTGTCGAGTGGCGTTGGTAGGGTCTCTTGGTCTCTCTTAATAGATTAGTGGTTCTCAAAGTGAGGTCCAGGGACCAACAGAGGTCCCTGAAAGCCCAGGCCTACCAGCAATTGTTGTTGTAAATAAGTGGCCGGGGACCCCTAGTGGCTGGGGGCTCCAGCAAATGCCTGGCTTGCCTGAACGCAAGCCCTGCCCCTGGGTCTGTCATGGTGTTTTGTTGATTAGTTCCTTTTTACATTGATTTTTTTGTGTTTGATTTGTTGGGATTCTGCTGGAACATCTTTTAGATACACGTACAACAGCAGAAACAAATGGCTTTATTGTCAGAAATAGCTTTTGATTCTCACTCCTGAGTCTGCAAACCATGGATGTATCCTGTTATCCTAAGAGGATATGGACAGTTTACCAACAGACTGAAAACTATGAAATACTGAGTGAATGGGCAGCATATTTTCTAACTGGATATGTCATGTTTTATTTGTATTTAATTGAAATCAATTTGTGGAGATTCTGCCAATCAGAAATCTTACATTGGAGTTTGAGGGTCAGTCTGTATGCAGTGAAAGTGCTTGTTTCTTACTTGTTTAATGAGGCACTCCAAGACGACATGTCGGGGTGTGAGAGAAGGAATGAAGTGGTAAGCTCCACTGCTCTTATCACAGTTTGGTATTTCTGCATGATTGGTATAAAACAAAAAGGCAATTATCTTCAATTCATTAATAGAAAGTAACACATCACTGCAAATGTTTAGTGTATCTGAATGAAAGCTTAATTACGTTGAAAAAATATACAATTTGTCCCCTCTGTTGTCTTGAAATGCTCAAAAATGTAATTCAGTTGTGCACTTTAGAATATCTATGGACACCTTTCCTTCTGGTTTACTTCAGTGCACAGCGGACATGTTGGTTATCACACACCTTTCTGTGCAGACAGGCTGGCAGGAGGTGTTAGTCCCCTAGACTAGACTTCAACAGGCCATGAAAGGTTTGCAATAACATGCCTGAATGCTGTCCTGCCTGACATGAGATAAACATCATTGAACGGTTTCACAGTGGCTGGTGGTGTTTCTGATTAAGGGTAAAGCACCTGTTCCTCAAAAGAGTTGCCTGCACACCATCTTGCATATTCTACTGACCTGTCTGCCCTTGACCCATGTGTGGAGTACTGGCAACCTGTAAACACTGAATATACAACACTCAAGGTATATGTAGTATTGACAGGTACACTGTCAATACTACATATATGTAAGTGTCATTCAGGACAATCTGTAGAATAGTACATATTAAATGCAGCGTGAAGGCCCAAACTGGGCAAAACATGTGGATGTTAATGTCTGCAGGAATGTGTCCATAGCCCTGTGATCCACAGAAGACAAGCAGTTCTAGATAATGTATGGATGGAATCTATCACACTGTGTCAAGTCGTCTGAGCGATGCACTAGAGCACAGAATAATACATGCCTGCAAACTGTGCCATCCATTATCCATTACATCTTGTGCAATTTTTACTTTGGTGTATATTTTTCAACTGTGCAGTAGTACAAACACTGTATTTGTTATCCATATTGGCAACAGTGTTTTTATAAACTGCACATATTATACATAGAATAAATGATGAATAATTGTATATATAAATAGACTTGTGCAATTCAATGCTCTTTTTATGCAACAGTGCTTCTCAAGTGCAGTTCCACATATAGCATCGGTAGTTTTTCATAAGAATAATTGCAACAGTATTTTTATGGGCTGTAGTATTTTTATGGCAATTAGTGTTTTTAGAATCTGTACATAATATACATACATATACATAGTTGATTTTTCATTCTTTATCCTGTATGATTTTTATCTTGACCGTTATATGCCATTGTTTTTGCCTATTTTTTAATACTTTGCTGGCTGTAACAACTTCATTTCTCCAGTGTGGGATCACTTATCATATCTCTTATCTACCATCAACAAGTCTACTCAGACAAAATAAAGCATAAATGATTGCCCACTGTTTGCACTGCTCAGTGAAAAAATTCTTGAACAAATTCTTGTTGGAATGCTTCCCACCACAGCAATGTTGTTTATTCTCCTCCAGACCCATCCAGGCTTTTAGTGCATAGTATTCCATGGTCAGTCCACACGCAGCAGCAGCAACAACAACAACAACAACAACAACAACAATAATAATTCTTATTGTCAATAATACAGATATTTCATTATTGATATTCACGATTATATGCTGCTTGTTCAACTTTTTGAATTACAGATGTCTTTGTATACCTGGTGTCCTTTATTATTGTAATGTTATGTTTTAACCAAAACATATGGTGAGGCCTCCTTTTACCATTACGGCCTGCGCTTGTGGAACAGCTTGCCTGAGGACCTGAGGAAAACAGAGAATGTGGACATTTTAAAAGCAAACTCAAGGCTTACCTTTTTAGTCTGGCCTTTAACTAAATCTTATTTATTATTTTTAACCTTTTAGCCTGGTTCTCTGAATTTTTATTTATTTATTTATCTTTTTAGACTGGTTGTTAATTGAATCTTATTTATTTGATTATTTTTTACCTTTTAGTCTGGTCTTTAATTGATTTTTTTAATGATTTTTTATGATTTATCTCTCTGGTGTTTCCTCACTTCAAAGTGGCGAGTGTGGGATAGCGTTTCCTCAGTTTTCCTCAGTTTTCAGTTTTTCTTAATTTCCTCAGTGTTTTTAAAGTTGTGTGTGTGTGTGTGTGTGTATGTGTGTGTGTGTGTGCGTGTGTGTGCGTGCGTATGTACGTATGTGTATCTCTTGTGTCTATTATTTGTTGTTTTGCTTTTATGTAAAACACTTTAGGCTGCTCCTTTGTATGAAAAGTGCTCTATAAATAAAGTTTGATTGATTGATTGATTGATTGATTGATTGATTGATTGATTGATTGATTGATTGATTGATTGAATGTTAATGTAAATGACATCTTAATTTCCCCAGTGTGGGTTCAATAAAGTCTTATCTTATCATTGGTTTTTTGCACTGTACATGTTGTCCTGTGCTTTGGACAAGCAACATACTGCAAAAAATAATCATGAATGACTCCATGTCCTCAAGGACCACAAGAAGTCAATGGGATTTTGCTGGAGAAAGCTGTGATGCCCCAAAGAGTCTTTCCCATCATTCACATAAAATGTCTGCAAAAGAGAAATGAATACTTCTGAATGCACTGGTGGATGAGGTAGGTACAGTGTGTCACAGTAAAAGTACTCATTGTGCAGCAGAATAACCTCTGTCATTGTTACATTATACCTGACATATCATTTGAATGTATAATCGTCATTATTATTTCATTTTATCATCGTCTACTGCTGTTGCATTAAAATCAAATGAGCGCTTTAACGTTGGAGCTGCTGGCACCTCAGCATTATTACAATGTTCCCATAATGCTGCTGACCATAAAACAAGAGATTTATCGTGCTATGAAAACTGAATTTAATTAATGACGCTGACAATAATGCTCTTTGTGTACAGTTATGAGTAGAGTCCTAGTGACAGAGATGTATGTGTAGAATGTCCAGGCTGTCTCCCAGGCAAAAGAGTAATGTTGAAGAACTTGAACCGGCACCAACCATCCTGCTTTGCTATAAATTGATGGTTGGAGGAAAAAATTCATCTGTAAACCATGGAGAGACATGTAGGCTCTCAGAGGCTTCTGTAGCCACTCAGCCATGTTTGGTATCCCCTAGTTCCTAACTGTGTCCTTGCATCCCTTACAAATCCATTCCATAGGAATGTGTTTCTGTTGTGAAGGAGACCTGTGGGAAATGTGCAGGTATTGTGCAGTTGGTACAAGCTGTCCTGCAAGAAGTTTTGAGATGTCCTGCTGGACAGCTGACTGTCTTGTCATGCAGGACATCTATAGAGGATCCGATCCTGTAGAGTATGACGATCCTGCACGGTACCTGGAGGATTCTGATATGGACTGCTTAATTCTCGTGGGGACTTATCCTATAGGACAATCTTGTTCTATCATTTAAAGGTGTTTTGAAATGAGAGATGGATCACAGCTCATTACTTTTGAAACCAATAAGTGAGCAATAACAAACCTCTAGGACCAAATTCAATAACATCAAGCTGTACCTGTTGAAGTGCCAGCAAGTTAAAAATAACTCATGTTTACATGAACATAACAAGAGAACAGAAACAAATACATCAAATTGCATCTGATCCAGTGTGACATTATGGAGAGCCTTGAGCTCATACAAAACATGCTGGAATGTATTTATGAAGGCTGTTTGTCTCTCACACGATGAAAATCCAATGCTGTAATGTAATGTAAAGAAAGACTTGTTGATGCTCCAGATCTGCAGAACCGTCAACTGTTCTGTGACAACAAACACTCACAGGAGCATGGATGTTCATTCTTGACCTGGAAATAATATTTGAAAAAAAAAACAAAAAAAACAAAACAAAACAAAAAAACAAAACAAAAAAAACCCCCTCTTAGCTTAAGGCTCACTCACTAGCTTTCAACTAAAGCTCACAGTCTTCATCTGAGGATAGATTTGCTCATTTCTCTTGGAGAAATAGTTCATTTGTCATGATATAACTGAAGGTTTTGGGATGATTGTAGCCTGTCTGCTCAGAGATGCTCTCTGGTGTTCAGCAAAGCCCTTCTCTGACGTGATGTTCCCTTGTATCTAAAAATGTGATAATACAATATCCCTTTTTTGCATCTTTTCTTTATCTCTCATGCCGGAGCTCAACATACTCCAAATTCAATCATGAATACAAATGCATGGGAGAACTTCTCTTCATTTGATGAGAATAGGACATTTTTTATGCCTTTTCCCGTCGATACATACATGTGGACTAATTTCCCTTATACTGCAGAAATGATTCATAATATGTGTATTGATACATTTATGGCATTTTATATCTGTACCATTTTCAAAGAAGATAGACTCTGATTTTTAAACCCTTGCTGCTTAGAGTCAGCAGCTGTAAAACCACACCAGGAGAAGCATCTATTATCTTCTGACGTTCTTTATAAGTAGTGGAAGACGTTTTAGATCCAAGAAATTCCTCCTAACTAAAAGGTGCGCGTTGTCGTTTCTAAACAGCTTGCACCCGATTTTGAACGCAGCCCAGTTGGTCCGCTGCCACTTCACCCCTACGTCATTTCCGTTACACAACCTTCTCCGAGTTTTGTCCAAGATGGCGTCAACGCAGTTAACAGATGAGGAGCTTTTCTCCGAACTGAAGCGCTTTGGTTTCACTCCAGGCCCCGTAACTGAAAACACCCGTCCGGTATATTTGAAGAAATTGAAGAAGCTTCGCGAAGAACAACAGCAGCGGGGCTCCAGAGTAGGTAAAACCCGTAGCAGCGGGGCCATCAACAGCACCACTGGCGGCGGCAACACGGCGGGATCCAGGCCAGCCAGCCATGACGTCACGCACCTGAGCTCTAGCAGGAGACCGGGCCGGAAGTCCTCCGTCCTCGGCTTTAGCTCTGACGAGTCTGACGCTGAAACTCCATTGAAAAGAAAGGGCCTCAATCACAGCGGCAGGACAGACCGAAGCTCTGGTCTTCAACAACAACCGAAGATAAGACCCGTTACAACACCGAGTGTGGCCATCAAGAGTCAGTTTGTCGCTACGAGTCCGCTGAATAGCAACAATTCTTCCCCGGATCCGGACGGACAGAGAAGTGTCTCGCTGGGCTGGGGAGTTCGTGCCAGATCCAGCCCTGAGGCGGAAGGGAGGGATTACGACGAATCGGGGGACGAGGACGATTATGAGGGGGGAACGGAGAACTCTCGCTCTTTAAATGGTTGTGGGGCGTCTCACTTGAACACTAGTAAGCTAGCCGGGGATTACTCAGACTCGGACGAGGAAGAGGTTGGGGGTCATGGTGCCGCAGACCGACAGCGGGATAGGTTGCAGCCCAGACGGAGCCACCCGCGAGCGGCGTTCCCTTCCCACGTAGTCGGCCGAGGGTCTCAGACGGGAGGGGCAGCCAGAGAGGTTAACCCGCCCGAGAGTCTAAACATGGTGGGAAGCCGTAGGGAGGAGGGGGGAGAAGACGAGGCAAAGAGAGGGGAATCGGACTCATCGGGAGGCTTGCAGAGCCACAACTTTCCCAGGAAGTCCATCTACGTGTCCCTCTCAGAGAACCATGGAGGAGAGACCGTCAAAAACAACCACGTCGACGGGGATCACGGAGCCTCCAGAAGCAGCAGCTCTAATAGGTTCAGCATCGGTTTGAGACCGCGCTTCTCCAACTACAGCAGCCTGTCCCAGACCTACAGGGGCAACCACTCCAACCACGCTCCCAACCACTCATACAGCCAGGCACTGCTGAAGCAGAAGGTGTCTGTCCCGGAGGACGAGCTGCTCCAGCAATTCAAAAGGGAAGAGGTGGCCTCGTCTGGCAGCTTTAGCGCTCACTACCTGTCCATGTTCCTGCTCACTGCAGCCTGCCTCTTCTTTCTGCTGCTGGGCCTCATGTACCTCAGGATGAGGGGCTCTGGATCCTCTGAGGTGGATGGAGTCAGTAAGTATATGACCAGATGTGCTATTGAAGCTTTTGATTGTTGAGTGGCATTTTAAATTCAGTGTTAAGTAGATTGTATCCCCATGTGGCATGTTAGTGGGTTTTTGTTTGTATGTTTATTTATTTTTTGTTCAAACAGTCATCAGCTCTGTGGTGATTGATGGTAATTGAAAGAATGATACACAGTGTACACAGAGCTGCTGAATACAGCATTATGGCAAAAAGCCTTAGAAGCTTAGAAGAAATATACAGCATTTTGGTTTTTCTGCACAAATGCTAAAACAATTGTGCAACTGTCCCAAATAGCTATGAACTGTCACTACTGCCACTAAGCAGAACTCAGACATGCACTGTGTTTATTAGTTCCAACACAGACTGGCTACACTTGCTCATTAGCTCGCACTGCTTGTGTTCACTGACAAGAGACAAAGTAGAATCCACACACTGTTCTCCAGATTTTCGATCTATCCCCCCGCAGGTACCATCACAAGATTTACTTTGTAATAGCCAGCTAGCCATCTGACGGGAACGTAATCCAAACCCTCTGAGATACATTGGTGCAAACGTTGGTTCAATTCTGCCTCCAAACAGACCCTAGATGCTTGTTTCTGCCGTGTTTGTGATCAAGCAAATAACTTTTCAGCAGTCTCCAGGCAGTGGCTCAGTGTTGGCCCAAACTTTCATGAGCCGTCCTTGATTTATGAAGGATACAAACGTCCAGACTTCCCTGAGTGGACTGAAAGGATGTGCTCCCAGTAGGTCTGTGACTGCTGAGGGTTGCCAAAATCTGCAGTTCATCAAGTAGAGAAAAATGATAATTCACACATAACTAAAACAAGTATTAGGACTGATGAATTAATTCATGTTAGGATAGCAGTTCTTTTACAATAATTTCACAGATACCAAGATATGTCATGCAGGCACACATGGGCGCCCCTCATGCGCGTATGGGTGACGTGATACACACTCCTGGCAGTGGTGTCAGACTACTGATCCACAGGTGGTGATAATATGCCAACAAAAACAAAGTTTGGTGTGAAACAAATAAACCCACTTTATTCATTTCCACATTTGTACTAATTTGACAATAAAGTCGTATTTTTTTTAAATCAAAAAAATTAAATGGGGGGGGGGTCATTAATCTATTAAATGCCCTAAAACCTGATAATTGATCTGTTGTCACATTGTTGGTCATTCAGGTCAACCCTCCCTGCATAACCTATTCCTTGGTTTTCACTCAGATCACAAGAAGACAGATTTTCCCATTTATGGAAAGTATTGTCTAGCTGTGCACCATGTAATTACAGTCTTATTTTAAGTTCTGCTAGAAACTTGTACCACCATGCAGTACAGTGGAGGTGAGAGGAATTTTGATTGTAGCAGAAATATCTACACACAACACACACACACACACACACACAAAGAGACAGAGATGCAGAGCGTCTAAAGCATTACTGTGGATTACAATGGATTTCAGCTCCTCTTTGACACAGTGTCAGCAGTTAAAAATGGCACATTTCTCACAGGTATCTACAGGACTGTAGGTTGGCGTTACATTACACAGAGGTTTCTGTTTTCACGGTCACTTGGTGTGTAACCAGTGGTATTATTCTTCACTGTGTTATGAGCCTTGTCAGCATTACATTTCCATAATGGGGTTTAAAATGTTGTGGTGTTGAATTGTTCTTGAATAGTGTGTGTGAATATAATGTATGTCAATAGGTGGGGTTTGCAGGGAAAGTGGGGTTTACATTTTCCATCTGAGTGTTAAAAGTTTCGTACCAGTGTAAAAATATGTTTCAGCTTAAAAAAGTTATCTTCCTGCTCCATACTGTATAATTCAGCTTACAGTACTTTGTTACTGTGATTATGGTCAATGTAGTGAAATGGCAGTGCTCCAACTGGCTGGCTGATGTGGTGAGGTTTCAGGGCTTGAGTTTCATGTGCACTGACTCATGTGTTATGTGATGTCTGAACTTCACTCACAGTCCACAGTCTCCAAACATGCCATCTTATTGTAAAAGACAAATTTTTTCCCTTCCACTAATCAAGCCTGTGCCTTTTACGACGTGGTGGTTCACAGTGGGGTTTGACTCTGTGTTGTTTCTGTCTCTTGACTCTATCTCTTTCTCTTTTGTTGCAGTTAAGAGCCACCCTTTTGGCAGCGAGTTTGACTCTACTTATGTAAGTAGATATTTTCCTCTGACCCCATCTTTTAGTTCTGTGTACAGCAAAGTGGTGTAGTAAAGTTTTTGGTCAATATATAGAGTACAGGAAGTACTTTGTACACTTGGAATGGGCTGGAATGAGATTGGAAATAGTGAACGTGAGCACAAGTTGTGCCATGGAAATGAATTGAACTCGCTCTCGTGGCTGTACTGAAGTGAACTGACGCAGATACAGCGATACCCTTCAACCCTCCCATCTTTGATCGCCTGGAAAGCTAGAGGGTACCAACTGTCTTACTACCAGCAACATATCATATTAGCTCCCACTAATTGTTAATTCTTTGAGGAAGTTGATAAAAGGCCATAACCTTGTCTGTTGCCTGTCTAAAGTGCTCTCTACTATTTGTACTTAAAGATCATTTGTGATGGAAGCTCCACTAACATCTGTACAGCTGCAACTGAAAGAGTTTTTGTATTTTCAACACGTCCATCAGAGTAATGATCACATCATGTCAGTGTCAGAGTCACATTCTGCCTGTTGAGCTTATGTATCTAATCAAATCTTAAATTTAAGCTTCTAAACTTACCCTCTGCATTTCCACAAAGAAGCTTGTGAAATACAAGGTGTGCCACATTCATTATCTTAAATAAGTAGAAGCATCAGATCAGATTCAGCGTCAGCAGGATGTCCAGTGTTAAAGGACTCAGATTGGGACCAGAAACCAGGACATCCCAGCTAGAATGTAGTATGTAGCCTCCCTCTGGGTTTTCAGGTTGAACTTGAGCGTCGTCAGATGGGTCTACAAATGATAAAATGCAAAATCTTATGGTATCACATGTTCACTAAGTATTTGTTGTTTGCAGGACAAGGCGGAGAAGGACCTGATCCTGAAGCTGCTGCTCAATCTGCACAACCACCTGGCTCATATTGCAGGTAGCTATTAACTCTCTGCACTGTGTCCACCGACTGTGCGAGTCAGTTCAAACTAAGGAGCTATGAAGATATATGTTTGGGTAAAGTTGCTGAGTATTCGCTCTTTGCTTGGTTGAGAGTAGGATTCATAGGTTATTTAAAGGTATGTTGCATCACAAGAGGCAGATGGAGCATGTCAGTGGGCCCACAAGCTGATACCCAACGCAGGGACAAATGATAGGTATCATTTAAGAGGAAAGTGGACCTGATCGTTGACACATTTGACTGTATGTTCACTACTTTGATAGCTCACACAAGGTCCAGACTAGGGCTTGGTGATAAAACGATAACGATATGTCTCGCGATAGACACGTAACCAAGATCAATAAAAAATGCGTTCGATAAAACATTTGATAATTTTTTTCTTTGTTGTAAGAAACAGTTGCGAACCATGGTTGATTACATGAACAAAGGCACTCGCTCTCAGGTAACCGAGCAACGTAGGGAGTAATCGCTGATCAGTGGGAGTGACACACTAACACGCCAATCACGTAACAGTATCAAGTTCGGTTGCACCATCTCGTTGTCTTGTATTTGATGCTTCGCAAGGAGTGAGATGAGAAATAGAAAGTGAGCGCTGCAGCGAGCAAAGAAATTGTTGATAAAACAGGGAAAGTCAGCTCGCCAGTATGGAGTTTTTTGGAAGTCGGACCGTAGTCAGACCAATGTGGTCTGTAACTTATGCAAGACTGTCGTCCCCACCAAGACCAGCAATACCACAAACTTATTTAACCACCTTAGCGACGCTCACTCTTTGGAGCGCAGCCGTATTTGCCAACGTCCGCCAACCGCAGCACCACCGCACAAGCAGCAGACCACCATGCAGAGGTATCTGCTTCAGTGCCTGATGACAAATCATCTAAAAGGCACGAAGACGTAACTGAGGCAGCGGCATATCATATAGCTAAAGACATGCTTCACTGAGCACTGAGGAGAAGCCAGGTTCTAAACATCTGTTACACATGCTTTTTTTTTGTTAACACACAACAAAAATATAATTGAATAGTTCATGTATGTTTAGAGTAAGAAGAGTGACTAAAGTTGTTCATATGTCTAGGCTGGTTTTATAGCTCAGTCAATCTTATTGTACTGTCTGTCATGTTTGTGTGAAGATATCAAGTCTACCTCAGTTTCTGCTATGTTTCCAAAACACTGCACATATCTGAAAACATTTTATTCAGCAGAAGGTGAATCAGCTTGTGAACTTTCTGCACTAAACCTGCAGAAAAAAAGTTCTCAGGTTTCTCTCTGTTTACATTTTTACACTTTTTTTACATTTATTATTTGAGTGTTTTCCATGGTTGTGTTGACATTTCCTTTCCTTTCTGCCTTGATAGCTGAGGGGGTTATAATCAGAGGAAGGTTAAATTTAAAATAAAAATGTTTAAATTGACTGTATTTTTCTCCTGGTCCTTATTTTAAATAGGTAATAAAAAATATCAATAATTATCGATATCGACCAATATAAAACACTCATATCGTGATACAGTTTTCAGCCATATCGCCCAGCCCTAGTCCAGACAATCTAGGAAATGTTTAAGTGACATATGTCTCATTAGACATAAAGACACAATGAGCATGTTGCTGTTGTCCCAGCTTTTAATGATTACAACCCGGACTGCAATAAAGATGTGACTCTCTAAAAGTGTAAACAGGAACCGAATGCAGTCAGTTCCAAAGAAACTCTGTTTACTGGCAGCAGTTTTACAAAGTGTTCCTGAGCAAATGTAGTAATCTCTGTTATGCAATCATGTGTTCGCAAAGTGGTGAACCTCGTTCCATCCTCACTTGTGATCGACTGAGCCTTTCCAGGATGCTCCTTTCATACCCAATCATGATACTATCACCTGTTACCAATCAACCTGTTTACCTGTGGAATGATCCAAACAGGTGTTTTTGGAGCATTCCACAACTTTCCTAGACTTTAGTTGCTCCTGTCCCAACTGGTTTGACAAATGCTGCTGCATCTAATTCAGAATAAGCAGATATTTACAAAAATCAGTGAAGCTGATGAGGTATGGTACAGATGGAAAGTAAACAGAATCCAGCAGTGTGTAGCTTGGTTTTACACTTACAGTTTGAATGAGTGTCAAACGCACAGTGACGAGCATCTTCAGTGATGGGTTGATATTGTGATTGCAGGCCAACATGACTGTGGTGACCAGCAGCATCCAAACAGGAGTCTGTCCATGGAGGAGGCCTCGACGTATTTACTGGTATGTCCACTGGTCTGTCAGCATCATTACTGAGTTTTTCCAACAAGCAGAGATTTCAGGGTATGTGAGGACTGTGGTTCACAATGGCGCTAAAATTCTTTGAATTCATTATCAGACAGGGTAACTTGAGGCCTTCATAGCTCGAGTGCATTTTCCCCTTTTCCTTTGGATTAGACGTTTCGAGTCCAGTATGAAAGCATGGTATGAGAGAGATGCTGATGTAGAGTGGATAGCAGAAGAGGAGCAGTGTATTTCCTTTCTCTGGAGGGTGGGGCAGCTTTTTAAAGTCGTAAACTTTGGTTTTATCTCTTGCGCAAAGATGATGGATAGTCTTTATCCCAGAGGGAGATTTGATTTCCCAGCCCGGACTTGTTTGCACACAGATTGGTCTAGATCTTTACATCTATGCTGTTCCTCTCATCAGTGCCATGTGTCTTTTGTTTTAGGGTCAGAATCAAGAGTTTGAAAACTTCATTCAGACTTCTCTGGAGTGGATCATCCGGACAGGCCAGGATGTTGGGATAAGGTAATACATGATATATATGAATCCATGGTGATCACAGGCCTTGCATGTGACCTGTGTACTCACTGTGTGTGTGTGTGTGTGTGTGTGTGTGTGTGTGTGTGTGTGTGTGTGTGTGCGTGTGTGCGTGTGTGCGTGCACACGTGCAATTGCAGGCTGACTGGACAGGTCGCAGATGATCCAGTGACCGATGTGTCTGAGATATCTCGGATGGAGTCCACACATCCCAAGATGCCCTTCACGTGCCGCTTCCGCCGAGCTTTCCTCACCGTCATCAGCAGAGTCTTTCTCATCGCAGTTGGTGAGCCGCACAGCATAAACAACAGCAGGCCTGAAACATGGACTCTTACATCACAGTTAATTGTGTTTTCCCAAAGCCCACAATTGATTACCGCAACCTGTTTACAGTCGCACTGCTTGTGTCACTACTGATGACTGAATAATTAAAAGAACACAACAGAGATGAGAACTGTTGACCGACATATACAGCCTGATTTCCTTCTTTAGAATATGTCTTTCATCTTTGACATCAAGAGAAAATAACACTGAAGAAAAAAAGGGTGGAATAAGGATAAAGTCCTGAAGAAATGATACTTCAGGATAGGGATGCACCGATCCGATATTGGTATTGGTATCGGCCCCGATATTGAAGAAAATTCTAGATCAGGTATTGGCGACAATGGGCCCGATACATAGGGGCTGATCTATTCAGTCTAACACTATGCTATAGGCGCTGTGAGGGGCGTCATGCGCAAGCAACACGCAGTGCTGAAGTGCACATGATGTGGACCGCATTGTTTTCAAAATAGAGCAAGTGAAAGGATCGCTGTCTGGAACTTTTTCACACTACCTCAGCCTATAAACTCGACGGCTACTTGCAATACCTGCACAGTAAATGTTCCGAGGGGCGGTGGTAAAACGCCAAGTTATAACACGAGCAACTTAATGAAGCACCTACAGAGATTTCACGCCAGGGAGCACGCTGACTTCATTGAACTGAATAAACAAAAAGGAGGCGGTATGACGCAGCTAACTTTGCAGGAGATGAAGGAAAGAGGTGAAAAATTTAAACCCAACAGTGTGCAGGCAGCAAAAATCACCGAGAGGATGTCCCGTGTCACTTTTAAGTTTAACTGCACGCTGGCTGGATGAGAGTTACGTGCCACACAGTGCAATGCTCAATGCTACACACTTCCGTGGGTCACACACCAGCGACGCGATCGCAGCCACCCTGAAGGAAATGTTTGACGTACGTTGAGTAAAGTCCACGTGATTCTGAGGGACAACGCCAGCAACGTGTGAAAGGCGATGGACAGCATGAGAGTGCGTAGTTTAGGCTGCGTTGCGCATACATTGCGAGTGATGCTGTTGCAAGTGGGAGACAGATTGTTGCACACTTTATATTCCTTTAATATTCCTAAATGCACTGACTGAACCAGTTACACTTGTTATATTTTTTTTACATGTTGTTTGACCAAGCTACAGAAGCTGTTGGTTTAAGATTGTTGTACTGATGCACAGTTATTAAATAAATAACAGTACATTTATATCTGTTTGTTTTTAAAAAAAAACAGGAAAGAAATGTTTAAGTCAAGTCTGATGCACAAAAGAATGATCCCAGTCTTTTCCACACAGTGACATACCGTTTGTCAGGTAATTCAGTGCTGTTTTCCTGAATAGGTATCGGATCAGTATTGGCTGATTACTAAACCTTAGATATCGGTATCCGTATCGGAGGTGAAAAAAGCGGATCGGTGCATCCCTAGTTCAGGACTGACCACTATGGTCAATGATTATTTCGAGAAACGGAGAAAATGTCTTTAATGACACTAGAAGTCACCAAAGCCAGACATGTTGACATCCTACACAGAGACGTCAAAGAGGTTTTGTGAAGTTGTTTGCTAGATGCAGACAAATCACGAACACACTTGTTGATTAAGGGGCTTTTTTAAAATTCATATCCGTATCATATTTTATGATGGGCTTATTTGAGCAGTTTTTCAGCAGAGTTTGAACCTGTGGATGCTGTGTGTGTGTGCTCCTGTGCAGTGGTCGGCTGTGTGTGGAGCGTGGTCTGCTACATGAAGTATCGATGGAGGAGAGAAGAGGAGGAGACCAGGCAGATGTATGACATGGTGGAGAGGATTATCGGTAAGGAAATGGTTGTCACTCTCATCTGTGTGAGTCCAATTACATGGGTTCTTTGCTCAGACTGTATGTCATATAAAGGTGGAAACAAACCTTTTCTAACAAGGTGATTCATATAACACTGTACTGAACATTAGTTTGTCAAATGCACACAGTGTGAAATGTGACATATGACGAGTTAGCAAACTAATGAGGAAAGCTATTGCTTAGAATTTGTAAAAGACATTTTTTACAAGAAGGAGTGAATGAAAATAGATTAATTATAACTCGTCAGTTATCCTGCTCAATTAAGCTACATCCCACACGGTAACAGCTAGCAAGCAGCAGCTAGCAGAAGGTGTTAACTGTCTCCTGTGTGGCCTGCTTTATATGAATATTCTCACTCCAGTGATACAATGAAAGCTTACCTGAAAACTCAGTAGTGCAGTTGTGTTGACGGACGTGTGGACTGTTCGATTGCCCATAAAAGTCAACTCTTTTCATTCATATCTCTCATTTTCTTGGATTTCAGCGATTAAAACAATGACTTTCATGAGGAGATTCTAATTAGCTGAAGTCAGATGACTGATCAGTAGAGTCAGCTGGTTTACTGCTTTTTCTTCCTGTGTTCAAGTTTTTATTTCCGTTGGCATTCCACTTTATTGCACATAACTGTTTTACTGAGTGGAATGTCACAATTCCTTTATCTGTGTAGTTTTATCAGTTAATGCCAATGTCTGGTCTCCATTTCATGTGAATCGCTGCTTTGAAATATATGAAATGAAAACATGTACTGGATGTTTTGGTCTTTTGTGTCAGTTGACTTAATGGATTTGTGCTGTATTCTCTCCTTCAGCTTTAATCTTTCATTCCTCCTAATTATGTTGTTTGTCAGATGTCTTGAGGACCCACAGTGAGGCTTGTCAAGAGAACCAGGACCTTCAGCCCTACCTGCCCATTCCTCATGTCAGAGACTCCCTGGTTCAGCCTCAGGACCGGTCAGTACACAACGCTACAGCACACGCTAATGTGGCTGCATTCATGTTCCAAATGTTGCAGTGATGTTACTTGGCCCATTATCTGTTGTGACTTTTAGGGAGAAGTGACTGACTTTATGTCTATTGACCCATCAATTGAGGAGCTTATGTGTGATATTTTACAGGAAGAAAATGAAGAAGATTTGGGAGAAGGCTGAGAACTTCCTCTCTGCCAACGAGTCAAGGATCCGAACAGAGACTCAGAGGATTGGTGGAGCAGACTTCCTGGTCTGGAGGTGGATTCAGCCTTCGCTCAGTTGTGACAAACTCTCCTCGATGCCCTCCAAAGTCTGGCAGGGAAAAGGTAACACACAAAAAAACATTTCTCCATAGAGCATGTCTTTGCAAAAAGGACTCATCAGAAAGCTGAAAAGGCCAGGGATCATGGGTAAAGAGACATTTAGAACTGATGGGCAGCAGCACTTTATCACTGACAATAGATGGTCCTGTATTCTCGTTGCAATGAACCAAGCATAACCTCCCCTGCGAGTGTGTTCACTGTCTGCAGCAGTTTGTGTGCACATATCCACTTGAGTCGAGCTCTTGGTCGTCTAAACCAAAAAAAGCAAAGTGAACTTGTTGAGTGTTGTTCAGATCCAAGAAAACAGACTCGCTGTGACTCCACTGTTCATGCCAGTTGACACATTAAGTGGACTGTTCTGAACCATCTGTGTGTTCTGACGTAATCATCGGTTGAGTGAGATTGTGTTTCTTCAGCTTTCCCTCTAGATCGGAGGAATTCACCTCCCAACAGCCTGACTCCATGTCTGAAGATCAGAAACATGTTTGATCCAGTCATGTGAGTACCTCTCTTGTTCCATGCGCTGTCAGCGGTTACCAAATCGAGCCTGAATCGACTTCTGCTTTTAACTTCTTTGTGTGTGTGTTTTCAGGGAGGTGGGGGAGAACTGGGACCTAGCCATCCACGAGGCCATCCTGGAGAAGTGCATTGACAATGACGGCATCGTCCACATCGCTGTTGACAAGAACTCACGAGAGGTATGCGCCGTCCCAACGAGCAGTGAGCAAACTTTGATGTCACGCCTCCATTCTGTGACTTGCAGTGATGTCACGACATGCTTCCTGCTTTCTCCACAGGGCTGCGTCTATGTGAAGTGTCTCTCTGCAGAGCACTCAGGGAAAGCCTTCAAGGCACTTCATGGCTCCTGGTTTGATGGTAAATGATACACTTAACACTTTCATTTAGAGCAACAGCACTAAGAGAAGAGAACAAAACAAGGGACTGTGTTTGGGTGGCTGTGTTGCTACATGTACAAAGAGGATGACATACGATCCAGGAAGTCTAGTTGGAATTATTCCTCCATGAGATCTGAAAGCTGATCAGTCTTAATACAGTTTATGTTGCTACGAAACAGGCGGGTGGGTCAGTTCTGTTTGCCCTTGACATTAGTTTTTCCTTAAAAATGGCAGTTTTCCTTACCCAGAACAGCAATATTACGTTGAGCAGCCATTATGTTTGAGCAGTTTTATGAGGCGACACAGTGGTCCAAATGCAGCATAAAGGCAGGGTGATGCTTCCGAATGCACTACATGATGGAGTGAGGAGCATGCTGTCCTTACTAGTGTTGAGACCTAATCTGCAAAGTTTGGTTGTTCATACAAAAAGTGACAGTTACAGCCCCACACACCATGCAGATCACTGTGTGAAGTGGCCATCATTGGCCGTGATTCCAACAATGTATTTTGATATGCGGTTGGAATTACTGGATGGGAAAAGGCAGTATTTGAAGAAAAAAAATCAACAAAATTTAGCAAAAAGGTTTTTACACTTCCTTGAAGTGGTTTTTGCCTTTTTAGAAAATAATTTATCCTTTTGATTTCTGAATAAGTTCTGACATAAGGAACAAGTCACATGATCGATCAGCTGTTTCCACTCTGAAAGAAGAATTAGAGGGTGTTTCCACTGTTGGTGTCTTCCCAGATATTTTCATAGCGTCTCTTCATTTCCTCTGCTAAAAGGCCAAGTCAACTGGTCCTGTCTCTTCCTCTTTAAGTTTTATTGGTGGTTGACATACAGCTTGTACTGCCCCCCTCCAAACCAGCTAATTCACGTTTTCTTTTTTCCACAAACACTAAAGTGTGCGTCAGATCCACTCGACAGTTAGATGGAAACACGACTGTTTTCGACTGTTTTGTTTGTTTCAGTGGTCTTCAGTTTGGCTGGGATGGGATTTCAGATAATGATAACTTCATTTATAAATTAGCTTTCAAACCAAAGTTACAGTGAGCTGTAATAGCAAATAATAAAAGTCAATCAGATTGAAACCGTACAGTTGAATTTGGACATTTACATACATTTAGATTGAAGTTACTAAAACTCATTTTAATCTTCATCTTAAACTGTTTAAAGGCTACTAAGAACTGAATAAGGTAGCTCTGACATTTCACCCTCTTAAAATAGTGATCTTAATAAGGGTTAAATGAGTTTGAATCTATTTGACTATTTAAACCTATGACTATAATATAAAACATAGAAAAAAGAAATACCATCAGTTCAGTGAGTCTTCACAAGAGATACGCTGAGTTTGCCTGTCTGAGATCTCTGAGCAGATGTTGGACCACCTGACAAACACTTCACTTTAAGCACACAGAGTTTGTCAGCCCTCGTTCATACTGACATCGCTGCGCAGTGTTTTGGTGTCTCTTGTTTTGTGGTCGAGTCTCCAGACTTGCAGATGATAAACCTGGACTGTCTGGACTGTGTTTCGTCTTCTCACTTGTAGCAACACACCTACACAGCCCCTCGTGTTATCTTAACAAAGAGTTAAACTCAGCCTGAACTCCTGCTGATGCACATCTTATGATTGAAAAAAGGTATCGTTTCACAGTATCATTAACAGCAGAGATACCAGAGAATTGAGCTGTTCCTCAGTCACCATCTCCATCATCTACCAGATACTTTATGTGGGAGGATTTGGTGAATTTTGGAAGAGCAGTAGAAGGTGACGCTGTGTCAGCGTCCTGCCTGTTGCTTTTGACTCATCAGTTGAGCTCTTGGATGAGTGTTCCTGCCTGGCTCCCTCAGGGGAAACTCTAAACTCTAACGTGTTGTGTTGAAGAGCACAGTAGTGACTGTGACTTTACTTTGACAGGTAAGCTGGTGACTGTGAAGTATCTGCGTTTGGACCGATACCACCAGCGCTTCCCACAGGCCCAGGGCTGCAGCACGCCCCTGAAGGCCTCCAGCCTCCATCTGAACACCACAAGCACCATGAACACTACGCCCCGCCTGCAGCACCGCGGCTCAGCCAACTGTTCGGGCTTCTCATGAGATCAGCATTAGCAGTAGATTTAGCATTCTCCTCTGTGCCCTCCTAGCATGACAGCACCAGGCTGCTGCTGCGCCCTCACTGCTTTATAACGGGGAAGACCTCAGTCTGTGTCATGGGAGAGCTTTTTTTTTCTGTTTGTTTTTCTTTTCTCAACACAGGATCTTTGCAAGAGAAGCTGTTCGGCGGTGCAGTGTTTGTTTTCTGTAATCTTTTTATTAGACATGTCATGGATATAACAAGGAAGCAAAGTTCTTCTGGAATATTTAAGATGTGTGCAGAGACTCTAACCCTCCCTCCTTCTCTTCCACAGTCTAACTGATGCCATGATGGAGTTCATTTGGGCACTGTATGGAAATGGCTGCATGTATCAGAGTATGCCTCTATGTAAGCTTTCAATACAACACAGTGTGGGTGTTAATTTCCTGAAGATGTTCAGTGTACTCCTTGTTATTCTTCTTATTATTATTTAGTCAAGTGAGGAAGGCATGAACAGACTTGTAGAGGCTGTGTTGTAAATACACGTGAATGGTGGCACAAGCTTTATCACATCCTCTGTATTAAAAGCAAACCATAAGCTCACGTTTTCTTGCTGCTCTCTTACCACTGCAGAGTACATCTGGAGCTGGAGGTGAACGCTCCCCGAGGCGTGTGCTGCTGCAGCGTCTCGGGCAGTGTTTGCCTCAGGTTCAGCTGATAGATCAGGGCAACAGGATGTTGACTCAGCCACTGTGTTTGTTGTTTGCTCCATGTATTCCATGTATGGCCTTTTCTTTCCCTTTGTCCTTGATTTTGTTATAGCATACAGCAGTGCTACCAAACTCTCCACTTTTGAGCGATATAACAGAATCAGGGAGTGTACCTTTAACAGTCACCTGCAGCTTTCTTCTCCAGATATAACCCAATATATTCCCAAGTTATTATTATTAGTTATTATTTTTATTATTTACCTTTTTCAAGTTGGGTCATTTTCACTGTTGGTGCGTCCCCTCATTGATTTGTATTTCCAAACCTGAACAAGTGGTGTGTATTGTCAACTCTTTGTGCACGTGTCCAAAAGACCAGAGGTGTTTCCTGCCATGATGGAATCTGACAGTGTCAGCACTGGTCGTTGATCATATCAGCCTCTTGTAATGATGCTACCACTCTTTTTGTCATAAGGTGTCCTGTGGGGATATTGACAGTCTGTAATACCCCCAAATATTCCAACATTGAATTTAGGGATTCCTGTTGCTTGTGTGTTTTTTTTTTTTTTTCCAGAAAATGCTAAAAATCCAGGAGTTGCCAGACATAATTTCATTTTTAATGCAGTGAATTGAAAGTTGGATTCAGTATTTGCAGTGTGAAATTGTACAAATGATGCACATTTCAAGTGTTCAAAACCCGCTGCAGCAGACAACCCAACTGTGCCTTAAATTTGTGCTTTTTTAAGACTGGCACTGCATTACTGGAGAATGTCCTGGATTTAAGACATGTTGAAACAGTTGAAAGGGTGAGTAAGGCCTGCCATAGATGTAGTTTAGGTTGACATCTTCAAATTTGGTGTTTTGTAGCGGTTTCCTTTGATATTAAACCAAATGCTTCTCTATTTATTATTATTTTTTAAAATCAGTCGTGGTGTACTATTTTTATGTCACTAGACCTGTTACACACACCGATCAGCCACAGCGTGAAAACGGCTTGTCGCATACTGTCAGCCCCCCTCATTACGCCCAAACCGCCCTGCCGCATTAAGGCATGGACGCAGGACCTCTGGGGGTTTCTCTGTGGTGGCTGGCGGCAGATCCTTCCAGTCCTGTTAGTTGTGAGGTGGATCCTCCAAGGATCAGACTTGTTCTGGCACTTCCCACGGACACTCGATCGTATTGGGGTCTGGGGACTTTGGGGGTCTGGTCGACACCTTAAACTGCTTGGTCTGCAATGGTATTTGGGTGGGTGATGCTTGTCAGAGTGGCTCCACACCAATGCCAATACCCAGGGTTTCCCAGCTGAACGTTGCATTGTAACAGGGTTCTTCACCTGTCAGCGGTTTGAATGTTGTGGCTGATCTGTTAGTGTGTCGGATTATTTTTTTTCATCAAGACATCGATTCATCTACCTTATATCCGCTTCCAAACAATGTCAGGATGTGTAAATGAAAATAAAGTGAACACTTTCATAAATAAGCCAGTTGATAGTGCATCACTGCAATCTATTTTTGTACGTCTCCAGCAGAATTGTGCACCTGCAGCGTCTCAGCCCACACTGACTGTAATGAGGCTGCATGTAAATGTTGGTTTGATGTGACGGCACGTCTCCAGGCTTGTGCTCCACCTTTACATGCATCCTTCTGGATGCATCCTTTTCCTCTGATGTATTTTATGTAAACACTGTACATTGATATAACTGTAATATGAACTATTATATGCAGCTTTATTTCCATTGCATTGTATGTTTGGAGTTACCAGTATCCCTAACCTGCTAGCCAGAGGGGGGAGGTGTACAATACTACAGACATTTAAAAAGATACAGATGTTTTAATGTAATTTGTCAATTGTACAAACAGCTAAAATTAAAGGTTTATTAGGGGTTTTTAAACCCTTTGTTGTGCTTCTCTGTCATTTGCACACATGGGGCAGAAACCTTTCATCTGTGTTGAGGACCTTTCAGTTTTTTTTTAAATGAAATCCATTCATTTGTCTTTATATTTACACAATAGGTGTTCAAGTCCTGAATACCTGCCATTCAGTACCTTGAACGCCTCAGTTAAACAGTCCATTAAGCTCTGAGCCTAGTTTCTTCACCTCATTAAAGCTTCGCCTTTTCATGTCAAGTCAAACTCCCATTTATACACTCTTACAGAAACATTTCTGCTTTCAATAACAGATAATCAGATAATTTAATAATAATAATAACACTCAAAGACGCTTCACAAAAACAAATAAAAATAACGATGTTATGAGGAGAAATTAAGAATTAAAGTCAAAAGAATACAGTGTCATTAATTGGTCATCTAATGTGTGCCCATGTGTGCACAAGTGTTCCATACTGAATAAGACATGATGATATAACATAAACAGAAAAAATACATAAACATTAGATTGTGAAGTAAACTCAATTCTTCATCAGGTGCCATTTCATCCTGCTTCTTTTTATTATTTTGAAATAACGTTTGCGGTGAGTTTTGAACGAATATTGGATCATTTCCCAATTTCATGGTTACATATTTTATTTGCATTATTTCTTTATGTGATGGGTCTACATAGCTGTGACCAACAATCTCTTCCACACTGACGAGTTTATGACTTATTAATGATGCGTGAACACAAGTGAGTGCTTTCAACACTCCTCTGAACGCTGTTAGATGTGTCCATCCGCCTGATGTGTGTTTCTTGGTGCTTCGTTAGCTTCATCAGTCGGAGCTGTTTTGTCTGCTCAGCTGTTGTTTGACTCGTCGTTTCACCTGTTAAATGAACCAAGGATTGGTTGGATGTTTGCTTTGTAGTCTGGTTGCATCATGCTGTGACGACGCAGCAAAACGGCAGCTGAGTGGGGTCCTGCCATAATTGGAGATGTGCAGGTCCGCTGTCATCCTACCCGCGCGCGCACACACACGCACAGATACAGACACACACATACAGCCTGTTGGTCGACGGGACGGACTGCGTTAGCCTGTTAGCCTGTTAGCCTTGGGGCCTGTTGTAGGTCCAGTTCATGTACCGACCAACCGGCACATTTTCGCGAGCAACGTTAACGCTGCACTCCACCGTCAACGTCGCGTTCCTGCTGCTGCTTTTCACCGGTATGGAAGTATCTTCTGTATTTTGTGGGACAAAATAACAACCAGTAAGGACTGGCAACCTGTCAGAGACTGAGTCAAATACCAGCAATGTGTCCAGTTACTTGTATTTTTCATGTGTTGACTAGCATGTATTAGATAGAGACTAGCGGCATGCTGCTGGAACGACGCAGTGTTTTACATTATACTTAAACATCGACAACGTAAGTATTATCAGATAACTACGCTCGAGCAGCTGCAGGATGGGGCTGCCTGTCTGGGGCAGATAGAAACAGCACTTCGTGTGTTTCAATATGGCGCACTGGTGATTCAGGATAAGCTGTAAAGCGGTAGCGGGCTTCGGGACTTCAGATAAGACTGTTTCATAGTTTTCCAGCCCTGTTATCCATGTTCTACGCTGACGTCACGAAGGAGATCATTTGAGTCAGTTAAATTTATTCGCTTAAATATATCTACAGTTCGTCTAGCTTTCATTTGTGTGGCGAAAGGTTTACCACACGGAACCCTTTCCTTATGAAACATTTCAAAAAGTGAATATGTAGAAGATGAAGCTATCAAGGTATCCCAAATTGCTGCACCCAGCTGACATCTAGTGGCGGCGGGCTGTCATAGCAGCTTGACTCCACCTCTAGTGACAGACTTCAGAGCAGAGAGAGTGTGTTTATGAGCTGGTCCTCCAGGTTTACAGGTGTCTTACTAGGATGCACACGGTGTAATGTTACAGTTGCAATGCAAATCTTCCATGTGTTTGTTTTACCTGTGAGGAGGGTTTAGTACGTGGAATTTCCCTTCAGCTGAAAATGTCAGGACTTCTCTCACTGTTTGACAGTGTTCATTGTACTGTGGACGTTGTCCTTTGGATGCTGTATTGTGGATGCTGAACTGTGGATTGCTCCTCCTGCCTTTAGTTGTGGCGTTCCTGCCAGCACCAGAGGACACTGTGGCAGAATTGTTCATTGTTTGCTATGGGTTTGTTTGGCTGACCTCATTCTGCAACAGCGCTAAGGGCATCAGAGAGAGAGAAAGAGAGAGAGAGAGAGAGAGAGAGAGAGAGCACGAAAACCTGTAGAAAGTATTTGTGAAGTTCCTCCCTCAGTGGTCAAAGCTGAAAGAGGATTTTGTAGCACCGTGGACGCACTAGTAAGTCACATTTATTTGTTTGCAACTTAAATATTCATACCTTGGATTTAGTGTTACTGTGTTGCAGCTTGTTGTGATGTGTGGTGTCAAATCATAACAGTGTGCTGAGAGATGTCATTAACTGAGACAGGAGAAGCCTGGGAAACTGATGGAAACACAGAAGGTAGAAAGTGCTGGTTTTAAACAATTTAAAAAGGCTTTGCAGATTGGAAATGTATTTTGTGTTGATGAGAGTCCAAACAAAATGTCATTAGAATGCTTAACAGTGCTAAATCAAGAGGGAAAAATAAGCAGAATTATCATTACTATTCGCCTACTAATGCAGCTTTTCCTAATACTTCCACCTGTGTGTGTGTGTCTTTGAGTGTTAGAGTCCTCACACACCAAACCAACAGTGTCTGTAGATTACATGTTGTTTGTGGTCCATCTACCAGCATTGGTAATAGTTGGCCCACAATAGAGGCTGATCGGTCATTAAAACAGATTCAGTATTGTGGAAACTGTATTTTGTCCTCTCACACAGCTGTTGAGCGGACATACATCCCAGCAGTCAGCTGGCTGTTCACTGTAGCCTGTATGGTGTGATGCAAGGCAATACAAAGCATCTGATCAGCTAGGCGCTGCTGTCCATCGTTCTTCAAGGTTGGCTTGGTGTGTTATGGCCTTTGAGCAAGTGTATGGCTGATACATCCTTTGGTAGAATTCTGCATTACTGCAGGTTAATATTAGCCACACACTGCTGAAAACACTGCTATATAAGGCCATCTTTGTAGAGCCATTTATCAAAAGCATGTCACTCATGTAGACTGCGATTTTCCTCTTGGAATTTGGCTGCCTGGCATTGGTTGTGTGTCTCTGTGACATGAATATTTTCTCAGTTGTGACAAAGCTTTGATCCAGAGTGATTAAATGTAGTCCAGCCTTCATCCGGTGCAGGCAGTGATCAGACTGTTCTCAGGGACTGAAAACATTCATTTAACTGGCATAAATAGATATGTTTGTTTTATTTACAGAAGTGGGCAGATGTACCTCGGTACAATCTAACTTATAAATCACAGCCAAATGAACAGTCATTAAATCACGGCAGTGGATATTTTTGTGGTTATAGAATAATGTCTCCCCCTCTCCCTCCCTTTCTCGCTCTCATTCTCTCGTTCTCTGTCTCTCTCTCTTACTCTCACTCCCTCCCTCTTCCTCTTCAGTGTGACTGTGTGTCTCATGGCTGTCCTCCTCAGACGTGGGCTCTTCGCCCTGCATCATGCCCTTCGGCATGGCAGCAGCCCAGTCTGCCAGCCTGCACTGCCTGCTGCTCTTCTAGGTAGAGTAACATGTTAACTGTAGCGTGACAGGACAATGTAGTGCTTCTTAGAGGAACATATCTGTGTTATGCATGTTTTAGTTCATCTACCACAATCATGATATACCTGTAACATAACATATTATATGCTGCACCTGCCGTACACTATGTGACCAAAAGTATGTGGACACCCGTTAGCACTGACAGATGCATAAAATCAAGCATACAGTCATGCAAGCCACAACGACACAAATCTTCAGTAGAATCTTTAGTCGTCTGTAGTAACATCAACTACCAAACTGCCTCTGGAAACAACAGAATAAAAGCTGATTGTCAGGTGCTTCTTGGCAAATGTTTCCATTCCATCAAACAGTGATTGACAAGTTTCAGATCAATATGCACAATGCCAGGCGCATTGCTATTGGACCCTGGAGCAGTGTTGCTTCCCTATCTGACAGGCTAATGGAGTCTGTTTGGATAGCAGGAGGATGCTACCTGTCTGCATGCATGGTGCCACCTGTAGAGTCTGGTCAAGGATTAATGGTGGACTGTTTTGTTTGTGCTGGTTTAGGCTAGGCCTGATTCCAGGTTGTCTGTACACATGTTGCATCTGGAAAGTAATGAAGTGAAGGTTTCTGATGTTGAACTTGGGCTACTGGTTGAAGAGAAGACTTTTTTGGACTTTTTTGTCTTGTCTTGTGGAACTGATCATTCCATTTACATCACATTAATTCAGGTGATGCCAATAACAATAAGTGCATTCAACCATGTGGATACAACCCAAAAATAGCAAGAATGACGCAAGTGCACCACACGTCAGCAGATATGCTGAATTGCTTGAGAATCAGTTTTGTGGCCAAGTATGTGTACATATACACAGATCAGCGTGCAGAGTACATTCATGAAGTATATGGAATAAAAATAAGAATAGAATAAGGCAAAAACTACACAGAGCAATTAAATTCAAAATTGCACCAGCACTTAGGCAATAGCAGAACGCACCTCAGCACGCCTCAACATGTCTCAAGCAAAGTGTAGCAGCAGCAAAGTCAACAAAGTGTAGTATATCTAAGAGTAATGTGATACCATAAGCTATAACAGTGTACACTAGAATATTAGGATGTAAGATAGATGGATAATCATTATCTTAGAGACAAAGATGATGAACAAACATTTATACACTGGCTCAGGAGGTACAGTGGTTGTTTGCAAGTTCACTAATCAGCGTGTGCGTCTGTATGTGAATGTGTTTGTTAATGATGAGCAGCTGCCACCTTGCATGGTAGCCTCTGCCACCGGCATATGAATGAGTGTGTGAATGGATGGGTGCTGACTTTTGTTGTGGAGTGCTTTCAGTGTTTTTTTACATGGGAGAACTTTTACTGTATATATGCAGATGCATATTTAGTGCAGCAGGAGCCAAATAAAACCCAGTGAAGTGGATACAGTGCAAAATGAAACGCAAGTATACTGTAATGTTGTAATGCAGTTACAGATCAGATAAGTGAAAGGTGTGTGAGTCCAGGGTGAGAGTGTTTGTGTTAGTCTTAGCCCTACAGGAGGAAGCGTGAGGCTTCACCTCCCTGTCCTGATGCAGAGGGGGCAGGTTGTACCGTGAGATAGCACCCGGCAGGGAAGACCTCCTGGAGTGGTCCTTGTCACAGCGGAGATGGATCAGTCTGCTCCACTGTTTGACCAGGAGGTGGTTGGAAAGGATGGGAAGTGTTTTCTGTAATGTGCACAGTTTGTGCAGCATCATCTTCCTCACACCTCTCATGACTCCAGCTGCACAGACTGCAGTGTGTTTGTCAGGTAGTCAGGAATCCAGGAGGTGGTGGAGGCATTTACCTGCATCGCCTGAAGCTTCTCACTTGGCAGCTGGACCTGGATTGTGTTGAGTGGTCAAACTAGTCATACTTTGTTGTGGTCAGAAGTTGATTATTTCAGTTTCAAAGCACTGATGGTTTGGAAAAGTCTTCTGGTATGGTCTCCTCTGGTTCATTGCTCTTTTGTCTCTACGTTTGTCAGTGTCAGTTTTCAGTTATGTGTTTAACACTGCTGCTACTGCTGCTACTTCTACTAATAATTGTGGTTCATTTGTGAAAATGTTTGCATTAAGATAAGGAAGGTGAACTTAGGTTTTATACAGATATACCATGTTGTTTTAATATCTCCAACTATGAAATCACACAAACTAAAATAATATCCATCATCAAATAATATGACAGTATTAGTGCCATTCACTGTATGAGTCACACTGATGGGCCGTGTGTGTGCGTGTGTTTTCTGGACACAGTGCATATGAATCATCTGTCTCATCATCACTATCATTGAAGGGTGCTTCTGTTGTCTCTGATTTAGTATAGTAGTGTAGTCTTCAGTTTTTTATTTTTTATTTTTTAAAGATTATTCAACCCTGTAAACTAATGCTGTGGTGGTGTTATCGGCTGGTTGACTTTTTCTGTATGCTTTGTAGTCAGGTACAGAAATTGCTGTTAATTACTTTAAGTTTCAATTGAAATGAAATTTCTCAAAATGTTACCTTTTTAAAAATTTCATGGTGATTTTTAGACAGCATCAGTTCAAAGTCAGAAACTACTCCAGATATATGGATTATAATGAAGGAATTAGTCACCCATGCAGGAAAGGTATTAATGTCATTTTTTCTAGGTGTGTGTCCATGATCCTCATGCCTGTTAACCAGTGTCCTTCACACTCTGCATGAACAGTGGGAATCCCAAACGACCCTGATGACCAGCACTTTTATTCCACCGTGCCTCTGATGCTGTTCATTATCTTGACCTGTATTGTCTTGTGTTGTTTTCTCCATCTGTCTGCTCCTCTTCATCCAGCCCAGTCCTTGGTTGTAGCCCTTCTGAAGGGGTGTTTGGTTCTTGTGGTGGGTGGAGTACCTCTCTCCAGCAGTCATGTCGGGCTTCAATCTGCTGCATCTAATAACCAAGAGCCAGCCTGTAGCTCTGAGGTCCTGCAGTCTTCCCTCAGGTCCACTGACTGGGTGCTGTGTGCCTGGTGTGCTCTGCCTCTCTTAAAGCCTTAACACCTGGCTGGTGTGTCAGCATGTCTTTACTGTCCCATTCTGTGTGTGTGAGTGTTCAGAATGATGTGAGCTTCTTTCACCTTTTTTCTTAATTTTGATCTCAGGGAACAGTAATCAAATGTTTGCAGTGAAGTATAGTTGAGATATCCCAAACTGGACCACATCAAAACAGGAATGATTATTGGACCCCAGTACTTTTTAAGTAGGAAGTAATTTGTATTTGTAGCAATGAGGTCTCTTCTTACAGTAACTTTCTGAAAGTTGTGATTGAGTAGTTTATTGTTTTTCATTGTGGCATGGAAGGTGTTTGTCAGTCTCAAAAAAGAAAAAGCTCTCCTCCACCTTATGAAGGCTGACATCAGTGCGCTGCATTTGGTATTGGCAGGTCTCTGCTGCCCTCCACAGGACAACAGTGAAACTCAGCACACGCCTTTGTTTTCTGTGCTGTCATTTGATTTTAATGTGGCATGGAAAATTCATGTCACAATGAAAAACAGTTATTTCAGTTATTAAAGGCAAGGAGCTTAACAGTCCTATTAATGTTTGCTTTAAAATAATAAAATTAAAATTCTGACATTAGCTCCATTAATGGTTAAAAATCCTCAGGGTAGTTTCTCTCTTGAATTTTTAGCTACACTCACATGCAGTTGTCACTCAGCTGAAACTCCAGGTGCTAACAGAATAATCCAGTGATTCACTGCTTGGCTTCCTCGCAGCTTGCATGCATGGAGTGGTTTTGGTTGTGTTTCCTCTTAATGTTAAAGGGTTTTATTGCTCAGAGGACCTTTTTATGTTCTGTTTGTGGACGAGTCACGCAGTTGCATCCTTGCACACTAAGTGTCTGCATGATGAAGCAGTGATATGTGAGGAGAAAAAGCCTCAGGGCAGGCAAGATCATTACCGTGAACCACATGTAGAAAAGAACCTAAAGAACTAAGCAGAACATCTGACAGTCAGAGACACACACACACACACACACACACACACACACACACACACACACACACACACACACACACACACACACAGCTACACAGCTCTTCACCTCGGGGAAGCATCATCTTTGATAAAAAGCTCACATCTCTCATTTGTTCTCATTCAGTGATACAGAGCTCCCTTCTGATGAACCTCATGAGAATCTGTGATCCAAAACCATTTATGACAACATTTTCACAGTTGGTGTGTAAACATAATGGAGTAAACATGCTGCCATATATATTGTTGTCCACCACTCTCAGACAAAACTACACATTTTCCGCTGTCATATCTAATGAAAGCACTTTAGATATTGATTTTCCATTGTTAGTATTATACTGTAAGCTCATTTCTTTGGTCCACTATGTCTGAACATGTTGAGACTGAGGAAGATTTTATTGTAGAATAGCTGTGTTTAAGGCATAGTGTAGTAGTGACATGCAGCTCTTTTTTCTTCCTGGTGCCATGGGAAGACAGGTAATACTGCCTAGTTAATATTTTTGTCCTTCCTGCCTTGCCCTTCAGGAGCGTGTAGGACTAAGAAGACATGGCCAGTGAGCTTTTCTCAGGAGGAGCTGAGGAAACGCCTCACACCGATGCAGTACCACGTTACCCAGGAGAGGGGAACTGAGAGGTAGGACAAACTGCTGGAACCACCTGTCTCTTTTTTATTTTTATTTTTATTTTTTTTACTGATCACTCACACCAGCAACATATTTGTCATGAAAATTAAATGTACACAGTTTTGCAGGTGATGGTATAGACACTGATTTTGCCCATATACTTTACACCAGGTCAAATTTTGTTTTTGTTTTGAACAATTTTGAAGTCAAATTACAACCTAGGCAAGCATTTAATACAAAAACTTTGGGCTGTGTTTTATATCCATATCATGGATCATTTTGCACTGTATCCACAAACAGAAAAGGAGTTTCTTAAATACCCAGGGAGACTTCTCAAGAGTCATTCTGAAGTCTCACAAATCTATTCCATAGTCTCAGGATTCTATTCAATATTTTCAAAGTTTAATTTCATATTTTGTGTCGTTTCATCTTGTGTGTGGCTGCTCTAGTACATGCTATTGTGTTTTTCCTCAAAAAGTGTCTTTTTGAGACTTATATTATCCATATATCTGAATTTCATTCCATAATCCCAAATTTGAAGGTTAATGGCAGTTGCCAAGGGTGGGTATTGTTTTCCAGTATCCTTCGGGATCTGAGCAGGAGCGTCACCTCGCTGATATCACCAGCCCCTTATACACAGTCTGTTCAAGGAGGAAATGTTGCCCTGCTGTTCCGTGCTACTGTTCTGTATAAAAGGTATGAACATGGGATGGGGGACATTGTTGTTCCACCTTAAAGCCGGCAGAGGAGGCAGTAACAGAGCCGAAGAGATGTCTGTGTGTAAAGGATGAGCTGGCCACGTTATGTGCATGACCCACCAGCGGGGTATTTAAAGACCAGATACCAGCACTTAGCGGCTAAGTCAAAGAAGAAGAATAGCTACTGAAAATGTCTGTGAACTGGGGAGACAGCAAAGTCCGGGAGCTCCTTACCCTCTGAGAAGAGGACAAGATCATCCTGACAGCAGTGTTGCTGGCTGGTGCAGTATAGATGCTGACTTCCTGAACGGTGCCGTGCTATTTACACTTACACACTGGGGCAGAAGCTATTGTTTGGTTCAGTGTGAAAAGGGAAATCTGGATGTTGTCATTCTCAAGGTTTGTGAAGACGGGGTCCTCTGTGGAACTGTTGGTTCTGAATGCAAACTGATGAGGTTGGCATCGTGAACTCACACATGATGAGGGTGCTCCTGGATCACCTACCACGTACCTTTGGTGTTGAGACCTCTTTCCAGTCTCTCCCGATGTCTCTAGTTGGCCTCCTCGATGCCAGCTTTCAGTCTTCCTCAGCAGTGTTTTGTGTTTCCTTGTCACCTGCCCAAAAGTCTACGTGTCACTGTATTTAGACCATCCTTTTGGGCTGACAGACAATCTCTTCAAAAAAACATAAAAAAGCTGTTTTCAAAGAAAGCATGAGGTTGTTCCCGTGAATATAGTATTTGCCTGTGATGGCAATATAACAGCTAGTCATTTGTTCATCATGGTGAGTTTACTAAAACAGCCATCTTCCACAGTGCCTTCACTGGAGAGTTTGCTGAACATAAAGATGAGGGGACCTACACTTGTGTCGTCTGCGGGGCCCCGCTGTTCAAGTAAGAGCTGCACTGTTTCTGTGTGTGAGCTTCGCCCACTGTGTGTGTGTGTGTGTGTGTGTGTGTGTGTGTGTGTGTGTGTGTGTGTGTGTGTGTGTGTGTGTGTGTGTGTGTGTGTGTGTGTGTGTGTGTGTGTGTGTGTGTGTGTGTGTGTAGGGGGTTTGAAATTGAAAAACGGAATTTACTGTGTATGATCAGAAGCAATAATGCTCCAGAACAAAAGAACAGATAGAGGCAGTATTATTTAAAAAATGAAAATGATGTTTTTTTCTAATTGATGTTTTGTTTTCTTTTATAGCTCCAACACTAAATTTGACTCAGGATCGGGTAAGTTGGATCACTGTAAGCCCAGTTGTCCAGTTTCTCACGTGCAGCTCTGCTCTGCTGTCTTTACAAGCTGTGTTTGCCTAAGCAGTCACATCTCAGAAGCCTTGTTTTTTCATTCATTTTTGAATGGACCATATCTAAATCATTATATTCGCTAACTGTGAAGTTAAAATTATTGACTTTATCAAATGTTTCTTGTATGTTTGTGGCATGTCTCTGTCTGTGAAGTAGAAGAATGCTCATATTTTTTTTCTGTAATATACACTATTCATGAAATACTAAAAAACAAACACTCAAACTGAAGTTAAGATGTTGTGCTGTAGAGTCAGTAAAAACTCAGAAAGTACAGCCAAAGAGTATCTGCTACCACATTTATCATTGTACAGTAAATGAGCTGCAGAAGATGTCTGTGAGGATTATCGGTCATGCTCATCCAAGAAGAGCTGAATCAATGACAGCTGGATTTGGTTGTTGAAAAGTTTCGCCTCTCATCCAATGGGCTTCTTTACTTCTAACTGACTGGTACTTTGTAAAACCCTTTGTTGCCCTAGATCAGGGGTCAGCAGCCAGCGGCTCTGGAGCCACATGCAGCTCTTTCATCCCTCCGCCGTGCCTGCAGACTCATATAATGAGACTTTTATGCCTTTGTGCCAGTGACAGCCGTGGTCGGGGGCATGAGGTTTTCGGGTTGTCTGCCCGTGCCATTCTCGTGTCCGCGATATCTCCAGACGCCTTGAGGGAATTTCTTCAAATCTGGCACAGAAGAGGATGAACTGATTAGATGTTGGTGGTCAAAGATTAAAGGTTAAGGTCACTGTGACCTCACATCCATCCCATTCATGTCAACACAATATCTCAGGAAAGCCTGGAGAGGATTTTATTCCATCTGACACGGAGCGTCCACTTGGACTCAAGGATGAGCTGATTAGATGTTGGTGGTTTAAGGTCACTGTGACCACACCAAACACATTTTTTGACCACAAGTCAAGATTTTTTACGCTTATTATGACAAAACTTCAAACAAGTGTTGAATATAATAAAATGATGAAGTGATAGCCAAAAGGCCAAAGCTCAGCTTCACTGTGACATCACACGAAAACACTTTTCTGGCCATTATTCAACACCATAACTCAGGAACAGAAGGGCAGATTGTGACCATATTTCACATTTGGTCAGATACTGAGTTGGTGACACTAATCTTGGTGTCCACCTTCAAACTGTGCTGATTGTTTAGATCTTCTGTGTTGTCGGGTTGAAGCTGTGTGTGAAGCCTCCACGTTTTACAGTTTGGAGCTTCTTTGCAGCAACATCCATATTTGAAGCATTGTAGTCGACAGCAAGCTGATTGGTTTTGCGGATATTGAGCTTCAGGCTCCATCAAACACACGGTATGACCAGAGCTGTCTGATGAATTATTACTGCCCTCTGCATGTCACCTCATCTCACACATCATGTGTTCAGGTTGGCCATCCTTCTTTGACCTCATGAAGGAGGAGTCCATCACCCAGTCAGATGATTTCTCCTATGGGATGCACAGAGTGGAGGCTACCTGCAGCAAGGTATACTGCCAACACTCCATTACACCCTAACACCATCTGATGTTTACTCCTTTACCTGTGCAGCATTTCACAGACAACAGAAGACATTTTTTTTTTTTTTTTTCATTTTTACGTGACACAGTTTCTGCCATCAAAATCATTTGAATTGATGCTGGACTGAAATAAAAGTTCTTGTCTAAAGAGGCACACACAGCTCACCAGTGGCCACGTGTCCAGAGTCATTTTGACACAACTAACAGGATCCCAAATGGACATGCTCACAGTGTGCATGTGTACATGTGTAGCCTGTTTCTAAAATGGCAAAGAGATGCTCATCAGTCTTTCCCATCCTGTTTCAGTGTGGAGCTCATCTGGGACACCTGTTTGATGATGGACCAAGACCCACAGGAAAGCGCTACTGCATTAACTCGGCCTCGTTGGCTTTCCAGCCCAAACACACAGCCTCCTCCACCTCCAGTTCTGCTGCCGAGGGTGGAGCTGCCAGCAGCTCAGCGAGTGATGGGAAGACGGAGCTCTGAAAGAAAAACTCAAGAACTGCTGCATGATGTCTGTGCCTGTGTAGGGAACATATACAGTAAAGCGGTAGTATAGTTAGGTTCTGTGTTTTTCATTCACAGAGTGAAGATGGAGGAAGTGGTTTTATTATGAAAGGTAGGAAGGTACTCAGGCCTCACACACAGACCAGATAAATACACTCATATCTAATCTATCACCAGGGAAATTGTACACTTCCATTGTGTAGCCACAGTCAAAGCTGCAAAACAAAATATATATATATCTATACAATAACTTTTGATATTCCCACTTAAATATATTTTGTGAGAGTATATTTTTGAAGTGATATTTGATACTGAGAGGTTGATTTAGTGAAATATGCAGGTGCTCCTATCAGCAGTGAGACAGACAGAAACTTCATTCTCTGACGTGGACTTCCTGTATTTGCAGGTCACTTCCTGTATTTGTTCCTTTCTTAGTTCTTTGCATTAGGAAATCCTTCAGTTTTTGTGCACAGCTTGCATTAAAACATGTAATGACTGAATACAATATCTGGAATTACTGTATGACTTTTTCCCTTTTTTGAAAAGTGTAAACAGCAACAAAAATAATCTCAAGTAGAGGTACACATACTACTACTAGTACTAGTCTACTAGTTTCTTTGGGGCTTTTATCTCATCTCAAAAGCTTGTCATCATGGGCTTATGTCATAGGTAGTTTTCACATGTTGAAGTAACAGAATTAATGCTGATAATGTAACATAGTAATTTTTTTGTGTACTTAAGTATTGTACTTACTCTACACTACATTTAAAGTTGTATCTGCTTTGAATAGAGTCACATGAAAGTCTTGTGAGTTGTGGAGTAGAAAAGTGTCGCCCAAGCAGGAGCTGTCGTAGAAAAGAAGTTGCTGGTGCATTTGCAGCTGCAGAGGGCAGCGCTCCATGTCCAGAGAGGTGCCATTCAGCCTCAGAGTCAGTGTCAGTGTGGGCCAGACCCAGCAGCTGGTCATCAGGCCAAACATGCACAGCAGTGCAGTTGAATTAAAGATCATGTCATTGTGGAGTACGCTGCTGTTAGCATTACTGTACCTCTGCATAGTTTTAGGGCTCAGGAGGAAGAGTATGAGGAGTGGACGTGACAAAAATTCCATCCATCCATCGTCTATACCCGACTATCCCTTTCAGGGTTGTGGGGGGGCTGGAACCTATCCCAGCTGTCATTGGGCGAAGGGCGGGGTACACCCTGAACCGGTCGCCAGTTGATTGCAGGGAAACATATATTAACATTCATGCTCACACTCACACCTAAGGACGATTTAGAGTCACCAATTAACCTAATGAGCATGTTTTTGGTCTGTGGGAGGAAGCCGGAGTACCCGGAGAGAACCCACGCATGCACGGGAAGAACATGCAAACTTCACACAGAGAGGTCCGACCTGGGGATCGAACCGGCGACCTTCTTGCTGTGAGGCACGCGCACTACCTGCTGCTCCACCGTGCCACTGTGACAAAAATTAATTGATAAGAAATGTAAGATGATGAAAACTCATTTGAATGAAAAAATACAGGTAAAAATGAATGGGAAATGGGAAATAAGGAATAGTGATAAATTACTGTGACTTGAATATAGTTGTGATATAATGAAAACAGCCATGTTTCATAATTTTCCCTTTTTTCCTAACATTAGTTACGACAGCTGACATCAGCTAACATTAGCACTATTAGCTAACTGTTAGCTATGACAGCTGATTTTAGCTTAGGTTATTGTTGGTATGCAGATATGTAAATCACGCTGTCTTTGCACCTCCCCTCAAACCCCTCCTCTCCATGCCAAAACTGATAGAATGATGAAAAATGATGAAGAACGATGACAACCAGACACCGGCAAAATAACTCATTGGATAAAAATCAGAAATTTGTCTTTGAAAAACACATCAAAAATCCAAAAACATCAGAATAAAATGAGATATTTTTTTATTTTCCAGTGCCAATGCAGTCTTATCCAATGCAAGTGTTTCAACGAAAACTTTTTTTAATGCCAAATCTTATTTTCAGTGCCAAAATTTAAAGTCACCGTAGAGCCCCATTGGCCTCTCTGCTGCTCAATGACTGGTTTCGTTGCAGAACAGAGGGCCTTCTTTGCTATCTAAATGAAGCTTCTGTCTGGCACAGAGAATATTGCCGTTTGATAAAATGTGAGAAGCGGTGTGCAACACAGACTGAGAGAGAACACTGTGTGCGAGCGGGATAGGAACATCTCAGTCTTTCTGGAAGCATTTCTTCTCTTGGAAAAAACACTCACCTTCTAGGAAAAACTCACAAGCCTGTGGTTTATTGCATACTGCTACTGTGGAGCAGTGATTTTGTGCCCTCCATACCTCACTTCATTCACTGGCTTTATGTGTTTGGCAAAGAGCCGCATGGGAAATACATGGAATTGCTGTTGCTAAATGATTGGAGAAGTTCCTCACAGCAAGACAAGAAGAAAACAAACTGGTTTCCTCTTGCCAACTGAGGTGTTTATACATGGAAGTTGATGCAAGTTGGAAATCCTACATGCACTGCCTGACCATGTTGACTCTTTCATTTTCCCCATAAATGACGGACTCATTCGCCCCGCACAACACTGTTTTAACATGAGCAAAACAAGAATAACAAGAATGAAAGAAATGATGGCCACAGTGACAATATGTCCACATGTCCTCTGGTATATAAACTCAAGAAACCAAAGTCCAAAGAATGGAGTCATGGACTGGAATGAATCTTCCTATGAATAAATGTCAAGCTTTTCAGTCAAATGTTAGTCCTGTTGATTTTCTCTCCCTGTCACCCTGATGCTCCTCGCTCCATGAGAAAGCACCCAGAAAAATATAACAGAGCTCTATATTGAAAAATTCTGTCTCTGATAATTAAGTGATCCAAGGGCAGATGTAGGTAATGGCTTGTTTTCAGTGTCAGTGTCTTAACTCGGCTCCAGTCCCACCCAACAGCTAGCAGGAAAGCATCACAGAGAGCGATGACTTGACAGCAGTGAAGGCTGGAGACTGGCAACACTTGGTGAGGTCCTCCCTCCTCTTTACCGCTCAGTCCAATGAGGTAATAAACTCTTGTAAAGACTCCAAGATGGTTTGTCTATTAACAGTGAATCAAAGTCATCTCTGGGGTACAATGAAACATAGCTTTTGTTTCATAAGTGATACTCATAGTTTATCTCTAATTTCTCATTGCTTGTTGCTGCTACCGGAAGGACACCTTGAAGCAGAGCTGTTAAATACAGGAAGTGGCCAATCAGAGTGTATTAAGGGCCAAATATTGTTAAAATATTAAAATAAAATATTAAAATAAAATAAAAAATATTAAATATAAAATTTAATATTTTATATTTAAAATATTAAAATATTGTTAAAATATCTAAACTGAACTAATTTTAGATTTTGTTGTATTTGTTGTTTAGTTGGTAGTGTTTGTCCTGGTTGCCCCTTTTGTTTCAATAATGGACTGAGCAGCCTTTATAAATGTTCCCCTTTGTGCTCAGTGTGTGAGGTCCATTTAGTCTCTGTGAAGTCAGTTTAGTCTGTTCACTTTTATTCAGGGTCTGTAAAGTTATAGCCTGACTTTAGTTCTGTTTAGTTGACCTCTTTTATGGGCCCAGAGCTTTGCTGCATATTGTATACGTTGCGCAACGTATGGAATTTCCTACAACAGCAATGGTACCTTGAAGGCATCAGAACAGACGCTAGGATTCTTCAGGGTATGCGGGTTAGTTAAGTGCCACAAAATGTTTAATGAACTGACTGTCCTCACTCCTCGTACCTGCTGGTCTGGTCCCTCACGGGGTCATTATGGAAGGCAGGGTAAGGCATGTGGAGCTGACGGTCTGATGGTCTGATGTTTAAGGTTATGGTAAGTAATGTAGTTAGAGACGTGTGTGTGTGTGTGTGTGTGGGGGGGGGGGTTATACATGTTAGTGTGTGTGTGTGTGTGTGTGTGTGTGTGTGTGTGTGTGTGTGTGTGTGTGTGTGTGTGTGTGTGTGTGTGTGCAGGAATGGAGGAGTTGTTCCGAAGTGACACCAATGACCCGAACACTCTTAATGTGGATTAGTGTAAATTCAAACATCCGCTGGTTGAGACAGGCCTGGAACATGTGAAAAGAAAAACACCTAGCCTTTAGCTTTGAAACGAAATTCATCCAACCAACTCCACCAGCAGCTGCTGCTGTCATGTTTGTGTGTCTGTCCCATAGAATAAGCAACATTTCCTGTCTGCTTTAAGTGTCCTTCTCCAATAAGAAGAAAATATTGAAAAGAAGGGCTGAGCACTGGCGCAGACTGAGGAGGAGGTGAACGATTCCTTAAGAGCCGGATGACTTTGTTTGTTTTGTTAAGTTTTATGATTAAGACTGGAGAAAGATGATAGCAGCTGTTCTTGTTTTGAGGAGTGATAAATGTTCCTGAAGAAAGAAAGAAAGAAAGAAAGAAAGAAAGAAAGAAAGAAAGAAAGAAAGAAAGTTCTTTGGTTATCATATCTGGCTTGTACAATCCAGTCATTAAAAGACTGTATTATACAAATATTCAGCTCATTATACTCCATATGAAGAGAACTGCTCTATGAAAGTGATCACATTTAATACTTCACATTATCTGGCTGTCATGTCTCTTTGGGTCTATTTCCTACACCTCCACTGATTCTTTGTCACTACCCAGCTATTACTTTTCAAGATGGGTGGGCTGGAGTCCATCTCAACATGCTGCAAACACACTCACCACAAAGGAACAGATAGACACTTTCAGTCTTAACAGGCTCTCAGAAATAGCTACAAACAAACCAGCTGTCCAGTTTGAGTTGTGCTATTTAGACAGGATTTCAAAACTAATCCACCAGGAGTGTGTGCTTGTATTTATTTGTTTGGCCTTGAAGTGTGTTGCTGGCTCCAGGTTCCAGAAGGCTTTGTCCATGGGTCAGCTGGTTGGTCCAAGAAAACAACTACATGGTGGATTGCCATTAAATTCTCTCCAGGGATTTACCACTTTGTTGCTCCTCTGACATTAAGCAACACTAGCACATTGGTTAAAGGTTTAAAATGAAATGATGTGTGTGTTGAACTGTCTGTATCCATGTGTCAACACCCTCAGAGAGCCATTAGTGTGTCTGTAGACTCTTGTTTGATCCAGTTGACATGTATGAGGAGGCATGATTTCATTTTATGCGATGGACTGAACCCCAGTCTTATAATCCCTGGCCCTCCTGAACCAATAAATAAGAAACAATATGCAATTTGACTTTGATCATCTTTCCTCACATTAGAACTATGCAATGGGAAATGTCCCAGTTTCATACTATACATTGACAGGCAAGGAGATTGTAGTTATAGCATATTAAAGTAAACTGTGAAAGTGGTAATATGTGCTTCAAATTAAACAATACAATATACAATAACATGTATGAAGCAATATTGAAAAGTAATAAATAATGCAACAATAACAAAAGAAGAAAAATGACTCGTACGTTTCAACAGGGTGTAAAATGCAACGCTACAGAAACACATGACTGGTGGAAACGTCATTTTTTGTATGCACACTCATGATGTGGAGAAACTTGCTCTGAAGGCCTGGAGACCAGCAGATGGAGCCTTCTCCCCGCCATCAGTGACACTGCTCCATAGAGAGCCTTATGAGAGTTGGCCGGTTGTTACTGTAAACAAAAGAAGAAAACCAAGAGCAAGTCCTCTTCAGTGACTGCTTGTTATATTTAGAACTGATTAGATAATGAGAGGTGATAATTGTGTTTGTACATCCCAACACGGCACTAAATAAATCTCACAGCAAAAGTGTTTTGGAAAATCTGCGGTTATGATCTGAACAATGTCAGAGGCCACTTTGATGAGATCCCTGCAACATACCTTCAGCAGCAGTCTCTGCAGAGTGCGGACAAAGAGCTCTTGGGAGAGACTTCTTTGTTGCAACGTGATCTCTGACCTCTGTGGGTGTGGTGGCTGGATTCCACTGCAAATCCACTGCAGTTCAACTGCACTGCTTTAAAGGTCTTTTTTTTTTAACCACTGGCTTCCTCTGTATCTCTCAGAGGAAGTATACGCACCACTTTGTGACAGAGAACTTAATTTGTGTCTGCGCTGCAAGCTACAGGAGAATCACTGTTGTGAAGTTCAAAACATAATCATGCCTGTGCACAGTCAGTGTGCTGCATGAATTCTTGTCATCTTCTCCTGCATATCAGTTTCTCCCAAACTGAGCTGCTCTGTCAGTGCAGAGAGAAGCCGTGGAGCTTCAGTTAAAGCACTGACATCATGTGCCACCTAACACAGGTCACAATGTGAGCAGCTCTGCTTAAAGGTCGCAGTGCCGTTAAACAGCCTGAGCTCTGTCGCCACACAGTAGCTACATGGAAGCAAGGAAGGTACTTGAGTGCAAGACCAGCCAGGTAATGAATTGTAATTAGGGACAACTTGTAAATTCAAATTAAGGCCAGTGTGAAGAAGGATTGGGGTCACACTAGTTTGACCTTTTCCTGACAGACCTCTGTGAAGTCAAAAAACAGACTTTTAGAGGGGGACTGTCAGATGAATGACATGAATAAACAAAACCATTTAAAATACAATACCTCATGATAATGCAGAGTTCCGACCTACAACGTCTGACCTATTGGATTGCAACTTAAACTTCAGTTAACGGTTGGAACAAGTTGTAGCAATGCTTTTTTGCATGCACTCTTATGCCTGTTTGGTGGAGTCTGTTTTTAATGATTCCTGTTTGAATCATAAGCATCAAATCAGGTTGAACCTTTGCTAATCCATCACTTAAAAATTTGTTTTATAAGTTTTTATTAATAAAGCTGCAACTTTTGTCTAAAATGCTGAATAAGGTTTGAAATCCATCCACTCATGGAGCTGTTTATGTGCAAGTGTTTTCATTGTTAGTAGTATTTGTAGATATGTCAAATTTTAAGCATGTGTTCTTTCCTAACTTCTAATTGAAGAATGTGGATATAATAAATAATTTTGTTCTGATAGATTTTGATAAACGATTTAAATGTGTTCTTAATAATCTTCTTGTCTTGTGTTAATGTGCGTTAATGTTTATTGTCTAAGCTACATCAGAGCTGCTGTGTTCTTGGTGGTATCAGATGCAGCAGAGGGTGGAGGAGGGGTGCTTAACATGCAGTGTATCTTCACCCATTGCCATCAGTTTAATGTCTATCAGGGGCACCCAGGTCATGAATATTGATGGATTTCATATAAGAGGACGTGATACTTGAAAGACCCTTTTAGTTGTGGATCTGATGATCAGGAAGGTTGAGGCGTATAGTGTCATCTACAGCATGCATAGCTCTACAGGTCCGTTTACAGTAGGAAAAGCTGAAAGTACTATTAATAGACCAGAGTAGCCTGGACTTCACAAGAGCCCCATACTCATCCTTTGTTTGTGTTCTCACTGTCCACCAGAAATGAAGAAAGAATACATCTAGTACAGATCCGAATTTGTCTGGATAAGCACTGTACATACTTATAGTCACCTCTGACATATATGAACATGCACACACATACACACACAGCCATGTGTGTGTGGATGGCTTAATCTATCTCCCAGCTTCTATATATAATTTGTTCATTTCCTCTCTGAGAGTGGGGATGAGCACAGACAGCTCATCTCGCTGCAGTAACCAGCTCCTGACTGTCATTCAGTGTGTGCGAGTGAGCGCGAGGACAGAGACACTGTGGCTGCTGTGTTTAACTGGTTTAAGGACACCACTGTGGTGCGATGCCCTGGAAATCTGTTGGAAAATAATGTAATCTGAGAGTAGTTAGAAATAGAAAGTGTGTGGCAGGCGGCCTCTTAGCGTCGTGCACCGTAAATGCATCACATATGTGGTGTGGGAGGAACATATCTGCAGGGCAAACAGCTAAAAGTGACTGGGTGGCAAACAGGCTATGGTCAAAGAGGTAGATAGAGATAGACAGCACATATTTTGGTGAGCTGTGGACACCCCCCCCCCCCCCACACACACACACTCACACACACACACACACACACACACACACACACACACACACACACACACACACACACACACACACACACAAAAAGAAAGAAAAGGACTAAGAATGTGTTTTTGAAAGTTTGCTTATTATTCTGTATTTTTTTCTCAGCAATTTCCATGAAAAACCAAAACCAACGTGCTAAGTCTGTCTTTCACCCGCCCTACCCTGTCTTCGACTCTCTATTAACCGCTCACAAATACATTGTTTCAATTTTAAAAAGGGCTCAGTAATTTCCTGAAACGGCTGGTAAGCAGGAGGGAATAGGACATTTGTTGGGGACTATTTTCAACAGTGGATTAATATGCATTTGATACTCTAGTGAGTATTTGAGTAGCAGGTTGGTATATGTGGGATTTAGTCAAAATAAAGTACAGGGTGGTTATTTTTGATAATGAAGGAATGTGAAGCATAATAGTTTGACTCAAAAATCCTAGTTCGCTCTGATTGCTTAGTTCAGGTGTTTTAAATGTCCAGCTGGCTGCACTTCCAAGTATCACCACAGTAACAACTAAAATAAAAACCACCACCGCACATGTTCAAACATATGGTCTGAGCAAGCTCACTGCTTGACGTTAATCAAAGTTAGATAATGTTGCCAGGTAAAATAATTATTAGACATGCTAGCATCAAGTTAGACAGGCGAACCAACAAAACCAAGAGCAAACAACATAGAACATGGTAAAAACTTAAGGCCTCCAAGTTTCAAGTATCTGTTAGTATAGCTCTTGTCTTTACAGCTGGGAGACGTATGTGTTTGCTATGTTTCACAAGCTTTCTTAGCTTTTTTTAGTCAAATGAATAAACTAAATAAACTGACAAAAAGTCAAGAAAGCAAATATCCAAACACCTATTTTCCCCATTAAGCAGAAAAATGCAACCCTCTAAATGCTAAAGAAATGTAAAGAAACAAAATAAAACTCACGAAATCATCATCTCTCCACTGTTGCACAGCTAACTGAGCTAACGACAGCTAGTAACCACAGCCAAAGATAGCTCCACCAAAGTAGTGAGCAGCACTTAGCACTTACTCTTGGGATATAAAGGCCTGGATCAACCTTCCACAGGTGGCCAATTCTTGCACATCATACCTTTAAACACTGAGTGTGTATTGGTGGCATCATCTCTGAGGCAAAGTCATGTTGTGCTGTCAAGCATCAATTAAACCAACAGAACTATATTTTCAGTGGTCTAAAGTGATCTAAAATTTACAACAGCACAAAATATTTGGCCGAAATATGTATAAAATGGGGCTGCACGGTGGCGCAGCAGGTAGTGCGGGTGCCTCACAGCAAGAAGGTTGCCGGTTCGATCCCCGGGTCAGGCGGGGCCCTTCTGTGTGAAGCTTGCATGTTCTTCCCGTGCATGCGTGGGTTCTCTCCGGGTACTCCGGCTTCCTCCCACAGACCAAAAACATGCTCATTAGGTTAATTGATGACTCTAAATTGTCCGTAGGTGTGAGTGTGAATGTTTGTCCTTGCATGTGGCCCTGCAATCGACTGGCGACCGGCTCAGGGTGTACCCCGCCTCTCGCCCATTGTAGCTGGGATAGGCTCCAGCCCCCCGCAACCCCGAAAGGGATAGGCGGTATAGATAATGGATGGATGGATGTATAAAATGATACTCAACAGACGTAAAATCGTATCATTTGATGGAATGCTGCAGCCATAAAAAACAGCATTTCAAAATAAACATCGTTTAGTGTCAATGAAAAGTTTGTACCTGGAAGAAGCTGATATAGAAAACACAATAAAAATTGAATATTTCTAAGAAATTTAGTAGGACGTGCAATATTTGACTCATGGCCAGTCTTGAGCAGTGCTGTCCGTGGTGCTGAGGCAGCTGTCACGATGTCGCTGTTTTAGCTTAGAACTAATAACTTAGTTGGTGAGACTACATGAATTTGGCATACTTTACCATTCTTCTGTGCTATTAGGTCAAAATTAGTTTTTCTGACCAAACACTAGCCCATATGATGAGCTCCAAAATCTCTAATGTAATATAATGAAATTAACACTAAATAGTTTTGTTGTAGGTATGAGCATCTATACTTACTGCTTCTATCAAAAAAAGCTATAAAAATGACCCTCAATCTTAAAAATAAACATGACAAAATGATCAGTTTAAGACAAATATGCAAACCAACCTTAAACGAATCACTAGCTATACATAATGACATATACACAATATATGCCTATAATTATGTTTTACTATTAATATTGCAGTGTACTGTATTACATTTAAATTGACTGTGAAAACTCCCACTGCAGCAGCACACCTGAATTATGGTACAGATTTGCACAAATTTTACACACTGGGGTAACATTGGTAACACTGTAATCTCACCATTTTGTATTTATAAGCAGTCTATAAAGACTTAACAAATGTTTGCAACACATGTAGCTGCAAGTGTGAGCAAATATGTAGGGATTTGAACAGTAGTGCTTCATCACAGAAGCATCTGTAACTGGTGTATAAACCGGTAATGAATAATTGACAATAATGTAAAGAAGTTGTAATAACATAAAATATGAATATGAACCATTTGTTTTTATTCATTGCTTAAATGCATCATATGTTCCCATAAAGAATGTATTTCAGTCTCCTTGACAGTCTGAACAAACACCACCCACTGATGAAGTTCATGAGATGTGATGCTTAACGTTCAGGGAGAAATCTCGTACCTGAATGAAGAATCTTTTGTCTGTCTATTGTTTTCTTAGGCAAGGCTAAAACTTTGAGCTTCACGACTTGCTATTACAACAAAGAAAAAGACTCATTTCAGTCTCTGAATGCCAACACTGAACGTGATGACATCACCACTTGTAGAATAGGGGCTTGATAAGATTTCTCACAATAATAATCACAAAAATTCCAACAACAACAACAGTAACAGCAATCATTAAAATATGATGAATCATGGCCCTAACTCTGACATATCTAATTTATCCAGAAGGACACTTCAGCCAAAGAAGGTGAAAGGTCACTGTCTTAAGCAGTATAACAACAGTGCTCTGTGTGTCCCTGCTGCTGAAATGAATGTTCACTCTGCCACACACACACACACACACACACACACACACACACACACACACACACACACACACACACACACACACACACACACAAAGCTTTCCATTTCAGTGCAATAACACATTTATTTCCTTGTGTCATTGTGCCTCAGCTGGCACAATGACACAAGAGAGCTGTGTGCCCGGCTCAAACGTGTGCATGAAACCAGCCTTAGGTAATGGATCTGTGCAGCCATTGATTGTATTGGTTTGATGCTGACGCCGCTCTGTCTGAAGGGGAGGGGTCTGCACAGAAACCCCTTCTTTGGGGGGTCTAAGGGCTGTTTTTTTTTTATGAATGAAGTGGATGCCAGCTGCGAATTAACAACACACTCTCTCAGTAAATCGACTGTGTCTGTGGGGGGAAGTTCAGCAGTTATGAAAATAAATGTTTTAGACAACAATGTGCATTTAGATGATATTACTGAAACGTTTCAGAAAGCTCAGAATGTGGCTGATATTCTCTGAGCATTAAGCTGCTTTCACAGTGCTACAGGACCGTGGGAAAGGTCCTCCACGTAAGGCACTTTATTCTTTGTGTCTGTTGTTCTTGTGTAATTGATCTCACTCCACGTCCATGGCCGAGTGCTTCAAAGCCCCACACTTTTTATGACTGCACCGTTCCACCAAGTGAAAACATGTCCTGTGCATCATTTTATCCACATTTCCTAAAACCCAGCTTGACACATTTGTATCTTTGAAGTGTGGGATCTCTACTAGAATTCAATAAAGTTATGCAGGTTTGAACAATGCAAGATGAAGACAGAAACTCTGGAGAATAAGCCTACTGTATGACCTCTGCATGATGAGGAGAGGGGAGAATACACTGGAGTCTTTCTTCATGGACATGTCAGACACCATTCATCATTCAGGTTTAGCTTTTAAATCCTCATGGTTACATTTAACTGTTGCTCTAAACAGAGAGACGTCATTCACGGATGAACTGGATTCATGTGTGTTCTAAACTAAAACAAATGCAGAAAAGGACGATTTCTAAAAATGCCCCTGAAATGTTCAGCTTCACTGAGGAACATGCAGAAGGAGACATTTCCCACTTGGAAATGCAAACTCACAACTTGTGATTTTCAATTTCACAAAAACAAATGCACAAAAAGAAAGAAAGTTGGGCCTAGACGCAGGCTGAGTAAATGCAGAAATAAGTTTGGAAAAAGTCCTTGATGATGAGCAGGCTTACAGCAGCTTGTGTTCTGTCTCACTCCAGCGTTGAGGATGCTGTCTCCCCAACATGAAGCGGCACTTCATATTTCACAGAGGTGAACTCTGAATGGCTGTTCAGTGTCCCACACTTTCCATTGAAACGTGTGAAAATGTGAATTTAATTCATAAATGCGGGCTGCCATGTCTGGCCCGCAGCCAGGATTCCGTCTCCTCTGTTTTCTCTGGCTCCCATCCAGACCCCCCCACCCCCGCCCCCACCCCTCCTTATCCACCCACGGGAGAGGTGATTTTTTTTTCTTCTTCTTTTTTCTTTTTTTAAACCCATCCTCATCCAGCGGAGCCTCGTTTTGGACTGGGTTATTATGCCCACACTTCTCAGGCGAGCCGTGCCGAGCTGCATGCTCCTGCCCGGTGCCGCGCTGTCGGACACTCCGCTGTCCCCGGTGTTCTGTCTCCTGCTCACTGAGCCAAACCTCCAACTAGTCACTGGGCTGTTTTAGCCTGTCCCCCTGCCTGTGGAAGACTTACGAGTGGACAACAGACCTGTGAATGTGGCTTTGAAACGATCCTCATCAGCTCCCCTGTTTCTTTCTTTCTTTTTTTCTTTTTTTTTTCTTTTTTTTTACGACAACGGAGGAACCGGGAACCATGAGCGGGCGCAGCGACGAGGCCGGCGAGAGCTCCGGCACCCAGGCGGAGCCTCAGAAGAGGAGGCCGGGGAGACCGAGGAAGCCCCAGAAAGTAAGTGTGTGTGTCTGTGCTGTTCATGGAAGGCGCTCTACAGACAGACAGACAGACAGACAGACAGACAGGCAGACAGACAGACGTCTCAGAAAGAATCAAATCCAGATTGTATCTGCACGGTTGTGACCGAGATGTGGTGCTTATATTGAGCCTTTTTTGAGTTGAGGTAAAACTTCAGCAATGAGGTAGTTAGATGGCTCTGATTTAGTCTGCTTTATGACACAGAGCTTATTCTGTCTTAGTTTCTAATTGTTTGTTTCCTGTTGACACTGAAGCAGGGTGTGAAATCCACCCTAACTTCTTCCTTTCCTATGCACCTAAAAGCGCTCCTGAAGTTCAGCTTCTCTGTGGGCTGGAGCGCAGTTTACAGCTGCTGTTTACACACATGTGTATGTATGAGTGCTGAAAACTTCCGCACATTGATGAGGAATGCGCCTCTATTCTCGGCTCTGCTCATGATTTTTAATTGACATGAGTAAAGAGAAAAGCATGGTGATTCATGGAATTCTGCGGCTCTTCCGTGAGTTGAATCAGAGATGCCATGACAAGTGAGCGCTTTGAACGTGTCCGTGTCAGTGTGTTTATAGGTGTGATTCATGGGTGACTCACTTTCAGACCAGGATTTGACACCAAAATCACGTCCATTGACACCACAGGCGATAGAAAGCGGACATTGCTGCTGTGTTCGAGGGGGTTTCTTTCAGAAACTCAGCAGTAGACTGCTGGTTTTTCCGCCTGCAGCTTGAAACATTATGAAGCGACACTGGCAGGCTGCACGGAGGTCAGCAGAAGAATACGACTACTGAACATTCAGTGTGACATTTAAGAGCAGAATCAGACTGAACATGAATCTCTGTCATTCATTTCCTGCATGGTGTGTGCAGATCAGAGGCAGGCACACACACACACACACACACACACACACACACACACACACACACACACACACACACACACACACACACACACACACACAGTTGTGCTTCTATACATGTATACAATGACCTATTGCATTTCCCAGCCCCTCACTCTAACCTCAACTAAATGCTCTTATTTCATGTTTTTAGCACTTATGTTTTACTAATCCCTCTTGTTTTATGTCTGACTCCTTACATTCACATCTTAGCACTTATTATTATTTATTCTTTTATTATATTGTACAAAGCTTGCTCTTTTTTAAGTAATGACAGCCTTAAATGTTACAGCAGAGACCCTGGAGAGAGAGGGGGGACTTTGATAAACATACAAGTTCCCGTGGCCGGCCTGCACCGTGGCCCAATCCACCAAGCACATTTTATTTAACATCACACTGGGCCAGTCTTTTAAGTATTCCCAAGGATCAAAGATCCTTTGAGCCCCTGAGAGCCTGTGCCCCTCGGAGTGCTCCCCCAAGAGCACTGCGCCCTTATCTAAATCTAACCTCAACTAAATGCCTAAGCCTGACCCTAAGCCTGACCCTAACCTAGACCTAATTCTAAACTAACACTTAAGACCACATCTGAACCCTCAAACAGCTCAGTCTGTATGAAAGTGAGGACTGATTAAAGAGTCCTCACTTTCCAAAAGTGTCCTCACTGTCAGAGACTAAAACTCAAATTGATTCTCATAAAGACAACTGTACAAGTAACACACACACACACACACACACACGCACACACACACACAAAACCTTTGTCCCTCTTTTGGACTTGAACCATAAAGCAATGATCAAGTGGGGGGTTTCAGACTTTTGTTTCCTGTCCTCAACACCCATGTCATGTTCCCCCTCCCTTTCAGGAGCCCAGCGGAGAGCCTGTCCCCAAGCGACCGAGGGGCCGCCCCAAAGGAAGTAAGAACAAGGGCCCCTCCAAGGCAGTGCAGAAGGTGAGGAGTCTGAGCACCTGAATGACACACACACACATTTGCTACGTTACTTTTGGGAACATTCATTAAATCGATACATGGCTTAAGGAGAGGACGTGTGCGGTCTAGTTCTAATTGTTCTGCTTGTTGTCATGAAGATTGTTTTAAACATGTTTAATTCTTTTATCTTCAGTTGGGATCATATCGCCTTCCAATAACTTTTGATATTTTGACTTTTGGTTTGCGTGACATTTGAGCTGCAAACCCTGTCTCAACTTTAATGGGACAAAATGAGACAATTACAAAACAAACACACTTCACATTTCATTCTTCCTTAACTGAAACCCCACCCCAAAACACACACACTCAGACACACACATGCACACACACACACGCCTGACTGATTCAGTAGTTTTTTAGGTTTGCCTGTTCAATCTAACGTATTCTTCCATGTAACAGCTGTGCCATATTTCCTCTTTAGTGAGGCTTATCATGTAGAGCTGAGTTTGTGTCAAAAATGAGTGGATTTAAATATTTTTGAGGTCATAGTAAGTGGTGGGCTTTTATTAGATTGCACTATATTACCACATATTTCTGTTGCTTTTGCTCCATTCATGTATATAAATCAGGATGGATTACATGAATACTAGAAACACCTTTCAGTAAAGAGGATCTATCAACTGTCTGGGTGTGATTATGTTTACTTTTCCTTTGATTACACACTTTCTGATTTAAATTGAAATTGTACCAAATGTCACACGATTTTATATGTGTACAGCTGCAAATAACATTTAGAATTGAGAAAGTTTGGCTTCTTTTGTTCAGTAAAAAAAGTTGTGGACAGAAACATTGATATTCTTGTAAAAGTGTGTAAATAAAGTGTTCTGCCACCATGTATTTTGGAATTGGACAGACTTGTATAAAATAGATCATGTATATTCTAAAAAAAGGGCACAAATTTCCTCACAGCAAAAAGGCCAGCAGCTGTAATTTCCTAATCTAGATTTATTCATTCAATCACAGTTCTTTCCCTTCCTTTGTCATCTCTGCCTGAATAATTGCAGCCGGCTCTTCTTAATGTGAGAGAAGCAAATCTTTTTTTGTGTGGTGATTTTCATTCTTACAAATGATCTAGACCTTCTCATGATCACAGAATCTTGGCTGATACTGAATGATCATGTTGTCTTCTTGACCCTTGTCCACCTGGTTGTTGCTTTTTAAACAGGCAGGGGTGGTGACGTTGCTATTTTATATAAAGAAAACTACAGATGTTCCAGCTGTGATCTGGGGCTGTTAAGCACATTTGAAGCCCTTCCTTTCCTGAAACCTCATTGTCTGCACTTGATAATATATGCATCACTAGAAATGTTCCCATTTTTTTCAGTGAATTCTTTCATTGACTGTTCTGAGCTCTGCCTAGATTTGGCAAACTAGGACACTTTAATATCCATGCCTGCTGCCCTGATGACCCTGGGCTCAGAGTTTTTAAACCTTATCTAAAGGACAGGTATTATCCCATGATATAAAGATTCCAGGTGTCAAATCTGAAGATGCCTTTATCTCTGACCCACAATGCCAGAAATTAGCTGCCACCCCTGAGAAATGTGGAGAATTTCTTCCCTTCTTCTCTCGGAAGATCTCAAATATCAGAAGCTGCATTTCTCCCACAGATTCTCCAATTACTGTTGATAAGCCCTGTGCAGTTTCCCTCTGCTCATTTAATCCAGTCTCTCCATCTACCCTAACTGATTTGGTAATAAAAGCGACACCCTTGACCTGTCCTTTGGCTATCAGCAAAATCTCTAAAGAATGTTTTTAAGACACTGCAGATTTGAAACTGCTCTCTGTCGACAGGTTCTATTCCTGAATCTTTTAAAACTGATTTGTTCAACAGCCTTTACAAAATGCTGTCTGTTCATGCCTGTGATTTTACCCATATTACACCTATTTCTAAGGTCCAATTTTAAGATTTTAGAAAAGGTTGTAGGAGATCTATTTTTGAGAAATTCCACTGTGCTTTTAGAAAAACCATAGCAGTGAAACTGTGCTTCATAAGGTCTTAAAGGACGAATTGCTGTCACCTTATGCTGGCCATAAATCGATTCTTGTCTTACGCACAGCATTCGATGCCATTGACCTTGATATCAATTTCCATTTTAATGCACACAATACTCAGCTCTGTCTAAGCTGTGACCCTGCAAACAACTATCAGAACACCGTCAACCTGTTAACCGCCTTCATGGCATCCACAAGTTGATGTCACAGAATTTCCTGCAGCTACATGCTGATAGGACAGAGATAATGATCATAGGTACACAAGATAGTGCAAATACCCCTTTGTCAAGCAGCCTTGGCTCTCTGTCTCATCCAATAGCTCAGCATTGCAGAAATCTTGGTTTCATTTTTGATCAAAGCCTCATCTTAGACAAACATGTCCAATCAAAGACCATTTCTTTCCACCAAATAGCTGAAAACTGTTATCGATTAGACTACTGTAATTCCTAGATTTGACATCAGTAAAAAATCCCCGTCGCTCTTTCAGTTCATCCACAAATTTTCTGCCTTGATTTTTACTCAGACTAGGAAACGTAATCACATTTCACTGCTCCTTGCTTTCTTGCACTAGCTCCCTGATGCATTCAGAATTGATTTCAGAGCTATTATTGGTTACTTACAAAGCCCTGAGAGGCCTTTCCCAAAGTTATTTTATGGCCCTGTCTTCCTTCCTGCTCCCTGAGATCCTGGGATTGATCTTTCCTGGTTGTTCTAAGGTCCAGATTAATACACAAGTGTGACAGAGCCTTTGCAGTGAGGGCTCCTGTACTTTGTTCCTGCATGAGGAGATCAGGCTTGCAAGCTTTTTGATGATTTCATTTAGTTTATGACATTTTAGTTTATTTTGCCCTGTTTGTGTTCTGGTTTTATTGGATTTTATTGAAGTTTATTATTATTATTATTATTATTATTATTATTATTATTATTATTATTATTACTGCATCAGTGCCAGCACTAGTTTTGAAAAATTTCACACAGTACTGAGCTCTCCTCCTGACCTATTGATTGTTGGACACCGATCAGTTAGAACATGGATGAAAGGGTGGAAATGTACACATCTTTATGGATGTTGGTGTTTGTGGTTAACACAAAAACATGAAACTGACGCCTGTGCACATTGTTCCAGTTCTAAAAAGCACCTCAACACTTAAAAAAACTAAATCTTCCTATAACAGGAATCCACTTTGGCTGTAAAAATGCAGTTTAAAACATAGATAGATATGAAAACACAGAAATAGATCAATGTATTTGTGCATCCTTGTTGGTAGAGACATGCAGCCATAACAGCATTCTCACACACTTGTGTACATTTTTCCACATGGAGACAGTGTGCATGAGAGATAGAGGTGATGAATGAGAAAAGATTAAAGTGGCAAAGAAAAACTGATCCAGAGAGAACCTTTGGAATTTTTGGGTTGTGGTACTGATACATTTGAGCGAGGCCGAGGCAAGTCCCTATGTCTTCATTCATTAGTTAGATGAAGCTGTGTTAGGCTCATAATGACAGCTGCCTTAGTGCTCCATTGCCACCATGAACCACTGTAAACATTCCCAGCACTTTGAAAAGTGAACCACTCTGCTCTCACCGTAATCCAGTCTCATCTCATCTGGCATTGTTATGATAAACAGTGAAGTTATCAATCTTTCCAGATGAAACGAGTTCTGGATCAGCCCACACCTTTAGCATATACTTTTAAAAAGTTCACTTCCCCTCCCAATATTAATCACTCGGGCAATCTCTGACAGATATCATGGCAGCTTGTTAGAAGAAACAATCAGCACTCTTTGACTAGAAGACTGCTTACCTGACTGCAAAGTACAGACTAGTTTTTACACCATTCTGAAAACATAAGTCATGATTTATAGAACATGTCATACTTATAGTTGGATCTGAACTAACATGTTTATATCAGATTATTACATATATTGTTGTGAATGCAGCATATGATGCTAAACTTGTAATGAAAGAACTGCAAACTTCCATTAGCAAACAACAGACTACACATCCAGAGGCAGCCTTTGTTGTGGGTTACTTCAAATGCTACAGCCTGAAGACTGTACTCTCATGCACCACTAGATAAGACAAGACTTTGGACCATGTTTACACCAACATGGCTGTTGGTTTGGCCGCAGAGACCAGATGCTGTGCTACAGCACTGGTTTGAACACAGAGACTGGAGAACTTTTGCCATTCAGGCCACTCTGGACTTGTTCACAGACATTGATTCATATGCATCCTCCATTCTGGACTCTGTCAACACCAACATCAATAGTGTCATCAGCCTCAAATGGATTACAGTGTTCCCAAGGCAAGCCCAAACGACCTGCTGCGCTCACTTCCACCATCATGTAGTGCTTGGAGAGGCTGGTCTTGGCTCATCTCATAACCCCTCTGCATATTGGACCCCATCTAATTCGCCTACTGCCAAAACAGCTGTATGGAGGATACCATCCCCATAGTTCTACACCTTTCCCACCTGAACAACAACAAAACCTATGTGAGAATGCTGCTCATCAGCAGCATCAACAGTTCAGCATTCATTATCATCACCACCTGAGATCTCTGATCTCATCAATCTTGGCATCAGCACCTCCATCTGCAACGGGATATGGGACAACCCAACCAACAGACCTCAATATGTAAGATTAGACAAACACACATTCCCAACCTTCAGGGTGAAGGTTGAGGAAGTGTGCTGAGTTCTGTGCTGAGTCCTCACCTCTGGTCCCTCTTCACCTACGACCCTGTGCACTGACTCAAAAACAGTGAGTCCCACAGGGAGGAAGTCCAGCAACAACCTGGACCTCAGTACCAAGAATATCAAAGAACTCATTGGGGACTTCAGAAAGACCAAAACTGGTACACACCTCCGTCTGGATCAGTGGGATGGAGGTTGTTTCTGGGTGTCTATATCTCAGAGGACTTCTCTTGGACCTTCAGTATTTCAACCCTGGTCAAGCAGGTTCATCAGCATCTCTTTTTCTTGAGGAGACTGAAGAAGGTCCACTTGTCTCCTCATATTCTGAGGACCATCGAAAGCAACCTAACTGCATCACAGTATGGTATGACTAGTGCCAAGTTCATTCCCTGTGATCTGTTCTTCATTGTGTAGGCCTAAACAAACAAATCATTATTCTATTAAACCAAGATGGATTTCATTCAGAGTTTCTGTTACAAAAAATGTTGTGGATTTTAGCTTCCTGGACAAATGACTAATGAGGCAACAATTTTTGAAACTGGTCCAGCATTGACAAAGAATGCTACAACCGCGAAATGGCAGTGTAATGTCACTAGGTGCACCATCAGTGAACAGGCCTGACAACATTATGGAAAGGATCCCTGCAGAGATAGACCTTTTCGTTAAAGAGTAAAATCCTTTTTGTTTAACCAGAAACAGCCTATACTGCTCATCCCAGAGCCACCAGACTCCATTTACAGAAACAGTCATTTTATCATCATAAAACACACGTCAGTCAGACATGACACTCAAAACTAACTCTGGTTTGAAATAAACCCTTCATTGACAGAGTTAGGTGTGAAGATGTCAGGAGCAGAGCGAAAGGGAGGGCAGACATCAGAGAGGCATGAAGTATTTTTTCAAACCCAAATCACAATCCTTCCCACTGCTGTCATTTTTCAGCCTAAACCTAACCAAATTTTAACTGCAGCAGTGGTTGATCAAAAAATGGTTACATTTTTTTTGCAAGGGTGATCTGTAATGATCTTGCAAGGTGATCCTGATGAAAGGGGCATCAGATCCCTGCATTTTCAGGGCTGCTGCAGACGTGCTGCGTCTCGCTGCTCAGACATATAAAACACACTGATGATTAATTGAACAGGGTGTTGTCTTTCAGACCATTAAATCTCCACATTAAAAATGCAGCAGAGAACTGGAATTACAGTGCACAGATTGGCTAGCCAGCATTGTGATGTGTCATGATAGAGACTTGCCAATGAACAGCACATGACATGTAAGGCTGTCACAATTGGCAAGAAATGATTCAATTATTCCTTCAAAAAAACAAAAAACAAAAACACATCACGTCTGCATTATGTCTATAAGAGGGCAAACCAATATGAGAGACATACTATGTTGTAGGTCTATTTATTGCAGCATAAACATCTTTAAAAGATCTGCATTATACAGTAAAACTTCATTTTAAGACCATAGAGCTCTGTCTCTCTCTCTTTATCTGTCTCTCTCTCTCTTTGTGCCATGGCTGATGTTACAATGAGAACCGTGAATGCGCTGGCTCTCTTAGCAAGATCAAATGAAGGATTTAAATTTGATATGTTATTTGATAACCTATTTTTTGTTCATGTTAGGTAATCCTCATCCTGGTGAGATCTACTGACTGCAATCTAAAGTATTTCCAAGCAGGGATTTTTAGATTGCTCAGTGTACAAACCACTCTCTCTGCACCTGAGCTTCGTCATGAACTCTCATGGTTATGTTGAATTTTTTGCTACTTGTAGTCTGACCTATATTTCATTTTCAATCAGTGAAAGTGACATGAGTGCAGTTTTTGTTCTCTTCTGTCCTGTCTGATCCACGTGTTCTGGGGGATATCAATTTCCTGGACAAACGGCAGAAATTCTGGTTAAATATTATTTCTTTTATAGAGTTTATGGACCCTGTTTTCCCATGTTTTTCTGTCCAAGTGACTAATGGGGATGACTGTTTTTTTTTTAATTCCAGTTAGTCCACTATTGAGTGACAGTGCTGCAGGCAGCAGCCCTGAAACGGGCTGCAATGTAGTCCCTCCAGGCATTTGTGTGCTGTCATTGTACGCCCACTGTAAAAGTGTTTATTTTTGCCACTGACAGACTCAGATTGTTATTCTAAGTTTCTGACACCATTATGGAAAGGATCCCTAAAGAGAGAGACCTTTTTGTTAAAAAGTAAGATCCTTTTTGTTTAACGAGAAACAGCCACTTCAGACACCATTCCAGACCAGACCAGACACCATTCAGAGGAACAGTTATTTTATCATTGTAAAACACGCTTCATTCAAATTGACAGAAACACGATAAAATTCACCACAAAGTTGAAATATCAGGAGAAAAGTGAGAGAGAGAGAGAGTGGAGGATGGAGGAATACAGCATGTAGAGCCAGAATGTTTTCATAGGACATTATGACCAAATAGATTTAAATATGTCAGACTTTGGTTGTACAGTAACTTAGCATTGTAGCTTAATACAATTCTGATTCTCTTAAATGGAAGGTTCTGAACCAGCCCCTGCTCCCACTTGATGCGACCTGATAGTTGTTCCTTTTATTTGATGATAAAAGCAGCTCATTTAAAGGACCAGCAAAAAAAAGTTAATGCACACCAAAGACTAAGTAATGACATGGCAATGACGTATACTGAGGAGACGATGATGACACTGACCTCCAGTTACTTTATGAACAATGTTTCAACCACACTTGGTCTTTCTCAAGCTCAGTTTAAGCGACATTTTCTTTCTTTTTGGCACATAACACTACAAGTTGTTGTACATAGATGCATTGGTTAGATGGTTTTCTGTAGTGGGATACTGATTCTGCTCAGTTAGAGAGCAGGTAATGGGATGCAGTTTTTTCCCTGTGAATTCACTCATATAAGACAACCCAGCTGTGGCCTTATCTTGTACATTAATATAACATGTATATATCAGTCACATACTGTACATTCTATAAACACCAGCACAGTCTCATTGGTTTCTAAGAGTTGATCATCCACACTGAAAGGTCAGAGTGACAGAAAAAGACCTTCCTTCTTGTTAATATAATAATATTCACCAAACAATAGAATTGTGCATTGCCACCAACAAACCATGAAACGTAGAGTCGTAGGTAGAAGTGGAGTACTTCAAAATGAATGGAAGTACTATTAAAGCACCATATAACTATAGTGTCTTCTTTCCTCCAGTGTTGTGTGATTGGTTGTAGTGAAAGACTTGTACCTTGGAAAATATACCTGCTTGTTACTTAATGCTCACTGAAAAAGCCATATGTGTGGAAATTGAATTGAAACATTGTGCAAGCTGCCAGTCTAGGCTTTGAGGTTTTACTGACCATTAACAGATAACCTACAATCACCATATGAAGAACCCACAAAGACCAGACCAAATCACTGTCCAAATTTAAACAAACCAAGGTGATTCTTAAATGTATCATGGCTAGTTAGCAGCTTTAAAGGTGCAGCCTGTAAATAAGATAAGTTCCATATTGCCAGAAGCCATATAAAAAGTTGCCTGAGGAAGGTTAACAATTGTAATTGAATGGTTTTTCTTTTTTGAAAAGCCCAGTTATCCTGTGTACACCACAGTGTGAGCCACTGCTTAGAGTGGATGGCCAAAAGAAAGAATAATGTGTTTGCATTAATGTGGACATGGTTTAAGATGTCTTACTATTGGTTTTTTGACTCTGGGTTCCTGCTACTTTGTGACCACGCTGGGTGGCTTGTACTCAGTGTCAGACTGACAAAGGAGCTGGTGTTGTTTACTGAGCCAAACAACTGCAGAAAGCCACAGACAAGCCCCAACACCACCATATCACTGATACTGACCTTTTGCTGGTCATCATCTGCAAAATTCATCGCAGCTCAGCAATTTGATTTCACCTGACTCCTGCCAACTAGAGCCATGGAGCCGGGATATATCAGATGAATTATTGACACTGGTCTGGTCTTGTTAATCGTGGATGACTTCAGGCCTTGGCCTTCTGGCTGCAGTGGACGGTCTGCGGGGCTCTATCGCTTCTCATTCCCACAAATGTCAAATCATTCTGTTATCTTAGTAAGAAAGGTAATTCCCTCCCCTCAAGCCAAACAAACAGGGACATTCCAGTTGGAGGTATCCATTTCACAGTAAGGGAATGCTCTGTAAACATACACGCTTGCCGCTTTCTTCAGGCAATGTCCATGCTAATGTGGACACATTTGAAAATGGTTTTCTCTTTGTTTCAGCCTACCATCTACAATAAGCATATTGTGTCATGGAGCACTGACTTTATAGTGGCATATCAATGTCAAACCTGATGGTGATGATAGGACAAAATTCATTGAGTGGTTAATTTAGACAACAGAATAAATAGAGTTAAAGTGAAAAAAGAAACAGTCCCACAATTCCACTGAAAGTACATGCATCTTAATATGTAATTATTATCCCAGCAATTTTGACAATTGCAGTGACTGAATTGAAGCTCAAAGAGGCAGCAGGCACTGATTCAAGCATATAAAGGGGATAGGAAACATGACAACGGTTAAATAAAAAGTGTTCAGGAAAGCATATGATTATCAAAATTAATACTCCTGCCATAAGGGGACATATTATTGTTGGAGTTCTGCCAGGGTTTGGAAGTTGGCAAGTTGAGACCTGTGGGGGAAGTCCAGTACATGCTACTGATGCTACTGGTACAGTACAGGTGTTGAATATAGCCAGGCTGCGTAGTGTTGATTGTTATATGTTTGATTGTGTTTTCCCTTCCTTCCAGGCAGTCACTGCTTCCTGTTCATTTCAGTACAATATGAAAGCCAGTTTGCAACGACAATAAATACTACTACTAATAATTTGTTACTTTATACTTTTATTTATACGATATCAGAACCATAATGTTTTACTGTATGTGCATTTGTATTTTCCTGTGCCTGCCTTTTGAGGTTATGTTCCACTATATAAATGTGCTATGTATTTTTATTTTGTCTTATGTCTAGTGAACATTTGTGAAGTCTGGAATTATTCCTTTTCATTGTCAACAAATCTCCTGACTTCTCTACCCTGCCTGTGACACTCAGCCCCAAACCCATTGTTTCCTACTGTAACAGGTGTATTCAGGATGCAAATGCAGTACCACCTACTGAAGACATGAAACTTTCCATCAGTTTTAATAAAAAGGCTCAGTAATTTCTTAAAACAGCGAGGTACTCTAGTTTTTAACAAATGTTTTCCAAACAGAATAAAATGCATTTGTGCATTTGTTGGGGACTGTTTTCAGCAGTGGACTAATCCACATTTTATGCTGTCATGAGGATTGTGCAGGATGCAGGATGGTGTACAGTGTGTATTCATTGCAAGGAATTATGTCACCCAGTGCAGCGATGTGGCTCCCTGATGTGTTTTTAATAGTTTTTGGACAACAGTGGAGCTCTCAGTCTCAGAGGAATAAAATATATCAGGCTTTCAATACACATTGTCTCTAGTGCAGATGCAGATCTTAGAAACACAGCTCATAAGTATAGTTCATTTAAAAAAATAAAAATACTTAGTAATTTCCTAAAACAGCTGCTGACTAGGTTTTGGCTCAACTGCAGCAAAGTGGCACCAGTTCTAGAAATGTGACTATCAGTCATTGACTTACTGATTGAGTGAGTTTCATTATTGCTGTGGAGTATTGGAGTTTCCTCATTGGTTGTTGCTCTTTTAAAATTAATAGGTGTGAACAGTCCTCAGTTTACATTTGTGCCAGATCAAATGAAATTCCCTCCAGGTGTTCCTGAAGTTCACAATCACAAGAAAGGGACACCTTGACCATTGACTGTTGACCACCAAAATGTAAGTTAATGCTTGAGTCCAAGTGAACGTCTCACCTAAATTTGAAGAAATTCCCTGAAGGCATTCCTGAGACATCAGGTTCACGAGAATGAGACAGATGTGAGGTCACAGTGACCTTGACCTTTGACCACCAAAATCTAATAAGTTCTTCCTTTAGTCCATGTGAATGTTTGAGCCAAATTTGAAGAAATTCCCTCACAGTATTCCTGAGATACCGTGTCCATGAGAATGAGACTGGAATGTCCTAACTATGTGTGTACATATGTACGTTTGTAAGTTTGAACGTTTATTGTAAATAGGTGTACACACACACACACACACACACACACACACACACACACACACACACACACACACACACACGTATGTACATACTGACAATGTACTTCAGTATGAAGCCTCCTTATTCTCTGATTTGCTCCCGTTTTCTCCGTTAAATGTTTGTTATTAAGCTGCTAATACAAGTGTGACACTCCCTGTATCTGTTTCAAATTAAAAGTCCTATCAGTGGACAGACTCCTTTTATTTCCTAACAAGACTTTCATTCTGAAACATTTGCAGAACCGTGTTGTGGAAAATTCAGTGACTTGCACTGTTGCCACTTGGTACTTCAAATGTAGCTACTGCTATCTTGTGGCACTTGTACGTTGCTACAAAAAACAGTTTGGATGAGACATTAACACATACACCAAAAAAGAACAATAACACATCACGAGTAATCAACAAAAATCATGGTTATATTGTTGAATTTACTCAATTAAAGTGATGGAAATATACATTATATACACACCAATTATATAATGTATTCTTGTAAAAAACATGCTCCAACAAGCTGGAAAATACTATAAACTTTATGTACTGTATGTCATGCTCTTACTTTTCAGTCTGTATAAACTGTTTAATATACTCAAATCAAACATCTTAAAATATTTGTGGAAAGTAGAGATCTTGCCACTGCATTTAAATGTAGCTTAACCATGTCATGTGAACTCTGCTACATCAGTACATTTTAAGAACAAATAATACTGGAACCACAACACAAAACTGCAGATGAACCTTTAAACACTACTACTGACTATCCATGTAACATTTTGGCCACTATTTGACACCAAATCACAACAGAAGTTGTCTCAGGACACTTTCCACATAGATCAGGTCAGGACCATAGTCTTAATCTACAGAGACCCAACAAGTCGTCCATGAGCAAGCACTTGGTGACAGTGGCTAAGAACAAAACCAGGCTTTGGGTGGGTGGCCATCTGCCTTGACTGTTTGCTTACAGGGGTAGAGGGTTAGAGAGGTGGAGAGAGGGAGAGAAAGAAAGAGGCAATTTATATATACTACAGTATATAACTATGTGCTATATTTATGCGCATAGTATATGTATATATCAGTATCAGATAGTATATGTACATAATAACCATGTTATTAATGTAATAATTATAGAACTATGAGTAATAGTAAAAGCAGTGATAGTGGATGTCAGGCAGGGCCACAGCAGGAGGCACAACCATAATCCACAAAGCAGGTGCAGCCACTATCCAAGGGAACCTCCGAGATGAGAAAGCACAAAGACTATGGGGAAGAAGCCAAGTTAGTAACATGCCTTAGTATGACATGAATGCATACAGACCGAGATGGACAGAAGTTGAGAGGAGCTTGGAGAATCATAGGAAGTCTCCCAGCAGTCAAATTCTGTCACAGTATAAGTAGGAGCTGGTCCAAGGCAAGCCTGAGCCAGCCCTAACTGTAAGCTTTATCAAAAAGGAACGTTTTAAGCCTACTCTTAAACGTAGAGAGGGTGCCTGCCGTCTGGACAAAGACTGGAAGACGGTTCCACAGGAAAGGAACTAGATAAAGGCTCTGGCTCCCATTTTAGTTTTGGAGACTTTAGGAACCATAAGTGAGCCTTTGTATGCATTCTGGGGACGCAATGTTCTAATGGGGTAATAGGGTAATATGAGTTCTGTAAGACATGATGGTGCTTGACCATTTAGGGCTTTGTAGGTAAAGAGATGGATTTAAATTATATTTTGGATTTCACAGGGAGCCAGTGCAGAGTGGCTAATACAGGAGCATCATGTTTGCACGTTTGTTCTGTATCAGCTGGAGAGTACTTAGCAACATATTGAGGTGGCCTAATAGTAAGGAACTGCAATAATCCAGCCTGGAAGTAAACAATGTGTGCACTAGTTCTTTTGTATTTTTTTGAGACAAGATGTGTCCTAGGTTCAAAAAGGCAACCCTAGCTTTTAGCTTTACATGGGAGTTAAAGGACATATCCTGATCAATGATAACTTCCAGATTCCTTACAGTGGTGCTGGAGGCCAAACCAGTGCCATCCAGACTAGCTATATCATTAGATAGTGAGTTTCTAACGTGTTTAATGCCAAGTACTTTGACTTCAGTTTTCTCATAATTTAGTGACAGAAAGTTGCTGGTCATGTGTGTATGTCCTGACCATACACAATGCAGCCATCTATTAGGTTTCAGCCTAGTTTTGTTAGCAAATATTACTGAAAAAGGAGTAAATACAGTAGTGCATCTGTTGGGAACTATTTTCAGGGACAGTGCAAAGTGGTTTAGATAAACTGGATAAACTGTTTTGTCCCACTGGCAGTGTTTTTTGACCTGTTGGACTGCCAACAATGGCTGTCGAGAAGGCACTAAAAATGTGGCTCTCAGAAACAGTTCTGTGCTGGGAATATTGATAAGATAGCCACACTAGACTTTTTGACTTTATTCATACACTTTCTGTACAAATGGAATGGCTATGAAATGATTAATACATTTTTCTGCACAGCAGTCAGCCTGAAGTGACTCTTTGTATTATCAGAATTTGATCCATTAGGTTCAATCAAGAGTAAAAAGTCTTGAAGAGCTGGAGCAGTAAATTTTTTCTGTTCCATTTGTGTTCTAATGGTCTGCAAAATGAGAAAACCCTATACGCTTTCATTGGAAGAAAGCACCATATTGGAACATAATATGTAGTGCTATGAATACATCCATAGTATGTGTCGCTTTTTATCTTGGCTGATTAGGTGTTGTATGTACAATTTTAATGTCATGGACTGATAGCAAGGATAAAGACTGATCACATTGCTCCTAATCTATGTCCTCACAGAAAGCCGAGGCAACTGGGGAGAAAAGACCGAGGGGGCGACCCAGGAAATGGGTGAGTCAGTGTTTCTCTTAAGGTCTGAGCTTGTGTCTGCTGCTGGCATGCTGGATACTGGAACACATGTACACAACAAAAGACATGCTGTGAAGAAGGAGTTGTGTCAGTTGATGAAATCTATTTCTGACAGGAGGTAAATGTGCATGGGAAAGGAAATGATTTTATTACTACACATTTGTCATTCAAAAGCATTCTGTTACCTGACGAGTTCTCTCAGTTGGTATGTTTCCAGGTTTTAGTCCATATTGAGATGGGCTGTTGCACTGAACATTTTGTCGTCCTTTCTCATTATTTACTTTGTTTACTTTACTCAAGTTTCCTCTCAGGTTGTTGCTGGTCTCTGTGTGTTCAGGGAGATTTCCAAAATGCTCATGTTATCAGTCAAAGAAAATGTTTACTCTCCACGCTGACCGCAGGAATACTTAAATAATTCCACTGACAGCTTGAAGGCCTCAGTGTTTATCAGCTCTAAAGTAACAGGCCTGATTGATTGTGCAGTGAAAAGCAGAAGGCAGAAGTGCCACTAGGAAGGGTGAGGAGACATGCAGGGAATGTGAACTTTTTCCTGCATATATCATATTTTTATTTGTCAAAGTGGGGGAAAAAATTGGACGTCTACAAGAACAAAGTTCATAAAGTCTATGTTTTATATTTATTTTATTTTCCTGGAAGGAATGGTGTGTTCCACGAATCAACTGTCAGCATATTAGTATATTCTCCACTGTTCACATTGCTGGGTTACTGGTGCGAGCACTTGCTGAGACTTATCAGCTCCATGCGGTGGATTTAAAGTCTGCGGCAAGTAAATTAACTGCACATGCATGCACACTGAATTCTTAGCCTTTATGGCCTCCTTCAACAACAGTCCACAGACTTTGCAGACTTTATAGCCACGTTTCCCCCAAGCAGTTCAGTGTGTTATACATTAGAGCAGTTATTTTTGCATTTCCATTGTTAACAGTTGTTCTACCAATAGAACCACTTCATTCTATCCCTTTTTTCATTACCCACCTGTTGAGGTACCCAGTACACTGACACAGTACTTAAATGTGCAGCTAGAAACACTGCAGTCCCTTCATTGGTCAGAGAGAATCAGTGCAACCAGAGTAGTCATCTTGTCGTCTCCGCTCTGATGTAGGATTTCCCAACTCACCTGTTTTTTAAGTAACAGAAAGTAACTGAAGAAAATTTTTTGTGCTCTTCACAAACTGCTAATGGGTATCTGCGTATCACTACATCACTCAAAGTGACAGTGTCTTTGTATGGTAATGTATTTGTATTTTTATTGTATGCATTTTGTTCTGGGCGGCACGATGGTGCAGCAGATGGTGCGCGTGCCTCACAGCAAGAAGGTTGCCGGTTCGATCCCCGGGTCGGGCAGGGCCTTTCTGTGTGAAGTTTGCATGTTCTTCCATGGCATGCGTGGGTTCTCTCCGGGCACTCCGCATTCTCATTAGGTTAATTAGTGACTCTAAAAAGGTGTGAGTGTCAGTGTGAATGGTTGTGTGTTTGTACATGTTGGCTTGAGATCGGCTGGGGACCGGTTCAGGGTGTACCCCACCTCTTGCCTGTTGACAGCTGGGATAGGCTCCAGCCCCCTGCAACCCCGAAAAGGGGTAGACAATGGATGGATGGATGCATTTTGTTCTTTTGAATTGATTTAAAGGTAAGGTCATCTGTTGTGATGTATGTTGGTCATTATTTTTCACTCAATTAAGTAAAATTAATGTAAGTTCTTTTACTTTGTTGCACACTGATAATGACCTTAGGGTCTCAGGCCAACTTATGCTCTGCTGTATTTCTACTGTGTACCTTGTGTTGTGCAGTTACCAGATAATTTTTCTGTCTGTGAGTACTACAAACCATTGTGCAGTGTTTTAACATCTGATTAGCCTTTAAACATATTAATCTATCACTTCAGATGGATTTCCTGAATTGTATTTCACTGTGCTTTAAACAAGAAATTATGTTGATTGGCTGCTGGATTTCACTGTGGACTGATAATCAGTGGAGAGCAATGGTCACCTGGAAGATAGGAAAACACAATGGTTAAAATGATTGGCAATAATGCAAAGACATCTGTAGTAAATGGGTTGAAACATGTAAAAACAGTGGTGTCTTTTCTCTGGAATTTATTGCAATAATGAAGGTAATTTAACAGTATTATGATTCAGCCTGACACCTGTTCTGTCAAAGCAGCAACACCACCAAATCAATTTCTCAACTCAGCTGCAGGCCGCCACTCAACCCTTGGACTGAACTGATAAAACAGTTGAGGCTTACCGCAGTGTCCCCTTTGTAGTGCTGCTGGCCACTGTCTGCACATCCCAGCTACACACATTCACCCACACAGTGACTCCACTGCTTTATGTCAACTGTCTGGCAGAACTAGACAGGCTGGACTGCAAACTGGTCAGTTGTGTATTATAGATAGTGCACCTTTTTCACTGAATTACAGGTGCTGTCTTATAGCTGCTATCAGGGTATCAAGATATGTCTCAGCCATTATAAGGTGGGTTCTGTGCCAACCCCCTGCTTTTGATGGAATGAGCGGATATATATAATGGATAGATCAATACCACTGTATATTATAGTACAGAATACATTTTTGTGAATTGAAACATTCCAAATATCTGGCAAGCAGAAGGTGAGTTGTGGCCTTTCAGTCAGCTGGTGCAGGGGCTCTATGGGGTTTGTATGTGGGTTATTAAGCATCATCCACTGTATACCTCTGTAACACAGCTGGCAGGAACTGCTAGGGTTAATCAGACTTGGCTGACCAGAGTCTGTCCCTCATCACTATGTCTTCTTGCTCCTCCACTGCCTGGCTGCAGGTCCTGTCCTCTGTGTGCAGGTGCTGAGATGGATAGACAGACCTCTGCCAAGCTGACCAGCTTCCTCTGCTGGTAAAAGCTTCAAGGGGGTCTGCTCTCCAATAGATTACATTCATCAGTTGTGCACAGCAGTTCCCCTTTTCTGTTGCCAAATGGCTGCTGTCCATTGGATTTTATGTGTTGGTTCCTCTACAGGCAAGCTAAAGTCTTTGTTCCTGTTTGTAGCCCTATTACAATCAAACGTTGGCATCCTCAACATTTGGCTGCCTATATGAAATTCCCTCTTGTCATGGCAATAACAATAAAAATTGTAAAACAAAAGTTGCCTTGATAGTGCTGCATTTTATTGAAGGAAACGCCACAGTGCTCACTTACTGGTATGGGACTAGTACCTTGTGTTTTGTACTGTAATGAGACTGCTCTAGTTAAAGGTGGAATTTTCTCATGCACGTTCAGAGTAAATAGCTTTATTCTGTTGGTGAAATTGTCGTTGTCCCAACCATCTCATCCTGTCCTGGATGTAGGACAAAGGATGGCTAAAGGATGCATGTCATGGAGGTTAGTCTGTAAGTTCAATTTAGTTGAGCTGTGGCTGAAATCTGGCTCTAGAAAGCTCTCTCCATTGAAAATAATGGCTTTGTTGTAGAATTTCCTTCAGTTAGATAAATCTAGTTAAGAGTTCTTTTCATTGAAGATTTAGCACTAGAACAATCTGCACAACCTTTCAGCCAATGGCAAAAGGTCAGCCAAATAATTATATTATTTAACTTTGTGGTATCTAACCATGCAGGTACTTGCAGCTCTGTTAGATCCATCCATCAGAGATTTCCACTGCTAACCCAACTGTGAAGTATTGACAGTTTTCATTGAAACTGCTCTTTACCCAAGAAAGCATCCCAGTGTGTTGATCAGAAGCTTGATTTCCCTGAGTAATTAAAACACAATGCTGTTGAGTTTTTTGGAATGTGCATGGATCTTGTGATACTTTGAGGAGCACAAATGAAATCTCCTTCACTTCTTCTGCACTGTGGAAAAGGCCCACAACCTTAGGACAGAAAATATCTAGATTTTTGAATAATGGGCTAACTCACTTTTAAGGTGGTAAACTGCAGATCTCTGTGAGGGTTCTTCTCACAGGTCAGAACTACCCACCTCTGCAGGTAGTGCAGAGTTCTGCTGCCACAGTATAAGACCCTGTGATACATTATACATGATTATATATTTTGCTGCCTTTTCAGTGAGCCAGAGGACTGCTTGAGATCCTCTATTGTTAAGGATCCTTTAAATTTGTTTTTTAAAGAATTGTCGCCAAGAAGTGATAATTACATTTCAAGTTTGAATATGTTGATCTACATTCCACAGACTCTCAGCATCTGTTAGTAAGTTTCATTACAGCCAATAATAGACATAATGGACATCATTTTTTATTGTAGACAGGAGCCTATTTGTCATGGAAAAAGTATGTAAATCAGTAAAAAAAAGTCTGAAAATATCGTACTTCATGGTCAGGTTCAATGCAAAATTATGAATGACTTTAGTGTCATTTATACAGTATTCATCAGTGCTGATGGACAAATAGATGACAGTGCACAGAAACTTTGGTTATCTTTTTTGCTGCTCCGTGCTTTGAATTATAATAAATACATGTTTGAAATGTGTGGACAAGATGGAACTGATATATACAATTGTTTCAGTGAATGTTGACGTGATATTTGCAGTCTAGTTTCAGGACTGTCCCTATCAGAAACAAGATTCCAAACTGAAGCAGTTGTACCAGTATGTGTATTTGTTGCAAACCTTTTGGCTTAGGATGTTCATTCTGTGTGAAACTTCCTTGGTTTTGCACATCTTGTGACCCAAACAATTACTGTCAAAATAGAGTAGGTTTGCCTACTACTTGCATGTGGGGTTACCTTAGTTAAAGTCATCACACCTCACGCAGAGTATCTGGAAAATGCAGAAAATGTTCCAGATGCAAAATTCATGTCAACAGAGATGCATGAGTACATCAGTGAAACCCTACACAGTGGACCTTTAACTGTTATAGTGAGAATTATGGCTAATGAGTGAGCTATTGTCAAATGATTTCATTTCCCAAAATAAATTACAAAAATGTTTTTGCCATTTTTTTGTTTTGACAATGACCCCAAAACCAAGGTACATATGGAACAATAAATTTTGTGTACCGTTACACCCCTACTGCTTTGAGACTAATGCATTAAATGTGCGGAAATGACTCTGTGAATGAGCAAGGAAACACAAGTGCCGTGCCGTGGCTTGAGTGTATGTTTGGAGAGTTGATGTAGTGTGAAGGGGAGAGGTCTATCTCCCATCTCACACATGGCTTTGCTGCACTTGGCTTCAGGTCAGACACTGAAGGCAGGTGCCAAGCAATGGAATCAGAGTTCAGGGGACAAGAAAGGTAGGAAAGTCTGGCAGAGGCGATGAGCAGCATGATTAGGTGTTTGTTCAGCAGCTTTGAAAAAGTGGTGAGGAGGCCTGGAAAGTGAAAACTTCTCCCCACTGAATGAGTGCATGTGTGAGGCAGTGGTAATTGTGCTATTGTGATCAGTGTCAGATATTGAAATGCTTTTATAGCTCTGGAATGCCTCATAGAGAAAATATGAAGGTTGGTCTCCTGTGTTTCTGGGCAACACATCGTCTGAGAGAGTGCGCTATGACTATAGTTAGATGTTCTGACAGTCCAGTCATGTAAATGGGAGTCCCACTGGCATGCTTGTGATTACCCTAGTCACTTTAACAGCTCCTGTCCAAGTCTTAAGTCAGGATGGAATTATACATAAAAAATCTGTTAAATACATATTTTAAAAATGAAAGATCTGTACAGTTTTGTGCAGGAATGTGCAAAACATTTGGGGTAAGACTCTGTTTTGGGGGTGTCCTGTTGACGAGGTCAGCTGCAGTTGGGACAAAACTGTTGTGGCATGAGGTTTTGTCCTGATGGACTGCAGCTTTATACCAGTGTCTCAAAAAGTTTGTGTTACGGGTCGTCCACAGTCTTTCCTGATGATGATGGAGTCATTGAGGATGGACTCAGTGATGGCGGTGAAGAAGTGCACCATCACTGACTGCCAGGTTGAACTTCTTTGGATGTCACAGGAAGTACATCCTCTGTTGTGCTTTCTTGATGATGGAGCTGAACATCCCACCCTCCCACTTGAGTTCCTTGGTGATGATGGTGCCCAGGAAGCAAATGGACTTCACAGTGTTAACTGGGGAGTCACACAGGATGATAGTGGCAAGTGGGGCTGGGCTGTTTCTCAAGTCGCCACTGTCTTTAGAGGATTGAGCTCCAACTCGTTCTGTCTGCATCAAGTTGCGAAATGGTCAGCATGAAGAGAAGAGTAGGTGAACTGTAGGGGGAATGCATGGGGATGGAGGAGGCTTTGAGGCTGGCTCACACATGGCATGTCTTCAGCAGGAGTGGAAGGAGAGGCAGTCTGGTCTGGCTGCTTTGTGGGAGTTCTGCCTCTTGAACAGTCTGTTGATGTCTTTCCTCTGGATGGAGAGAATCAGCATTGTGGTAGGAGAGGAAGGGGCCTCTTTCAGTATGTAGCTTTGAAGAGGCCCAGACCCCTGATGTGGTGGGGAAGATGTTGCTGGTGGGCTGGAGTTGGAGCTGGAGGATGAAGTCATGGGTATGGTGACAGGACTGTCCTATTGTCTTTCAAGCAACTTTCAAATGACTTTAGGTTTGTGTTTGGGTATTTGGATCTGCCTGAGACCCCTTCAGACAGAACCAGAGTTATTTGCTGAGAGCTGCTGTTGGAGTGCCTCAGAGTGCAGTAATTTAGCATCTCTCCCCACCTTGCTGTACTCATCCAGACTGTTGACAGCAGTCATGAAAACATCCCAGATGCTTCTCAACCAGTGTATCACACATGGTGTTAGATGTTTTTCAGGGTGCTAACCAACTTGGGCAGCATCCTCTTCTCTGTATTCCAGCTCAGCTTTCTAAATAGCTCATTGAGCTTCATAGTGCCTCTCACCTTCATGGTGCAGGGTTCCAGTGCTGATCTGAACAAAGGCCTAAGGTGGGAGAGTACCAGGCTATGTCCACACGAACATGTTGCCTTTTTTAAACAGCCAGACAAGCATTTTATCACTGTATCAGAAATAATATCTGCCTAACTAACATACCTGAAACAATCACATGAGCATTGACACACTGATACACTGGGCATGTGAGTCCCAGTGTTTAGTGTTTGCCTACCGCACATGTAGGCAGTGGTAGCATGATAAACTGCAAAATAAGACAACAGCTGCTAGCAACTACTTCTTCTGGAAAAGGGCCATGTGATAGGGGCATGACAAATAACAGGACACATCATGACTGATAAGAACCCTGTCAAACTAAAACACACAAATCCTGGAGTTTTCAAATTAAAACAAGGTCATCAGTATTTCTAAAGCAAAAGTTTTGGATGTAGCCACAGGCTTCATCATGTGGGATGTCAGGGCTGATCTGTTGTGATTTAAAACTTCGGGATGCCCGTTTGTGGCTACTTGGACCAGGGATGATGTCTCGCAGACTGAAAACTCATCTCCTCAGATAGTCAGGGTTAGGGTTAGGGTAGGGTTAGGGTTATGGTTAGAGCAGCACCTCAGCCCACAAAAAAATCATTCTCTATTTGTTATTGTCTATGGCAATATGGCAATTTAAGTGTAGCTGAATTATCATTTCACTCGACATTAATATGTCATTCATTTTTTAGGAAGCATTCAAAATTTTTATTCAATTTATGCGATTCAAGTCTACTACATACAGTTCCATTAATGTGTTACAAGTGGGACACAATTAAGACGCACACCTTTCTAAAACATGTTTACTTACATTAAAGCTTAATGGATGCTCCTGATGGTAAGGTGGTGAAAACATCGCTCCATGTTGAGTTATGCTAGTTTATGGATTTCAGCGGATTTGTGAGTTATAAGAGTGTGTTGTTTTACAGTTGTGTGCTTCGATTGTGTGTCGAGAGAGTGAGCGTTACTTTGGTTGAGGTTATTTTTGGTTGAGTACTTTCTCACATTCTGATGGACAACGAGCTATATCTGTCCCCTGTTTCTGTGCAGGTGTGTGCTCAGTAATAGTGAATGTTTGTAAAATGTTCTAAAAGAATTTACCATAAAAGATTTAAATGTCATTTTTGCAATCACATATTTCATTCTGAGTTGTGTAATTTGGTGGCAAACTTTATAGTTGCATATGTGTTTATACTGTATTTTTGCCCAGGGTTAGGGTACCTATCCTAACCCTACTATTACTTAAAAAGCTTTGTAGATGCTCCTGACAAAGAGGAATATGTTAACTGTGCCTGATGTGTCCTCTTCTCCTCTATTTCTGTGCAAAAACTCTCTGCCTCTCTGCCTGATGTGCTTGATGTCCCACATCTGCAAAAAAAGCAGTTCGACATATTTTAAGTTGGTAGTTGCAATTGATTCTTTTTGGGTTGTATGAACATGGTAGAATGCACTGATTGTAAGTTGCCTTTAGCCTCAGCTAAATAATGTAATGTCTTCCACTGTATGGGGACGTTTTCCAGTCTTAGGTTGAGGATCAGCTGCTCAGCACTCGCCTGAAGCACCTCATTGCACACGTTGTCAGGGGCTGTAACCTTTCCTGAGTGCAATCTTTGCTGTCCTTTTCTCACATAGTCATCTGTAATGGTTTGGGGTATGGATGGTGTGTTCCAGTGCTAGACACTGGGGTTGGGGAGTTGGGGCCGAATCTTTTTTGACATTAGCACATAGGAAAGCCTGTATTTTATTGTCTCTGTCGGGGGACTCCACGAAGTGTGAGGTTTTTCAGGGTGTTAGTAAAAGTGTACAGAGATCACCCTGAAGTCACTGGAGTATTGTGTCTGGAGTCTGACTGTGACTAAGTGAGACTGTAGACTGTAAGCAGCAACAAGAATAGCCTGTGTATACAGATAATATAGATGAAGACCCACCTCAACATACACATTCCTTGACATTAATATGACCAGTGTTGTTAACACAGCTTGCTCTGCCGCTCTGTTACTTCCTCCTGTTTTCACTCAAGATCCCCAGCTTCTCCCTGGGCACCTCAGTCGATCTGCGGGTGAGGAGTAGCTCCCTGGTTTAAACAAGGGGGCTTGTCCCTCCATAGCCGCCACTCATATAGCTCCTGCAGAAACATTGCAGAGTACATTATAGTGCTTATGTACGGCTAGCTAAACTAAACAAACTTAGCTGAAACTAAAATATACTACATTAATAAACACAAGTGGAAGATCAGACATGCTCTCTTGAAGGCACTGGAAGCATTACTGAGCAAATGCCTCCAGGGAAATGCGTAGCAAATGTTAGCTTGCTAACACACTGAACTAAGATGGTGAGCATTTTACCTGCTAAATATCAACATGTTAGCATTATCATTGTGACTGTGTTAGCACTCTGACTTAAGTGTCTACCTTAAATACCACTCAAGCAAAGGTACAGCCTCACAGAGTCACTAGCATGGCTGTAGACTCGTCGTCTTGCTTGTCCAGTATGAATATTCATGCGTTGTTTATGTTTTCACCTGATGAACTATGATGCTCTGCAGGTGATGTCCTTTTCTTTGCTCAGTCATCAGCTGTCACATTTATCTGATTTGAACATCAAATAGCCTACAGCTGTTTATATATTGTTTTGACTATGTTTGATGGTGCTACCTAGCAAGCTCAATCGCCTACTCTGACCTAACTGGCCACATTCCACTGGATCAACCACAGGACTGTGTGATAGCAGATATTTCACATTTGTATTAATTCAAAAAACACATGTGGTGTGTGGGCATCTTTTTAATGACCTGAAAAAAATAAATCTGATATTTTTGGACAAAAATAAGAGACTAAGAGGAATACATGTCCATTCATCTTGGAAGCCTCTGAATAAGGTGTGTGTGGGTGGATGTGTGTGAGTGAGAGAGAGGCGCCCTTTTCAGACATGCAGTCTATGCCTGGAACGTTTCCTACATGGGGTCATGTGTGAAGAACAGGGATCGATATTCAGGGAATCTGTACCACCAAATTCCCACCTCAAATATTTGCATTCAGTGTTCTTTTAATGTAATGCATGTTTCTGATTCATGTAGATCATGAAAAAAATTACTTATCGCAATTTTGCAAACTTATTGAATGTAAATACACTACAAGAACATAGGCACCAGACATAAACAGCTCCTGGCCCACCATGTTCCATCGTTTACACATACATTCAGCCTTGGCACATCTTCTTCCTCTGTCGAGTTTTATGGTGGCATCCATAAGTGTTGTATTACTACCATCTGCTGAAATGACAGGACCATTATGGAAAGACCAGCAGTGTTTTGTGATATTTATCACCTGGTCTACTGACCTGTGAATGACAGCTGGGACTGTGCTTTATGTGATGTGTTTACTGGATAGTATAATTGCTAGACTGATTTAACTGTAGTTATATGACTTTTTTCTTTTGCCTTGTACCATGAGGGAGACAAATCTTTTCATAGAATGATCTGACATGAGAAAAATCTCATGTCAGATCAACTTAAAATCTGCTCATTCACAGTGTTCATTAAGCCGCTCTCATGTGGATGTGGAAGTGGATGTCTCAGACTTTCCTCCAACTAAATAGTGATAAGACAGGGACCATGGGTCTAGACAGTGCAAATATTCTATCCTCAGATTGGCCTACCGTCTCATTCTGTATTGTCACATTATAGGACTCGTGATATTGTCTTTAACACCAGCCTTAACTTAGATAAACACATTAGATCTATGGTTGAGTACTGTTTTCTGAGAAAGATTTAAAAGATTAGACTGTTTCTGGAAATGTCTTCATCACAAAGAATCAAGATCACATTTCATTGACCCTAGCATCCCTCTGCTGGCTGCTGCTGACTACCTGCTTCTAAACAACCCCCAAACAAACAGGAAATCTAAAACACATTACCAACCAACATAGAGTGCATGCCACTGCAAATCTGAAAACCTTAAATACTTCCTATGCTAATGTGTTGTATCAGTGAAAATGCTGAGGATCACTTTGGTTATCTTATCACGTGAAAGAATGTGCAGCAGTACAACTGAACAAGAGCAACATTAAGATCATGTGAAGGGTTCATTCTTCTTAATGCTGTTAGAAATTGTGATGCATATGACTCAGTTACAATCATTTGCTCTTGCTTGAAAAAGAATTTTTGTATTGAGGTTGCAGCTAATTACAATTGTGACTTGTGTTTATTGTGTCTCTGCTCTGCTGGATGAGGTACTTTCAGTTATATTTAGGTTGGTGCTATCGTACTCCTTCCCCAGGCTGTTTCCAAGAGCGAGAGAAAGAAAGACCTTAGAGACCACTGACAGACACCAAAAGGAGTTGGGGGTGGGCAGCAGTTTTGCCTCATTCCCTACATTCTCAACCCCCCACCTTCCTCCAGCCTTGGCTGCTGCCGGGCTAAAAGGCTGAATTCCAGCCACTAGAGGCCTTTGTTCAGAGAGGGACTCTACAAACATCGGAGTTTTCTGGGACCTTAGCGGATTTCCACAGGTCACCTATGCCTCCCTCCCCCAACTCCCACCCCTTTTTTCCTGCTGCAGCTTCTGGAAGAGTTTAATCATTTCACTCTGGGTCTTCAACTACAACAACATGGCAGTGGGCTGCTGCACAGATTAGGATGTAAAAAGCAGTTTACGGTGTAAGTGTTTCAGGTTGCTACAGAAATAGCATTCTGCTCAACATGGGATTACTCAATCGTCATAACATACAATACCATCTTGGAAAAATTCAACATTTTAGTACAGTTCTCTTTTACTTCATTAAGTCATTGCCTCAGCAAAATAGGGATTCAGCATGAATGATGTTTCCTCTTTGTCGGGAATAAACAGAGGAAACCCTAAGTAGTTAGCATGAGCAATGATAAACCACAATGGCAAACCTGGCAAAACGCTTAAATTGCTTGAGAGAGGATTTTTGCTCAGATAGCGTGATCTCAAGCTGCTTGTTTCTTTGAATGGAAACAATATGGAGTTACCTTAAACACACATTGCTGGAACATCAAGGATAAAAAAAAAGTCATTATTTTCAATTTCACACTATTTGGAGGAATTTGTGGAAACTTCATGATAAATTATTTTAGTCCAAAATGAGAGAATTGCAATAAATAATAAATAACAGTTTAATAAACAAGGCTTCTGCAGGTACATTGTGATGAAATGAGCTCATAAAATATAAAGATAAACATTTGTCAGGCAGTTAGCGAAGGAGAGCACTTACTTAGAGTACCCCTCATTCACTGTTTGCTTTACGCAGGAAGTTACACGGCTGTCCTGCGGTGTCCTGGCTGTTTGTTTAGCTATGGCTTGGATTTTTCTCTCTTCCTTTCACAATGCCGCTCTTTCAAATTCCTTAAATAGATATGGACATTTATGTCATTAGAGTATTTCTGCTAACACTATTATGTGGCAGGAAGTGAGCTCTTTCAGGCACAACAGGTTAATTCATAACATCTGCAATGCTCTGTGAAAACAAGGCAGAGCTGAGCGCCAGTCCTTCCTGTTTCAAAGCAGCCACGCATGCATGCTGAGAAACAGCCGCATACATTTGAATCAAATGGCTCCAAGACAGTGAAGACCAAACAAAACAAAAACATGTTTGCTATTTCTTTGATTCTGTAAATGCAAAATTCAATGAACCAAACAATAAGCAAAGACAGATTTGTAAAGTCTGGGAAGACATATTGCATCGCCTTTTTTCTGCTTTTCTTCCTCTTTTCCTTTGAGATACTCTGGGAACAGATTTCACATCAAACAGCAGAGGCTCCTAAATGGAGCAGATCCAATTTGTCTGCGCCTTTCTTTCCTTTCAGAGCACCCCGCAAAACCCTCCCAACAAAAGGCTGCTTGTCTGCTAGGAATTTTCCACATTCCTTGCAACGGCAGACATTTTTCTCCTCTACAAAGGGCCCTTCGGCAAATTCCCCCTAATTCCCCCTTTAGTTGGACCCTGATAGATACAATTCATAACTCTGCTGGGGCATTGGCTGGGATGCAGGTCTGGGACTGGAGAAGGGGGTGGGGGGCCTGGGGGGAAGTGTTGCACAGTGGACGAGAAGAGCAGCTACCAGAAGTTCTCAGTCTTAATACGCAAAGGTCTGCTTCAGATCTTCATTCAAGGTCAGAGGTCCAGAACGACTGGTGACAACAAAATAACATTTGATCAATGAATAAATGTAACGTCTCTTGAGATTGGGTCAGACAGTTCGTCCATATTTACATCTGACTCCGATGTATTCTTACAACTACACTTAGTTTGTGAGAGAGAAGACTCATTCTGTATCTGTGATTTAGGAGTCAACCACAGTCATCAGAATCACTGTCAATGATCTCTAGCTATACTGTATATTCAATGTCACCATTTATTGGTCAAAATTTTTTCAAAATAGAAAATGTTACACAAATGTAACACTAAAATGTAACACTAAATAATGTATTATAGCCAATACATAGCACAAATATGACAGGGGTCTTCAGCTCCATTTGTCCAAGAGCCAGAATTTTTCCAAGCAGACACTGTGGGGGCTAAACTTTCAATTAAATGAATAAATAAATGGATTTGGATCTACCTATTATTATTTAATATTTTCACTTTCTTCTTCTTAATATTCATTTTATGAACCTACATCAGTGTGAACAGACCCTTCAAAAGCATAGAAAATGCACAATGATAACTGGATACCTGACTAGAAAATGCTCTCAGACCTCCACCAAGGAGGCAGTCAATTCAAAACCCACAGTTCAACTACCAATGAATGAGTCCTTATATCAACAACAAACTCCTCTTTGGGATCCCACGAAGCAAATAAAAACACTCAGTTTGGGAAGCTATACAACATTTGGCCAACAAAAATAAGTCACAGCGACACCTCTTATGTCCAACAGACAAGCTTTGTGATTCTCTGACAATACCAGAGTTATCTTACATAGTCAGTCCAGTGGGCTGCTGTCGGCTCCAGGGAAAGGCCAGCCCAGGAGCTGAGCGGTTAGATGGTGGGTCCACGGAGTAGAGAGGATGGAGTTGGAGAGTAATGGGTTTCTGTAGGGCAGGTGAACTATAAATTAAAACCAAACTCTCAGGATGGACTGGGCCACTTCCGCTGGTGAGTGATGTTAGATGGCACATTTTCAGAATTCATCAATATCCTGCAGGATTGATGTGGCCAGTTAACGATCACTGACTAAAGGGCTGGGTCTGGATTGACTTGCCATGTGGTCCTAATGTGGACCAAGGTCCTATATTTGAGATGCCCTGGTCTATACTACATATATCTAATCAGCAGTTTATTCATACCATACCTCCAGCTGTTTATTCTGTATATCTGCACTATATATTTCTCCCTTCTGCCAGAGCTGCACTTCCTGTACTGTTAATAATGTATACATCTAGCATCTGGTTAGATGATGTAATGCATTTTGCCATCCCAGTAATTGTTCTCTTGCTTGCTGAATCTAATAAAATAGTGAAATATTTCAGATAGATGATGAGGCAATTGCTACTTGTCTGAAGCTGTTCGATCTGGGGTTTACTTCCTTCACTTCTGCCCTCCAGGTGACAAAACATAATCCAGGATAAGGACTGCAGATCAGGAGGGAAGCTATTGGTTGGCCCGCTCCGTAATCATAGTAGTGGTGTGTTGATGTAATTTGCACTGGTCAATTGAATGTTTGTTCTTTTGTCTTGGATTGTTTTCTTCTGTGTGCTTTCTGGGGTTAAGCAGTGAGTGAGTCAACAGAAATTCCCAAACTTTCCGTAAAACCTCTACATAACCTTTTGAATACAATGCTACAATCTTTAGAAGACAACCTGCATGTTTGAGCAAGTTTGAGTGCCTGTTCTGTAGGAACACAGACAACAACAAGCTGTAATAAGACTCTCCCACAGAAGGCATGTGAGCTACCAAGGTTTTCCGGATCATATTTAATAACCTTTGCTTTTTTCTGGAGCCGCAAGCCATGAATGTGGTTGACCACTCATGTACGGAAGTCTCACGGGATCAAGTTCAAGGCCTCTGCTACTGCCAAATGGCTTGCCAGTCCTTACTACAAAGAGGGCCCACCTACCAACAAAATCCAGAGTGTTTGCTGTCTTGACTCCTCAGTGGTGGAATGAGCTCCCCATTGACATCAGGACAGCAGAAACTCTACACATCTGTTCAGACTGCACATTGGCCCATGAAAAACAAACAGCAGCAGCATCAGCAACAACAACAACAACAACAACAACAACAACAACAACAACAACAACAACAACAACAACAACAACAACAACAACAGTAAAATCCATCTCTTATTGTTTCTAAATGTAGCAGTTGATGGAGTGGATGTATTTGCATGATTCTTGCAATTTTGGGTTGTTTCCTTATGGTTGCTTTGGACTATAGCATCAGCAAGATAAAACTAATGCATATACTTGTGTCACAGCATCTGAGATTACAATTACAATTCCAATTTGTCACTGGGCAAAAGCGATGTACAATCCCCTCTCCCTTAACTTTCCCAGCAGTGGAATCAATGGAGTGTGCATCTGACACCTTTAGTAACAGACCATCTAACAATCTTGCTCACGTTAAGCAGTGAAGTGGTCAGGTGTGCTGAGGTGGAAGAGTAACCACTTTTTATGTGTGCAACCAAGTGCAAACACAGGGATGTCTTAGTGGAGAGAGAAATCTCCCTTTGTGTGATTTATTACATTAAAAAAGATGCAGTGTTGTTGGACTGAAATAGGTTACTGTGTGTCAGGTGACTCTCCTTTTCACCAGAGTTAGATTCAGGTCTAATGCTGCCATGCTTTGGTGAACTGGTGTTTCAGTCCGGGATAGCAAAGTAGTTTAATGATAGCAATGTAAAGGTCATTTCACCAGCTCCCTTATGAAAGAGAATGGGAGAGAGAGAGAGAGAGAAACAGACAGAATCCACGTGTGGGTGAGATCAGACTGTGTGTGTGTGTGTGTGTGTGTGTGTGTGTGTGTGTGTGTGTGTGTGTGTGTGTGTGTGTGAATAGAGGGAAACAGAAAACTTATGATTTGTATGACCTGTGGTGCAAAACTATTACATTTGGCACAAGGCCAAGCTTCTGTTTCTTGGGAGGATCAATTTGATCAGTGAATGTCATGGCTACCTTTAAAATTGCATAAAAAGCCTCAACTTCATCCTCAGGTTGGGTCACAGTGCGTTTGGTTGCCTTTGCTAATAATTATTTTGAAATAACTTCATGTAATCGTAAATTTAATTAATCAGTTAATGGTTTATTTTTAGAAATGGGTTTATAAATGTATTAGTTAACTTATTGATCATAATAACCGCTTTAAAGTCCGTAATATTCCATTGGTACTCTGTATCCTCCATAAAAGATTGACTCGTATCCCTAAAAGTTTCCCAGAAACCTCACTTCAGCCAGCTGTGAATTCCACAGTGTTTCACAGACTTGCCAGTCAAATGTTTACCTGTCTTAGTGCTCTATTAGGCAAGGTTGTTACAGTTTAACGATTTAAAAGGTAAGCATTCCAAGTTTTAACAACCTCATACTCTACACAGCATTTCATCTAAAGCCTATCTCATGACTGACTTTTCATCCATGCAGACTTGTGGAGACTGTTTGCGGAGGAAAGGTTGAATCTGGTTGGTCAAATTATCCATTCAGCTTCAAACGAGGTCCAAAGGTTAGCTGGCCCAGTAACGGTTAACTAGAACAAACAGCAGCAGCACCTGTCTTATGGGATAATTAACACTCAGACTTTACAGCAGAACAGAGCAGGAACATCTAGAGCACATGCATACACAATACACTGTATATAGACACATCAAGTACACTTATGTAAATACAGGTATATCAGATACTTAACATTTATTAATCCTGTACATGCAATACTATACATGACAATGACATGCAATGACATGTTAAAACATAGGAGTAGCCACAATAATATGGATAATAGAAAGAGAATTGAATGCAAAGCTGGAGTAATTTGAAAATTGTTTCTGGCTGCCTTTGCACACGTAGCTTGGACTACATGTTGTTTGTATGCAGCTGCATTTTTTAATCCCATTAATCATCTCATCCCCTGCATGTGAGTGTGAAAGTGGTCACAGCAGCTTCACGCAGCAGCCAAAATGCTCACTGATCTCACATCACGTGTCATCAAGATACAATGACCAGATATTACTAAGCTCAGCTGATAGCACAAACAGCAAGAATGGACCAGAAATGGAGACACTGTACAACAGCCAACCGCGCACCCATGCATTGCTCTCACTACTCTTTGCATGGATGTCTCTTTATTTGCTGTTTGCATACAGTATTCTGTGGCTCAAACTTTGGCTTTTGGCTGTAAAACCAACATTGTGTTACCTTTGTCACAGGGCTACCAGCGTCACTGTAAAAACTTTGACAACTTGATTTGGCCATGTTATTAATATCAAAGAAAAATCAAAATTTTCGGGACTTGCTCCCTAACTGTTGAGAATTAACTAAAGATGTCATCTACTGCAAGTCAAATTTCCATGAAATGTGGTATATGGGCCCACCCATACTTCACATTATGGGTGGGCCCTGAGGGACCTGTGCTGTGTCCAAATGTTTCTTTTGTGCTTAACTATCTCGCAACATTAGTGTATGAAATATCATGTTTTTGGTGTGGGATGAAAGGCTGAAAGGCCCTTGGTTCTGTTTCCAATAATACACTCTAAGTACACCCTCTGCTGGTGATTCGCAAGACTGATTTTGAGTTGTGCGTAACACCGTGAGTGACATCAACCTTAAGAGTTTTATTTGTTCTTTAAATCAGCATGATACTTCACTGTAGCCAGTGTCTGGCTAGCTTGCTTTCACTATTAGCAATTGTATTTATACGTGGAAATGGACTAAAGAAAGTGATTTACCAACAAGAAGTTTAACAATTCTTCTCAGGGAAGAAACACACTTTTGGCAGTACGCGGTATAAAAACAGACCCTGGCTTGAGTACTCTGAAAGGCGATGCTGTGTACTGTTTCCCTCACGCATCATCAGCTTTATTGTAAAAAGCTTTTTCCATTTTCCACTGGTCACTGAGCATTGAAGAAGCATGCCATGCCCCCAGAAAGCTAAGTTAATTTAAGTTGCTTTTGAGAAGAGGCTGACTGAAAAATACAAGAGAGAGTGGAAAACAGTTTACTGAGGAGATTCCATTCATCGGGGAAATACTGACTGCAGCTTTATAAGCCCCATCCTGAGCCGCCAAAGTGTAGTAAATTGGCCACAATCATATCAGTCTTATCATTTTGTGTAAATTGTTTTCCTTTATGGTCTTCCAGCTCTAGTTAAAAATATTGGATCTTTTTCAATGTATGTTTGCCAATATCGAGTAATATATATATATGAGAGTAGAATAAAATTATGTGTGTGCTGCATGCTGTCGTAGTGTTGCATAGTGCTGTCCATGGTGCTGATGCAGCTATCACGATGTCGCCATTTTAGTGACGTTGTTTTGCACTAATAACTGACTTAAGCTTGTCTGTTTGTGTATGAATTGAACGTTTAATAGTTGGTGAGACAACACTGATTATGGCAGGCTCTGTGGGAAGCATGCACAGCTTGCTTTAGACTTTACTTCATTCTGTTTCATTGATCCGTAGGAAGATGTTCTGGTCTCTAGGCAGTCTGCTGAGCAAGAGAAAAGTGATTACACCAAGCTGTCTACAAGCTGCCTCAAGTGCTTGTGCATATCTATTTTTATTTTAAGACACTGGAAGTGATGGCATGACAGCAGCATTTTTATATGCCCAGTTGGCTAAAGAGTAAAGTTAGTCAATGTGATGAGTGGCAGCTGCAGTGGTGATAGGGAGAGAGCAGGGTGAGCGGTTCACCTCTCCTGATCGGTGGCACTTTTATGAATGGTGGCCTGTACAAGGTGCTCAGCAGAGCGAAGGCATTTCATTCTTTGATCAGAGGAAGACTTCTGAAAAACAGGCTGCTGAGTGGTTGTAGAGCTGAGAGCCTGGAGCGTTGCATTCCTGTAGCAGCAGAGGGATTGGGTTTCAGCACAGATGAGGTCTCCACCATAGGACTCCTACTTTTAGTCATACTTACCTAGCATACTGTGAAAGGATTGAAGCTGCCCGTGCTGTCCTCATGCTCAGCCAAAAGCTGCCTTCCAAATCACTTGTAGGGCTGAGCAGCTGGTGTGGCCTACAAGTGATTCATAGTATTAGGCAACATCAAAGACCTGCAGAGCATGCCAAAGACAATGCTGTCATTGTTATAGAGGAAGAGGATGTGGAGGATGTTTTTGGTCATAATTAAAATTAAAAAAAGAAAATTCTTTTACTACACTACTAGGAATAATCAGGCCATAATTAAACTTAAAAAGTAAAAGGAACTCGAAAAAGCAAATTCAAAATATGAAAAAAAAAAAAAAGTAAAGCAAAAAAAGTAAAATTTTGAATGCCAAAGTTTAAATGGCAATAGCTTCAATGATGTTGGTGAAAATGGCAATGGAAATAAGAAAAGGTAAGCATCAAAGATGAAACTCAAAATGGGAAATGGAAAATCTTAAATGTCATACAATATACATAAATGATATAATAATAAAAGTATTTCAACCAAAATCTTTAATAGAAAAAAGAACTATTTTATTTATAATTATTATATATATATATATTTTGCATTTGCACTTTACCATTTGGCCTTTTCAATTTCTTTTTGACCATTTTCCATGTGACTCTTGGCTTTTTGAGGTGGATTTAAATGAGGAGGCATGCCCAAAGGCTGGAGGGAGGGGTTGAGACACCTGAGGCGCAGGGGAACAGTATGAACAGCAGGGGGAACTGACTGGTAAAGAGCACAGTGATGGCTGCTAGCAATGTGACATGCTGAGGCATGATTGAGTGGTTAGCATACTTGGCTGTTGTCTAGAAGAGTAAGGTTTGGGACACGGTGCAGGAACCTTCTATTACTGCAATAGTTTATTAAGGAACACTTATGTTAACATTTTATTATCCTGAAGTTAGATAAGGATGGATTCTTCCAAAGATAGCAAAAGAAATGATGAATTCTCCATAATACGATCTGAATTACTGTAATAGTAGTTAATATAAACTTGTGGCCGTGAGTTGGCAGCCAAATGAGTCATCATACCTTTCTAATTCCAGCAGTGGATCTACCAAAGTCAGAGCAAATAATGTACTGCACAAAAAATGTGGACTGTCACTGTACAGTCATGTAAAGTGTGTTCATCTTCACTGGTTAAGAAATGATTGCACTTATATAGAGTGAGTAAGGCGTCCATTGATCCAGCGGCCACAGAATCAGCTGTGTGTCTAATGTCCACCACTGAGCACTTGTGGGAACACTTGGGCAGATCACTGATGCGAAGCTGTGAAACGAGGTGGTCCTTCACTGTGATGTTCAGGTGAAACATGTGTGTCAGCAGAGAGGAGGAACAGTGCAGCTTGTGTTAACCTCATGCACTGCACGGCTTCAACAGTCGTGTTTAATCAACAGTTTAATCTATCATTCCTTTTCAGTGCTCATGATATGAAACAAAGTTACTTTTGTTAATTTTATTTTGTTAGTTAGTGAGTTAGATGTCTGTCTGTTGAAGTCAGTTACAGTAAGTTGCTCTTCACTCTTAGCCAGTGTTCCCCAGCAGATCCATATGACTCGACACTGCCTGTTTACTGTTTGCAAGTGGCCAAGGTATCCTAACATAACGTCATGCATGTCAGCAATAACAGATAATATAGCTAGTTGCTAATGTTAGCTGCTGCACTATTTTCTTACCTCCAGGCTGTAAACCGAGTATTTGTCTTAATAGTCATTGTAACTGCATTCAGTTTGTTAGACATTCCAAATAATATTGTGTACCTGTTGTTACTTTAATTAAGTAACTATAGTAAAGTTATGAGTTAGTATTTCTGGATTTTGATATACTTTTCTATACTTTTTGTTAATACGCTGTAAGTGAATCAACCTTAAACTTGCAATCCAGTTCCGGAGAGATGGTCTTTGTGAAGTCTGGTTTTAGGGGGTGTACTTCCCACACCACCCACTGTGAGCTGTTGATGGCGAGCAGCCAGTCTTGGGAGAAGAGGTTGGGCATCCACCTGCTCAACAACACCCTTTCAGAAGGGTGTAGCCTGGCGGTGTTCACAGGTCTGCATCCTCCACTGCATTGCTTTCCCATCACTGCTGCTTGCATACTTCATACGAGGCAGTGTTGACATGGACTCCATTACTGCGTTTGAGCTGTCTGACATTCCAGCCAGACCTGGCATAGAAAACACCAGCTGTTTGAACTGATCTTGGGTGGGTGTGGGGGGGTGAGGTACATGGTCCTCCCTACATAGGACCAGCAGCTGGCCGGACTTAGAAGCACCAGGGAGTCTACATTATCTTTTTACATTCTCAAAGCTATTGGAGTGCTCAGCTGTTCAACTCTGGTCCAGAGCTGCATGCACCTCCTTCACTACTCAGTGTGTGTGCTGTCAAAGGCCAACAGGAAAAAAGACTTCAGTCAAATGCAAGTGTATGTTATATCTACATCTTCAGAGGGCCTACAAAGATTTGCTTTCACAAAGATGGGCTTTTATACCAAGCTATTTATCATTGTGAGACTGGATAGCACTGCCAACTCCCAGGAAATTCAATTCCATTGACAGTTGCATCCACTTCACATGATTTCCTGATTGGTCAGGTGTGGTGTGGACTTCAGCCAAAGATTCTGCATTCCTTAATACCAGAGACACTTGAGTGTGATTGTAGAGTGCAGGCTGTTACATCCTTCATGCTATCCACTGTGTTAAGCAGTGGCAGTAGTAAATTACTGGTCTGGTGGATGGGCAGAGGCATAGCCAACCTGTTGCATTAGCTTTGCAAGCTAGTGGTCATTAAGGTCTAAAACTTCGCTCTAGTAGTTGAGCTCATTAGATAAAACCTGCAGTACGGGCCGGGTTCAAAAAGACCTGTGCAATCAGTATACAGAACTGTGCTGATTTGAGGTAGTCATCAGTCTCATGATACTCTACTGACCAATCACTGCAGATGTACTTAGTGGACATTGTTTTAACCTGAGCCTAGATACTCTGTGTATTCCATATCCTTTTATTTCCAGTTTGAAATCATTGCCACCGTCTTGTATTTTTGGACATTGACAGCTAAGAACTGTTCTTATTCTTGTTCATGATAGCATGTGAAGAAACAACAGTAACCTCTCATTTCTGCTCTCTTGCAGCCACAGCAAGTTGTCCAGAAAAAGTCCACTCAGGTAAGAGATCCTAAGGATTGTATCATGATCGAAAATTGCATAAGAAATAAAAAAAAAATGTTTTCCTCATGAGGAGGAAGGTGTCCTGGATTAAAATCACCTTGGGATGAGGGGAGGACATGACTGTAATTTGATTGTGTTATTTGTATTTTGAAACAGGACTTCCATACTGAATAGCAAAGTATGTTGCTGCTATTCATGCTATAAAACCAAACATACTAAACATATCATACATACTAAAATGTAGAGTTTTGCAGCACTAATGACAACATCAGTCGTAACTGAGAAGTCTTTGTCAGCAGCATAGGTTGTTGCTCATTGCTTCATTCTTAACGAGTCTCACATTTTGGGTCTGCAGTGTGTTTGCTTTGTCGTCAGTTTAGGTACTGGAGTGATAGTTCTTCTTGTGCTTCTCAGAGGCTTGGAACATTGTGTAGCTGCTGCAGCAGTAACTCTGTCTGAAGCTAAAGCTCACACTTGTGCTGACTTTTTTTTACTTTGCATCTTAAAGTTGCATTTGTGAATACAGGAGTGGCTTTTGCAAGAGGTGCAACAAGGTGAGAAAGTTGTACTCTTAGTAAGTCATCTGCACTTCTTCCATGTCTGACTGTTACCAGACTTTGTAAACATTCAGGGCCCAAACCATGGAAGGCCTGAGGGCATTTACAGCAGCTATATGCACAATCTTACAAGCCATTTGAGATAACAGAATGCCTAAAAATCTACACATCCATTAGGAAAAACATGATAGCTGCCCAGGGGGAAAAAAAACCCCCATCCTGTAGAGTCTACATCCCATTTTGTAACTATTTGTTCTCAAACTGTCTTCATCATTCTGAAACCATAGCACCACAAATGTTGAGGACCACTAATTTTCACACCTAAAAGAGGAAAATCTTGTCAGATGTTACTATCTTTAACAGCTGACAAATCAGCTGCATTTGAATCCATGCCATAATAATCTGGGCTGCTCTAATTGCAAATCAGAGATCCCCAACAATACCAAGTAAATGTGGTTCTTCATACTCTGAATTGAGTATTGGGCCAACAGAGGAACATTTATTGAAATTGTATTTGCTTTCTTTAGGGAATAGCATGGTAGGATGAACAACATGGACATACATTATTATCTTATGGTTCTTTATTTGATCTTCTCCTGGTCGCTCTGTTCTCCTTTTTTTCTTCTTAACTTCTCTCGCTCTCTCAGCTCTACTCTGAAGAACGTTAGATCCAAAAAAGACTGAAACACATCTATTCTCCTACAGCTGCTTCTGCCACCTCTGCTCACCTTTCCTCCTCTGTTCTTCACTCCTTTCTTCTCAACACATTTTCATGTCTTTACCTGCTTTCTCCACAAGTTTTCACATTTCATTTCCTATTCTCTCCTTCATTCTTACCCTCACTCTCTCTTTCACCTTGTCCACGGTTCACTTACTGAAGCTTTGAATGGTGGCTGAGGTTGACTCCTTGTGAAAAACTTACTTATTTCCATTGTCCATAAATCCACAAACTTGGTCACTGAGGTCACACGAAGAATGAAATACGACAGACACAAGACAACAACAAAGTTGCAGATATTTTAGCCTAAGTTATTTAAGTTTAAAGTTAATCTAAAACCTAAAAGATTCAGGGCTTTTGAGAAAACATTCATGGCTGAAGCCACCCTCACCCCCACCCTCACCCTTCCCCACCCCAGCATTATTCACATGCAGCAGATAATTACATGCAATGTTGTGTTGTTGTTGCATGCACCTTCATGTGTGCATCAGAGGCAGGATGAAAGCAGAATGGTTATAAGTGAGTGAAACAAGACATAGGACCCCCAACCAAGGCATTCTCTCACACTCCAGGAATCCACCAGCCTCTCTCTGTTCGCTGGTGCGGGCCATTTCTTGGTGTGAATGCATAACTCGGCTCTGATTTGTGGCCCTGTGGGAACAAGGCTGAGGAGGTGCTGTGAGGCCCTGGGAGCTGCAGGCCGTAAAAATGTCATTTAGCTCTGCCGATTTGATAGGCTGCTTTATCTCAATCCCACCACCAGCCTGTACAAAATGTCATAACCCTTTCAGTCCAGTACTCTGGGTGAGGTGGGGTGGGTGCGTGACCCCGCCGGCAGCTACGGCCTCACACATAGCATCGTTTCCCAGTGAAGTTTCAACTACTGCTAGCTACTGGATCTCCTGTTTTTCCAAGCCTGTAACAGACTGTGAATGAATGCGTGTGTGTGTATTTCTTGGAGAATCTGGAGAGAGATGCACCTGGGACCCTTTTCTGGACTAAACAGCCACCAGAAGTAGAAGAAAGTTTTCTGTTCACACCAGCATTTTCAGATGTTTTTTAAAAGCTCACTATGTACACTAAAATGCAACACAGCACAAAAATGCTTCATTTCCCTCTCTCTTCTACTTCTGTTTAGTGGCAGACAATGATAGTGTAGTACTACCCTCATGTTGTCGTATAGATGGCATTATACATACAACATACACCAAAACACTATACAGGCTCTTTAGTTTTTAAGGTTGTTAATGAACATTTCCTTAAAGTTTTGTTAATGAAAGCAGCGCTACTCCACATACATCCAAATTGTATTACTGAACTGGAGCCATTACTACTACTGTCTCATGGTTCCCTATCTAACAGAAAACTAGATTTTTTCCGATCTGTCTCTGTTTCACTGTCTCTATTTCTCTATTTGTTTATCAGCACTTCCATTCTAGTGAAGATGTCATTGACAGGCAGCCTAACATGAAGTGGAGGAACATGGGCTGATAATTTGCTCATCCTTTTTGACATACTGTATGCTCAATGGAAAAGAGTACAAAGACAATCTAATCAATGCTTTACCTTTCATATAAGTGTATAAATGACATTAAGTATCCTGCATGGAATGCAAAACTAGGACATACACAGTTATGACTGTGCCATCAGCCTGTAAATTAAAGAAATCCAAATCTGACAAAAAAGGCAGAAGGCACAGTGAGTTGGTGTTTTCGGCCCACTAAGAACCTTGTTAGCATTAACTGACTGAAATGTGGCCTCTACTTAACCTGTGCATCAGGACCGTGACAGTGTGATGGTTCTTCGTCAGTGATGGCTCTGTCCCATCATGCATATGAACATTTCCTTCCAGAGATTAATAATTCACTCTGTGACCTTACTGAAGCTGCTTTATTAACCTGCTGAACAAGTGACTGAGCAGCTTTAGTTCTGATCATCCTCATTTTTTAGGTGAGATGGTGTCAAATGAAATAGGTACTCTATGTATAACAAAACTGAAAGAGTTTTAATTTTATTTATTACTAAACCTTTATTTAACCAGGTAAGAAAGGTAAGGTAAGGAAACAAATCTCTTTTTCAAGGGAACCCTGGCCAAGATAGCACCATTACAGTGTATCAAGCAGCATACATGCAAATATTAAAAACACACAAAACATACATTACAAGCTCACAGAATGACATGTCCCAAATGACATGAGACTGTCTTGTTTTAATTCACAGGAAGAAGAAGGAGAAGAAGAAGAAGAGGAAGAGGCTGGAGAGTCCCCAGAGGAAGACTAAGCTTCCACACCATGAAACCTCTACCTCATTCAGCTGTCAGGTCTTTCAAAGGGAAAAGACTGCCTTGACCACTTATTTTTGACTTTTCCATGTGTTATTTTAGTTGGTTTCATTTCAGATATTTTTCATCTACGATCTGTCACTCAGTGGGCAGAATTGTTCAATGTATGTGTGCCTCTTTAAATTCTTTTAATTCCTTTGATACATTTTTTACATAGAGCATACAGAATGCTGCAACATGGGACATCAAAAACAAACTTACCTGTCAGAACAGACAAATCAGGCAGACACAGACTTGTCATCAGCTCTGGTCAACAAACTTACACTCCTCAATGAGAACAAACTAAAACCAAACAGATTCAGACACCCCCATTACAACTTGCATTAAAATGTATCCAGATTGTATTCAGATATGATTTAATCTGATGTACATTTACACCTGGTATTAATATGTGTCTCCACATTGACATCTGATTGAGATCCAATCACTCTGTCCAGCCTCTTCTTTGTCTTGTCCTCCTTCCTTCTGACACCCAAAAGCATGGGGAGGAAGCCGTCTTCAAAGCAGAGGAGAATGCTGTTTTTATTCAGCTGTGGTCAGTACCACCACTGTTTAGAGTGCGATCAGGATGCAGGACCAGAGTTAAGACTGGTGGGAGAGCACAGGGGAGCTTCACAGATGAAGACTGGCTGTCAAACCTAAATCGGCGCCATCAATTTGATTTGCCTAGTGAAAGACTGTGGCCAGTGTTATCTAGCTATTGATGCTATTTCTGCCCATGTAGATGTTGAATGTGGCTTAAAAACGCAATGGCATTTACAGTTTCACAATCCATTCTCAATGCATCTTGGGTGCATTTATATGTATACCTTCATGTGATCAAGCACTATATAATTGCAATCTGATCAGCCAGAGTACATTTTAATGCCAGGTGTAAAGGGGGTCAGACAGACACAATGAGTAAGTGTGGCCAAAAGCCAAAAGTTGAGATTTGTGGTTCAGGATCCTGAGAGCATCATCATCTTCAAATGAGATGAGCAAGGGTCAAGTCCAGTCAATTTTTGTTTATATTATCATGAATCACAGGTTTTCTCAAGGGGCTTTACAATCTGTACAGCATATGACACCCTTTGTCCTTCCACCTCCAGTTCAGATAAGGGTGCATCATTTAACACCTTTGTACTGAGGTGCAAATCAAATGCACACACAGTGTCACTCCTCCATCTCTCCTTCACACACACACACACACACACACACACACACACACACACACACACACACACACACACACACACACACACACACACACACACACACACAATTCTCAAGACACTGACACAGGACAAGAGACTGGAACAGGCTGGTATTGTCATACAGAAATGTAGAACAAATGTTAGTTCTAAAACGAACCACCCCCTGACCTGCCGACCCCTAACCCAAACTGGACCACCAAAGACAGGGAGACACAGAGATCCTTCCTCAGGGCAGTGGTTTATCCATCATGTTGGCTTAAACCCATTTAGACAAAAAAAAACAAAAAACAAAAAAACAGCTTGCTGAAGTTGTTAGAACTGACTCAGATGGAACTCAAGCATCGGGCTGAGCCTACTGAGTGTTTACATCACATTTCCATTTCCATAAAGGTTAATATGCAGGGGGAGAAACAGCACCCAGTGTAACAGTTGATCATGGGGCAAAGAGGCAACCGTCAGGGCTGAAAAATGAAGCCAACATGGGGGTGCAAAACCCAGTGTATTAGCTTCAACCGTTGAAATCTCCTACTTTCATTCATATATCCAAATTTAAATCAATGCTCACTTCATTTTCAGATTATAGCTGCAGGTCGTGCAAGGGATCAGAGTGGATCTCAGTCAGTTAAGGAACCTAAATCATGACATGACCTATGAATTTCATCAAAAACCGATCGTTAACCTTGATGGACTTCAAAATGAAGGGCTAATTATTGATCATAGTTAAGTGTGCACATCCTTGACTTGAACTTTGTGATTCTATATTGGACAGTCAGATTACCTCGAAGTAACAGTGAATTTAGCTCATTGTGAGAACATCAACTACATAGTGCCTCAAGTACATGTATGAATTTAAAGCTTTAATTTTGATGCACCGAAGGTCATGATTTAATCCAGGATGCTTGATAGACCAGAACATCAGAGTACTACAGACCTCTGCTCTGCTCTCCCTGTTGTTGGTGGACTGACATGCCTCTTTTACTACCTGTCAGTACTCCAATAGCACACTGTTTGACATTGCTCAAGACTACTGTATGCCATTTGTTCAGATTAACTTTCACAAGATCATTTGCATAGCTTTATTCAGTTTGTTCTTTGTGCAACATAGCTTTAAAACCTTGATTCCATCAATAATGTCACACTGCAACCTCAAGAACAAAAACCACAAGAACAAACCACAAATTACCTCATGACACACTGATACCTGGATTTAGTAGCAGCGTGACATTAGACGACTCATCTCACACTGTAACTTCAGGGAGCCTTACATTTGAGGAAACCTGATAGCATGCCAGCGCATTCTGGTCACTGATATGCAAGATCTTGTCCTAATTTCAAACTACCTCTGACTCAGCACAACCAGCTCATGAATGCTGTTGCTCAGTACACACAAACCAATGCACGCGAAAGCAGTGCGCGTTCAAATATTTCATAATGTGTTGGAACTTTATACTGTACATTAAAGCAAGGTCATGCGGGTTGTTGTTTTGTCACGGCGCAATTTGTCTGCAACTCTGTTGTTTGATTCAGTCAAGTGAACCCTACATAATCCTGAAGAAGCAAAAGTCAGATATGACAGAGCCATGTGCATCAGCATTTAAAAAAGAAAGATTCAGCTTTGTCATGACAGCAGCCTTATTTTTTTCATTTGTGTCCATCTTTCCTGTTGGTTATGACGGGGCAGACAAGCACTTTTAGAATGTCACAAGGAGTGCACAGACATGAAGTCTGAATACCGTCTCAGCTTCAAACAACATTATCTGAATGACATTTTTTTTAAAAAGAGAAAATAAAACCTGAGGAACACCCCAAAATGTAGCCAAGACTACAAGAGTCACAGCAGTCACTTTGGATAAAAAGTAAACGACACAGTTGGGATTTATTCCTACATAAGGCAATAAGAGTTCTTTGTAGTGATATTGATCAAATAGTTAAAGCCATGTGTAAGATATGGCCAGAATTATAGTTAAAACATTCAAAAAACATTCAAAAAATGAACTTATCAAGAAAATGTGAACAGCTAATAGTTCTGACATTGTGTACAACATGTCTATGTATTGTGCTGTAGTAACATCTATTGAAGTTAGCGTGCTAACCAGCTAGCCCCAGCACGTCCTGTCTGCACTTTGTACCTCAAAGTGGTAAACTGAGGATGTGTTCATTTGATCACTTCTTTGGTGACTCCAGAACTCTGGATCTTCCAGCAATGTGGCCAAAATGTCATTATAACTTTCAGGCATGATGGTCAAAACAAGGAAAATAAGACACAGGCTGTTAAAAAAGGAAAAATGTCTTTAATTGGAGACAGACTCTAGAGCCTACAGTCCAGCATTTGCAATTTCCTTGTCCATATGTCCGTATTTTTTGCTTCAAACATTACAGTCACATTGAAAGTAATTTCTTTTTTTGCAGTTTCAGCTGTGGTTTCCATACAAAATGTTTAATAAATGTGGAAACCCCCATTTTTTTCTTTTATGTGAATAGTCTAATTTCATTAGAATACTTGGGAATAATATTATACATGATACTCGTGGTAAACAGGGGTATATCCTAAATGTGTTTTTCTTTTCAAACATGTTACACATGAAACACTTAAATATGAATCAAGGCATCACATTCACAAGTCAAGTAATTGTTAAGATGCATTCTTTAGAGTTTGTCTCCACCAGCACTCGAGCACTTGGTACTGACTTCCCTGACGTTTCCTTTCTTTAGGGACTCCCACAGAAAGCTTAGATTCAGTGGTCTGTTTTTTATACTTAAAACACAAAAGCAGCTAACCTCTTAAGTACTGTTTTTCTCATTTACCTTAACATTAATTTGTATCTAAACATTGTAATGAACATATTTTTCATTATCTGCAAACTGGGACTTCTTTTTGACAGACTGTCGACTTGAATTTATTTTGTACTGATATACACAATGGTTTAATAAGGATCAAGTGTTTGTATGACATTACATGATATGACTACAAATGTTATTATTTTTTTTTACTTTGAATAGCTTGTTTTTCCTGAGTTATGTACTACCTATATATGTACAGTACCTCAAACAGACAGATAAAAATGGACTCATCAATTGACAAATACCTACCTCCAGTCTTGAAAAGGAATGACTTTGCCGGTTTACTGTCAATATGAGTTACATTGTCATATGATATGATCTATATCAGGACTGCAGAAGTCCTTCAAACCTTCAAAGTGACTTTCAGGTTTTGAAACAGATATGTTTGGATTTTGTATGTTGTATTCATGAATGTTTTCTTGTTTTAATTAGTAGATATCGGTATACTTGATTAGCTGTTTTGTGTACTTTATACACAAATGTGATTTCCTTTTCTTGTATATGGACTTGCTTCATACTTCGTGATGGATTATATCATTTTTCAACTGTCACCATGGCAATCTGAAAAGTTAAGATGGTATTTTGAATTGGGCCAGAGGTAGAGCCTCAGAGGAGCTACACTGTTTTGGTCAACCTGCTTTCACCAGCAACACCAGTATGGAATAGTGGCAGTTTAACAGAGGTTGTAGTAAACTCTCACTCAACAACAGTCTGCACAGTGTTTTGGAAGGTGCCCTCAAACTGAATGCAAAGCACATTTTCATGGATCTGAATTCAAATCTGACCCCTGTATTGTTTGTGCAGTCTGTGTTTATTCATCACACACAGCCATTGTAACAATTGTACAGATGTTAGCTGTAGCTGGTAACTAGGCAGCAACATAGTCTTTTCATGAGTAATCGTTATGGATACTGGCCAGTTAACAAGGCTGAGTGGCTAAGAATCAATATTTGAAACTGAAAACAAAACAAAAAAACAAAAAACCCAAACCAACGAAAAAAAAATTGATGGTGTTGAAGTAAAAAGCCACCCACAGTCTTGCAGTGATGCTGCCGGCATGCAGAAGCACACAAAAAACAATGGATGCAGGTGTTGACACATTACATGCTGCTGTCATTTGTTGTCCCTAAACATGAATTTTTTTGCTCAGGCTGAAACATTTTCAGTTTGGGCTGGTGTGTCTTTACCTCATATCACACTGCCTTGGGCAAATTTGGGTTTATTCATGTTGACAATACTTAATTTGCACACCCAGTCTGAGCAGATCTTCGTACCATTAGCTTACTGCTCCTACAAGAGTAGGCCTTTTCCATCAATGTCATTTTCACATCATAGTAGGAAAAGCACAGGTCTAAAAGATAAATAATAAGGAATTCCATTTAACTGATTCAGTTTCAGGGTTCTGGTATTGTACATGGTGACTCACTGTCATGATTTTTAAAGACATGTGAATGGAATTGAGTCATTATTAATGTTGTTAGTAATACACATTCTTTTCCTATTATGAGGAGTCAAAAGGAATGCTGTGAAACAGCCTATTATATAAGCTCATGTATTTGCAATATGTTTTAGTGCAAGATAGATTGAATTTGAAGTTGTCACAAGGCAGATTTTTTGGCAAAGCAAGGTTATCTGGTTCCAGACTTTTGCAAGGCTTAAGATAGTGTAACTTGTGTGTGAGGATTAACTAAACTGTAAATCTAAAATATAAATCTTTGCACTGGACAAACAGAAATTGAGCATATCTCTCTCAACAAAACATCAGACAATTGTATGTAAGTGTGAAATGTTTTACCTTTAATTTTAGGAGCTAGTAGCCACACATCTCCACCAGTAATGTAAAAGATTACCTTCAATAATTAACATATTGAGACACTGTGCAGGTCATGTTATTTCTAATAATCCAACCAACCCAAACAAAGAGAATCACAAGCTGCCATTAAACCAGCTAGCTAAGAAGCACTGAATAGACTGTGTGCACCTGTTGAAGCAGGCTGATCAGTAGCTTTGAACGAAGGGCTTTGAAACAGACAGGCTTCATCATTTGAAGAATCATTAAACACCACCCCATCCGTCAGCTGGACAGATCCCATGTAGACCTGCTATTAGCATGTGATCTGTATGTATCTGAATAAGGGAAAAGACATGTTAGTGCACACAGAATGCACTGCAATCAGAATGTGACCAGACCCAGACGACATACCCAGATACACATGATCACATGATAAGACCAGGTGTACATTGGATCTAACTGAGCACCGAACTCAACAAGCTCCAAGCTTCTTTTGAAGTTTGTCATTTCCTTCAGAGATGTGGACTTGTTCAGTAGAGTATAAAATGGCAGTTAATGTTCTCTGGAAGTGATGTTACCTCGCTGTTCAGCAGAATGATTGTAGAAGCCACTGTTGATAAGCTTTCAGCTCTGGGAGTTTTAATGAAGTTGATCTTTTCTCTTCATGATTTCATGTCCTAGTACAATCAAATACACATTACTACCTCCAGAAAGGCCTACTTTTACCTCGTTTTCAAACTTAAATACAGTTTAAATTTCAGGTGTCAGAGAGCATATGGAGAACATCTTAAAATTTTATATATATAGTTTATTTTTGTGGGGGATACATTTTATAAGACTGTTTTTCTCTGCCTCTCAGTCACCATTAGGTAAGACTGGAAATGTACCTTTAAAAAGGAATTTTCTTACCGTATGCAATGTTTTGTAGTTAGCTGTGAGGGAAGTTGAAAAATTTTTGAGCTCCCCCTCTGCCTTGCTTGTGTATCATTTCATGTCTTCTACAGTATCTAACTTTTATTGCTTTCCCTGTCCACATAGTATTAATGTGTTTGATTTCACAACAAATTTTGCTTGCTTGCTAAAAGTCTTTATAGATATTCACTGCATTGTACTCAACACAATAAAAAGTGTGGCATCCATCACTTAAATGTGTGAGAATTCTTGATTTCTGTTCTTTAATTTTTTTCAAAGTGTGTCAATCCTGTGTTTTGCTGATAACACAGACTGAAGTTTACAAGGCTGTTTCTCTGTCATTACCTTAACTGCAGTTTAATGTTAAAGGTGGGTTTAAACCTGTGTTGTCTTAAACAGGACACGTTTCTCTCCTCCCTTGTCCTTCCCTTGCTGGACAAAGTTAACAGAGCTGTCTGCTAGTTGTATGAGAACACTAAAGCAGTGAGAGTGCTTGCGGAAAATTATTGGAAAATGGGTGAAGCCAGAGAGGAAATCGGGGACTGTTCAAGTCCCTGGCATGTCCTCCTGTCACCCCTATTCTTAGGGCATACAGCATACCAGTCAGGTATCTGACTGGCATGTTCTATTCTTGGCAAGGCCACTCACCATAGCAGGAACTGCAGGATTATGGCTGGCATGTTGACTAAGTTGCACAGAGGCTTCACAAACCCACCTGGTTAATACAGGGGCCAGTCTGTCCCCCTACCCTTCTCAGACTTTTTAGATGCACCACAAGCTCAAGGTGGATAACGTAAACCCGTATCTCAGCTGTTGCCAGAGGCCCCCCCATGTGGACCAGGTAACCTCAGGCCCCAGCTAGAGGCTTTTTGATGCAAAACATCCAGCAGTGAGAGAATAAAGGAGAACCTGCTACCCAGACTTAGAAACCCTCAAAGTGACCTCCTCATTCCTGACAATTCCCAGAATCAGCCACTCTCCCTTGTTAGCCCATTACAAAACATCATGGTTGAATTTGGGGGGAGACCTTAAGATTGGAGTTACCGTGACCAATGGCCATCAGTTACAGTTTTCCCTTAGGCCTCCTTTCATGATGTCACAACATGCAGAGGTGCTGGAAGCATTTTTCTCCTGCTATTACCTGGACCATGAGCAGAATGGGGGACTTGTGGGGTGAACCGGTAGCTCACCTAGCACAGCACACACTACATGTGCAGAGGCTGCATGCCTCCCCTATCCCGTCTCTCTACAATTGCTGTTATAGGCTCTAAACTTGGAGTTCCATTGGCAACAATCAGTATTTTTAAAAAGGCTTTTATACCAAGTGCGATCACCTTTTAAACTAAACACTGTAGTTGACACAAACTAATTTTTCAGTGAAATTGTTGATAACTGTGGAAACACAGTTGCATTTGTGTATGCCCTTACTTCAATCCTAATTACATATTTCAAAGAATATTTTAAATTGATCCTTGTTTTTACTTAACTTCAAACATGTCTAAACGTTACTTTATATTTTTATGATGTGCATGATTCATTATGTCCTCACTCCAACTGTTATAGCTTAGGTGGTATGTTTATACTCTTTGTTAAGATAATAATGCAAAAATTCTTAATGTGTACATGTTTAACCACAGAAGTGATCACAGCTTATAATAAAAGGAAAGGTAGAATTGAAATGCCAAAACTCACACAGGCCAGCCTTAGAGTACATGTGTGAGTGATGGAGAGGAGAAAGCACACATCCCGTGGATAACAGGATGTATTGACACTGCTGATCGACACCAGACTCCTCTCAACAGACGACTACAAGCAAGAGGAGGCTAATGTTTCTTTGGTTCATGCTTCTTCTGTTCTTCAGTTAAGTCAATTGACTTAAAAGCTTTTGAGTCTTGTCCCTGTCAAGTGAGCCACTGGCCTATTCGTTTAGAGACTAGTTCGCTTCTACTTCTTTGTTAAGGGAGGCAGCTGTGCTGCAGAGAGAAAGAGAGATGTGAACTGTGAACTGTGACAGACAAATTCTCCTGCACCACGTCTCCTGCACACCTAAGTGTGCGAATTGTTAAGTGGTTATTAGCTGTTGAGAGACTGATGACTCAAGCTGAAGTCACCATATCCAGAATGCCTGAAAATGTGCAAGAACTCCAGGAAGCTTCTGAGAAGAGGAAAAGACATATCAACTGGTTAAACTGGTATATGGGAACAAACACCCCATCATTATAAGTAACACATGGAACAAAGAATTTTCCTGTGATATATTGGTTTGATGCCATAGGTTAACAGAAATACTTAAGATGCATTAGATCAAAAATAGGATTTCCTATCAATATTGTTGTTACTTCAGATAAGTTCTTTTGGCTTACCATTTCTCTCAGCTGCTCCATGGTGTCTTAGGATTTCTCTGTTAAATCTCAAAGATTTCATCCACTTGTTCTTTCATGTTTCCACTAATTAATGCATCTGATTAAGATATCATGCTTGAACTGGTCTGATGCCCTCATTAAGAAATTTTATATGTTGTTGCATTGCAGACTTCAGTCATTAAATAACACTTTCAAAATGGATTGTGGTTCTGTAAACAAACAAACAAACAAACAAACAAACAAACAAACAAACAAACAAACAAACTTGCGTATATATATTTCTATTGTTTTTTTTTACTTATTGCTATATTTTCTACTGTTATATCTTTTACTTATTGTTATATTTTCTACTTACTGTTATATTTTTACTTTTTTAATAGCTTTTTAATAGATGTGTCATGCACCAACCTCACCAAAGCAAATTCCTCGTTGTAAATTGTACTTGGCAATAAAGCGTTTCTGATTGTGATTCTGATTTCATTCATTGCTGATTGCTGCGTTCCACTGTATTTTTTCATTAACGGTCTGATTTATTTGTATGTTTTGTAGTTATTAGTTGTGTGTAGTTAGCAGTTATTGTGTGTGTGTAGTTAGTAGTAATGAACCATTCATCTAAAAATCTACACCCAAACCAGCAATATGTTAATACATTTCTCAATACTTTATAACTCTCCTACCCTGTCTGTGGGACTCCATCCCATTAGTTCATGCTGAAGATGTAAATCTTTCCAAATGCCTCCCAAATATACTGTACAGTTTCGTTAAAAAAACAAACAAACAACCCCCCCCCCCCAAAAAAACTTCAGAATTTAAAACAGCTGAACACTGTTGCGGATTTGAGATGAGGTTTTCAGTATACATGTATCCAGTTCTCTTTTGTGTAAGTGGGTAACTGGACAGTATGTTACAATGCAGGTGTGTTAAGACAGTGTCCCAGGAAAGGAGTAATAGCAGGCTTGACCCTGGACTGCAACTGGACCCTGGACTTCCTGACCAACAGACCCCAGTCTGTTAGGTTAGACAGCCACACCTCCACCACCCTGACCCTGAACACCGGCATCCCACAGGGTTGTGTGCTGAGCCCTCTTCTCTTCTCTACTCCCTACTCCCTCTTCACCCACTCGTGGACTCTCAACTCCTCCATCTTGGTAAAGGAGGCTCAACAGTGCCCCTACTTTCTGAGGAGACTGAAGAAAGTTAACCTGGCTGGCCAAATCCTAGTTAACTTCTACCGCTGCACCATTGAGAGCATCCTGACCAACTGCATCTCAGTATGGTGTGGCAGCTGCACAGCCTCCGAGTGGAAGGCCCTGCAACAGGTGGTGAAAACCGCCCAGTACATCACCGGTGCTCAGCTAAGTGCCATCGAGGACCTCCAGTGCAAGCGGTGTCTAAGAAGGGCACGCAGCATCAGCAGTAACAGCTCCCACCCCAACCATGGACTGTTTGCCGCCCTCCCATCTGGTAGGAGGTTCAGGAGTCTCCGTTCCCACACCAGCAGGCACAGTAACAGCTTCTCCCCCAGCAGGCCCCCCTCCAACCCCCACCACCCTCCCATTGACATTGACACCTCCTCTTACCACCTTGTGGCCCTCATTTAGGACCCAAGAGAGTATAAACAAAGATGAACATTACAACTCAGCCCATGTCATACTGCACTTAACACTTTCTATTTTATATACATACACTCTATATTCCTCATACTGTTCACATACTTTTCACTGAACTGCCACTTGCTACCTGTTGCCCATGTCATGTGTTTACATACTGTGTTGCCCATGTTTTATAGTTTTATAGAAATTACTTGCACTACCTTTACATACCTCATTACTGTTTACCTCATGCCAATTGCATTACTTGTATCTGGTTAGATGTTAAACTGCATTTTGTTGTCTCTGTGCTGCTCTCTGATGATGACAATAAGTTGAATCTAATTTAATCTATATGTTGGTCTTTCACATTGTGAGGACAAAGCAGGTTTTGATGTGATTAAAAAGAGTTTAAAATATTTTTGCCCCCTATGCTACACTGCACCTTGTCCATCCTTTCAGACTCACTATTCCTCTCCATCTCCCTCCTTCCCTTTTTTTCTCTGTGGGACTCAGGAGGATATGACCACCTTAGAGACCCAAACCTCTGACCTTGTTGGGATTTTTCTGTGAAAAAGGGGGGCTCCCTCTCTCACATCAAAGCTGGCCGACTTGCTGTTGCTTGACAGGCCCCGTCACTCAGCAGCTAGTCCCCCTCTGTCTCCCCACCTCCCACTGTTAGTGCCAGCACTCATCATAAAGCCATGTGCTAATTCCTCCCGATTGACCCATGAAGAGAAGGAGGTGGGTGCACGCGTGTGTGGAGTGGAAGTGGTGGAACAGAGCAGCTTCATATGCCTCTTAAGTTGGCTACTCTGTTTCATACAAGCATGATAATGGCTTACCTAGACCACAGTGAAGATACATTCAGGCTTAAGAGCAGATGTTCACATAGGAGGACAGGGAGTGACAATGCAACTGTATTGTGTTGGTCGTTACTATGCAGGCCACACGCACACACACACACACGCACGCACGCACGCACGCACGCACGCACGCACGCACGCACGCACGCACGCACGCACGCACGCACGCACGCTCACACACACACACACACGCCACCACAAAGTCCACCACAAAGTCCACACGTGTGTGTGCTTGTGTGTGAGGGCCATCTCTACATTTCTGCATAATGGAAATAAATGGCTTTAATGGAAACATCAGTTGTTCTTCCTACATTCTTCTCAATGTACCATGGTGATGCTGAAGTTCCTATTAGCCAGAGATGTGAACATTGTCATGGCTGAAGGCAAGTCAACTCTAAGCCATGGAGCTCTCCATTATCTATGGCAAATCCACCACCTTGGCGTCTACAGGACTATGAAATGACTATGGGAATACAGCTACAAATACAGAATGCAGAGTGCCAACAGGAAGAACATGAAAGAGATGCAGAGGAAGAGTATACTGAGCTCACTGACTACAGTCAACCTCTCATCAGCACTAGTGGAACCCAAGTACCTTCTACATTTGCTACTAGAGAGAAAGGTGATATTCCAGAACTCAGCCATGCTGACATCAACTAAACAGCTCTTTGTAAAGCAGCAAAAGGGGATATTCCAGCAACTCATGGAGCAAAATGAAGCCTCCAGGGCAGAAAGTTACTATTCCTCTTTGACCTGTCACCAAAATATATCACATCCACCACTAGACAACCATCCCAGCGAAACCAAGCAGATTCCAGGTGGGTCATGTCTAGCCCTACCAGCTATTGGTCATGAATCTGCAGCAGTAGCTCTATTCCAAACCAGAAACCTTTACAGGAAAAATGTAGCATCAAAGCCCACACAGTTAACCCCTCTTCTTTACCCACAAGATCACCCTCTTCCTTTAGCTCATCAGCAACCAGTCTCACATCATCCATTTCATCAGCCACCCATGTCTTTTCATCCTTCAGCCTCTCTTTCCTGCATACATTTGCATCTTCTACTCCCTCATCATTAGTTGATTTTGTCTAATCCTTTGCCTTCAGATCCCACAACACATTCACATCCGTCACATCTCTTATCACTCGCTGTTTTCTCACCTCCCTCTTTCCTTCCAACCCAGATCTTGTACTCCTCCAGAGAGGCAGCAACATAACATTCCAGGCTCTTTCACTAGAGGATGATGTACGATACAGGATGTTGTCAAGGGCACTGACAAACCTACTCTATCCAGAAAAAAAAATGAAGAATTCAAGTTTCAAATTCTTCTTGATCACCTTAAGGTGGAACAGGCCAGACACCTGGATTTAGCCTATTCGGATGCACATCACCCATTCACAGAAACCTTAAAGGCCCTAGATGAATGATATGGTCAACCACAACAGGCAGCACTTAAGGAACTGAAGATCTTAATGGTTTATCCCCCTGTATGTCCTGGAGATGGTCATGGCCTTAACGCCTTTGCCCTGTGAGTCCGAGCACCAGACAGGCTGTTAAGAACTATGGCTGACCAAGGCAATGCTGAACTTCTCTGTGTTCTTCTCTTCTCTTCTCTTCTCTTCTCTTCTCTTCTCTTCTCTTCTCTTCTCTTCTCTTCTCTTCTCTATCTTGTGTGGTGCCAAAACACCAGCATTCAATTCCTAAACCTGAGCTCCATGCTGCATTAGTGGGTGCTCATCTTTGTGAGGACAAAACTGACTCTTCCTATCAGACATACCATCCTTTGGGCAGATTCAGTGCCAATATTTGCTTACTCGAAGGCATTTCATTCCACTTTTAGGACTTTGTTGTATCAGAGTGTTCAAGTTACAAGAACTTACTAATTGCAAAGACTGGATGTATAAGGTAATGCAGCCAACAACCCAGCTGATGACCTTACAAGGAGCAGAAACCATGTAGAGGTCCAGCAGCCAAACTGGTGGAGCCAAGACCTTCTATTCTTTTACCACTCTCCTGGCCCCAAGCTCCCAGTGACCCCAACAATAATGTAGATTATCATCAATTTGAAATTTTGGGTAGCAGTTGCTACTGTTAGGTCTGTCCCATATTTCAGACCTTAAATACTTGCCAATCTCAATTTAGTTGAAAAATTCTCCAGACATAGAAAAAAGCAGGCACAGACTGACTGCTTTGGAAAAGATCTTGCTCATCTCATGGCTCAGAGTGGTTTGATTTTGGGTTTTTTTTATTGGTTTGTTTCTCATTTTATTTTGGAAGTTACTCTCCTTGTGTCATATTTTGTTATACTTCCTATCTTTGTGCTTTTCCTGTCTTTGTAATTGTTTATTAATTTCACCTGTATCTCATTGGCCTTCTCTTGCCAATTCATCTTTGTACCTTGTGACAAGCATGCCTGTTAAGTCCAAACAAAGGACACCAGGACCCAGTAGCAGAGTGTAGCTAAACGAAGATTTATTAACAAAGTAACAACAGAAATTCAGTTCTTAAGGAACGACTGATGGAACAAAGTAACAACAGAAATACTCACAGGGCGAAAGTTCCAACTAAAAACTCTGAACAGAAAATCACCTTCCAGGGAAAAAGCCAAGACCAAAAATGCAACTAAGATATCTGGCACAAAACCAAGAACTCGAGAGAACCGTCGTGACGAGGGGCAGATGATCTCAAGCAGTGCACCGCATGCGAGAAGCAGAAAGAATAATCCGGCACTGGAGACTACAAGAGGGTGGTTTATGAAGCCGGATGATTAGGCAGAATAAGCTGCAGGTGTGCCAGAACCAGCACTCCAGGAGATCACCACGCCCCACATTGAAAAATGGCAGGAGCGTTTGTGAGTCCGAAAGGCATGACTAAATATTCAAAGTGCCCTAGATGGGTGTTCATCTCCTTCTCTGATTCTTATGAGGTGCAGGTGGAGTGCAGGGGATTGAAAGCCAAGTCGATCAAGGGGAGTGGGTACTTGTTTTTTATCGTGATTTCATTCAGTCCGGTGTAGTCTATGCAGGGTCATAGTGATTTGTCTTTCTTTTCAATAAAAAAGAAACCAGCCCCCATTGGAGAGGAAGAGGGACGGATGAGGCCGGCTGCAACTAACTCCGTAATGTATTTTTCCGTGGCCTCTCGCTCGGGTTTGGACAGATTAAATAGTTTTTTAGTGGAGAGAGGAGCACAGGGAAGCAGATCTATGGCACAGTCGTAGGGTCTATGAGGGGGCAGTGAGGAGGCGGAAGATTTACTGAAAACTTGTTGTAAGTCATGGTAGTCAGGGGGTACATTAGACAGATCGATTACCTCTGGTGCTTGTGACTGGTCTGCCGGTCTGGCTGGCAAGGCGGAGCGGAGGCAGTGGGCGTGGCAGTGATGACTCCAGTTGCGTATAGTGCCTGTCGACCAATCGACGTGAGGGTTGTGAAGTTGAAGCCAGGGAATCCCCAGAATGACAGAGTTGAGAGGTGATGAGATAACAAAGAGTTCAAGATACTCATGATGGTTGCTGGAGAGTGCTAATTTCTGTGGTTCAGTCTTATGAGTTACTAAGTTCTAATAATTTACCATCACTCGTGAGTATCTCCTCGGGGGACGACAGTTTATACATGGGTATGTTATGTTTAATCACAAAATTAACGTCAATAAAATTGTCATCTGCTCCGGAGTCCACCAGCACCTGGACCGGAACCGAGTGTTTGAGTCTGTGAATCATACCTGGCAACTGTATTCTCGTGGCGGAGGCGGAGGAGATACGGCTCACTAGAGTCCTCCTTACTACTGGCAAGCCCGGTCTTTTGGGGTCTTGGGACAACTGGAGAGAAAGTGCCCCCCCTGGCCGCAGTAGAAGCACAGCTTGTCGTGCATCCTTCGATGTCTCTCAGCTGGGGTGAGGCGGGCCCATCCCAGTTGCATGGGTTCGTCGGCAGGTGGAGGTCGAGGCTCGTGAGTGTAATAGGAGGTGTCAGGAAGCACCGGGGTGGATTCTGGAGAGCTGGGTTGGATGATCTCTTTGTCTCCTGACGTTCCCTAAACCTCTCTCTTAACCTGTTATCTAGGCGGATAGCTAGATCAATCAGGGAGTTTAGTGAATTACACTCCTCCCAAACCGACAATTCGTCTTTAACCTCACCAGCCAACCCCTTAAGAAAAATGGCCTGAAGAGCCAAATCATCCCACCCACTCTCGGCCGCTAGAATGCGGAAGTTCACTGCATATTGTGACACTGAGAGGCGACCCTGCTGCAAGTCGAGCAGCCGACTCACGGCCTGCCTACCCCTGACTGGGTGATCATAACCCGTCTCATTTCTTCGGTGAACTTGTGGTAGTCCTGAAGGAGTTCTTGCTGTTGAGAGGATATGGCTAGGGACCAGGCTGCTGCCTGTCCAGAGAGTTAACTCATGACGAAGGCTACTTTAGCTTGAGGGGTGGCATAAGTGTGGGGTTGCTGGTGAAAAACCAAACTGCACAGATGTAAAAACTGTGAGCATGTGCCTAAATCTCCGGAATACCGAGCAGGTATGGGGATATAGGGCTCACGTGCTTGAGGTGCTGGGCTGGTTGACTGGTCATCGGCTTGATGGTGAGCGGCAGTAATGTGAGATGGAGTGAGCCGGTCTGTCAGAGCCATCATCTGAGTGCCTAATTGCGAGACGTTGGCGGTAAGCTGCTGTAGGTGATCCATCACCTGCATCAGGGATGACTCGTGTTGTTTCACCTTGGCAGCTTGTGATGAGAGCGCACATTTTAAGCTCTCCAACTCTGCTGGGTCCATGTTGGGCCAGATTATTCTGTTAAGGCCAAACAAAGGACACCAGGACCCAGTAGCAGAGTGTAGCTAAACGAAGATTTATTAACAAAGTAACAACAGAAAATCAGTTCTTAAGGAATGACTGACGGAACAAAGTAACAACAGAAATACTCACAGGGCAAAAGTTCCAACTAAAAACTATGAACAGAAAATCACCTTCCAGGGAAAAAGCCAAGACCAAAAATACAACTAAGATATCTGGCACAAAACCAAGAACTCGAGAGAACCGTCTTCTGAATAATATACTCGTGACGAGGGGCAGATGATCTCAAGCAGCGCACTGCATGCGAGAAGCAGAGAGAATAATCTAGCACTGGAGACTTCGAGAGGGTGGTTTATGAAGCCGGATGAATAGGCAGAATAAGCTGCAGGTGTGCCAGAACCAGCGCTCCAGATCACCCTGCCCCCCGTCACTCGCACTACAGGAGAGAGAGAGAGAATCAGTAGGAGCAACAAACCAAAAAACACAACAGAAAACCACCACAACAATGCCAACCCTTTTCCTAGCATTTAGTCAACTGTTTAGTTGATTTGGATTTGTTTTGTGTAGTTTCTGGGATTTGTTTTCATTCCTGCCTTCTCCCAATTTGATTAGTTTGTCTGTTTAGACTGCCTTATCTGGTTTTGACTCTTGCCTGCCTTATCCCTCTAAGCCTTTATAATTTTGTCATGTGAGGCTTTTTTACTTCTTCAGCCTCGCATCAAGCATCTGCATTTGGGTCCTTCCTCTTGCTCAGGTTAGCTTGCTTGTAAAACCATCCCACAGAGACCCTACTGTCAACCAGTCTCTTATTCACCTTTGTACCAGAAGTCTGTCCAGAAACAGGCCTTATTCATGTTGGAGGTAGGCTGAGGCAGAGTGAACAGGAACCTGATGCCACTCACAAAATTGTCCTCAATCCCAAATATCTAGTGTCTAAACTGCTCATTTGGGATTATGATGAAAGGTTGAACCACTCCAGTCCTGAAATGGTATTCACGGTGCTCTGCAGGTGGTTCTGGATTTTGAGGGTGAGAGATGCAATACAGTAAGTATTGTAAGTACCAACATGGCTGTGTTCACTGACAATGGTGGCATGAAAAACCAGTTGTTCCCAGGATGGCCAGGATTCCAATAGCTCTTCTCCAGCTGCACAAGCGTGTTTTTTATTACATAAGAATGGATTGCTTTGGTCTATATCATGTAATGTAAGGACATCAGACAAAAAAGAAAAGCAATGGAGCATTATATTTATGTATTTGGCAACTTGCTGCGCACACCTGGATCTCCTTTGTGGTCTTGACACAGACTCCTTTCTCATGGCCCTCCACCGTTTCATTGCCTGTAGGAGTAATCCCTTTAAACTCTGGTCAAACCAGGCAACAATTTCAAGAGAAGAGAGAGGGAATTTAGGGCGGGTTCATGACACTTAGTTCATCATTACATAATTTTTGGTGCACATGCTCTGGGAGCAAGTATCTATTTATGAGACTATTTATCATTATATGCTTTTGAATTTTATTTTAGGAATTTGTGGTGAGCTAGAACATGCTAGAGACACAAAACTTTGAACTATAACTGGAAATGATGTGCTTAACAAGAAATATCACTTATGTTATACCATGTCTGAATTTATTTAATGTTTTGACAACTTGAAGCTCAGGCTAAATGGTGCATGTTGACTATCTTAAAAATAACAACACATGGGACCCGCGACATTAACCCTGGTCTCTAGTGTCAAAGTGTTGTACTTTGTACACTGACACCCTGTGACTTCTGCACAGTATAAGAATATTGCATGTCTTGGATTAGAAAAAAAAAACAAAAAACATTGCTAGTGAACGTAATCCATACAGCAAATCTGTCACTTCATGGTGGCCATCCACCCATCCATCCATCCATTTTCTTTTTTGCAGTGGCAGTGGTTGCAAGCTAAACAAAGCAGCTTATGTCATATGTCATATATCATATGCCCATACATCCTCCAGCTCTTCCTGTGGGATTCCAAGGCATTTCCAGGCTAGATGGGATATGTTATCCCACCAAAGCATTCTGGGTATGCCCAGTTTGATGTGTACATAAATACGTTCACATGTGGGCGTACAGGTTGGATCCTACTCCCAGACCACCTAAACTGGCTTCATTCAACATGAGGAAACAATGGCTCTACATGGTACAAGATAAACTGGATTGCCATTCAAGACCATAAACATGAAGGGGTACACTGCTGAAGGAAACTGTGTTTACTCATGCCAATACTAAAATAAGAACACAGAAAACACATACAAAACAACATAAATGTGTAAAGCCCCTGTCAGACCTGCATCATCTTATGTAAGAAGTAAAAATTAACAGTCATTTTACAGAAAAAGTTGCAACATCTCATTTTGCCATCTAAGATCACTGTAATAGATATATTTTGCAATCATCATCTCTTAGGGACCGTTGTACTGTGGGTAGTGTTTGTACTCAAGTCAGTGCAAATAAGCTGTAGCGGCATCTTGAGGCCATCTGGACTACTGAGCACAGGGACGATGTTAGAAAGTCTGTACAGACTGTTAGCACTGTCACAACAGACAAACAGAACACTGAGCAGGATTTGCAGTGGCACCCCAGGATAAACAAACTTTGTAGGATATACCACACCACCCTATCCACCTCCCCTAACACATACCATATACGAACTCCAGACAGGCACTTCCCCAGACCTCTTGAGTAAATAACCTAAATATCTCACTTCTTGTGTCAGGAAGTGCTACTTCCGGACATCTCCAGAGAAGAAGCAGTAAGACAATCACTATCCTCACTACTCTCTTCCTCTCATTCCCTTTATTCACAACTACCAAACTGTAACAATCACTCAGAAGTCATTTATAAACCTTGAGTTAATGATGAACTAATAATCAACAAAACATTATATGCATTTGTAAATAACTAAGAATACAAAGACAAATGCACACTATATCATTACATCATTACTTGTAATTTAGCCTATTAAATGCACAAAAAAGTAATTATGAACAAAAGTATTTTGAAATGTGCTCCACTTTTGAAGATGATTTCACTTCAAATGTCATTGGAGTTGGTGCTCGTCCTCCCCCCAGTATTTCTGTTGCTTTGGAAGCGTAATGTTATCCATGTTATCCTTGCTTCAATCAAACTGGGAGCCTTTTTAATTAAAGTTGTTGGCTGATGATATTTTTGTTCATGTTAATGTCCACGCTGGATAAAAAAAGAAATAAACAAATGAATACAGCCAAGGTGAAAAGCTGCCTTATTAAGTGTCTGGACAGAGTCTGAATACCTGTGTGGACACTTGGTGTCTCTGTAAAGAAAGACAGACAGATGAAAGGCCACAGACTTTTCAAAATAAAAGATCCCTGATAGTGACATGAGCTCACTGGGTGGGCACAGACATTTTGAAATTAAAAAACCACCTAGAATAGTGAAAAAGGTGACAATATACATAAGTCAGGTCATGTAGGAGCATCTGGAGGGGGGGTTATCATGCCACAGGTGAATGTAAGTTACACAGGTCCAAGTCTAAAGCAAGTCCCAAGTTACTACGGTGTGAAAAGCAAGTAATAAGTTAAGCAAGTCGAGTCATTAGGTCAAGCATGTCACAAGACTGGTCATCCAAAGTTCTGATGATCTTCCACTGTTCCCACATTTCAATTACTTAAAAACAGAGTTTTATTTTCAACATTAATGAAAAGTGTTGCAGTCTCCTTAAAGAATTACACACTGGAGCGACATTCATCATGGCAACTTATTACTGCAACCTTCAAACAGCCCTTTGAAGATCTGTTTGAAACTGAGGACTGGCCAAAATGTTTTCACTTTCCAAAACTGTCCTCATCTCAAGGTCTAAAATCAAATTGGTTCTCACAAAGATTGCTGTTCTCACACAAGTACAGTGCCTTTATTAATATTAGTACATGTGAGCGAGACACAAATTCATCAGAAGTCTCCACACTTGCCACCGTCATGAGAAACAGAGATTGCTGCACATGATGTTCCACAGCAAAGTCTTGTTGATTACATTCTACTTCATCTTTCACTGCTGAATGGCAGTTACTACTTCGCTTCGCCATAATACACAAATACACATCCTGCTATATCGCTACATGAACAAAATTCTTCATTGACAGAAGATAAAGTCACCTACGCAGAGCCTTCACTCATGGTTGAAAATGCAGAATGACAAGACTCTTATTTCTTATATGTATCATTATGCTATCATTTATTGGACACTGCTCAGCTTTAACAGTGCACTGTGAGAGACAACTGACAAGCTCCAGCAGAGCCTTGATAGGACTGACAGTTCCAGTGATATTATTATAGAGATTATTACAGTATTATTATTATTACAGAGAAAAATCATTTACAGAAGGTCAGTGTGGGTTACTATAACAGAATAATACAGCCAAAGTTGAAATAAGTCACAAATGACAGACACATGTCATTTGTAGATTTTTTCTTTTAATGCTATTAGGAGGTGTGGCTTCACACACTCACCAGAATAACCTATGTTAGCTACTACATACAACTGACAATGGATGAACAAAGTAATTCATATAAAGCTTCAGTGTAATATTTTCATGACCAGACTAAGCCTCACACTCCTCATAGTGTCGCGTGTGATTGGTTCAAGTTTTCTCCTTAAAATTAGGGTTCAGAGCCTCCATTCAGATGCCTTATCTTAAATAGACAGGCAACAAAATCAAAGCAGTGCCTGGCTTGGCCATATTTCTTCAAATGACGGCTAACTTGACTGCCCTGAAACATTTCCTCACTTTCTTTCAGTCAGAGTCATGGCAAAGGCTTTGCAGGTTCCATCCCAGACAACTGCTCATTTAAGCTGTGATCAGATACAAGGTGTCTGTGAGTGTCTCTGTGAGTGCTGCACACAGAGGCTCATGAGCACTCACAGGTGCACTGGAGTGCAAAATGCATTCAGTCCTTATGAGTTCCATCATCCTTCCAGCTGACATCCATGAAAGAAGGCTATGCTGCTACAAATTCAAATGGGCAAGGGAAAGTTTGTATTTGCTCCTCTTGCCCTTGAAGAGGAGGAGAAAAACATGCCAAAACACAGGTACATGATATCCTCCTTGGGAGACCTGACCATTGAGTTTCATCAGCTTGTCCAAGAGTCACATCTGGATGCTGCCCATTTGAAGATTTACTTGGGCAGTTTAAGCGGCTTGTGGAGCTTGTGAGACTGGTGATTTATGAACTGAACAAACTTTAGAAGGCCCATCAGTCCTGAAGAACATCTGTGTACTTGTCTGAGGTAAATTGCAAACTATAATTAACTATACTTATTGTAGTCCCTCTTCTTGAGTGATTTGATCGGTTAGTGTCCACAGAATGCAGAGTGTGACAGCAGAAGACAAATTTCAACTTGGTGCACCGTATGTCGCCTGGCATAGGCCAACGTGAGCGAGGGTGATGTCACCTCAAATGACAGAAAGACAAGAAAAATAACAAAAAATATAATAACTCACTTGCAATGGACTGGCTCCTTCCCAGGGGATGTGAGAGCAGCCCATCAGCTCCATCCTAAAGGTCTGAGCCTGGGCCCAAGGCAATGACACCTGTAAGATAAAGATAAGAAAATTAAACAAAAGGAAAGAAAAGAAAAAAGAGGGTGAACCTTGCTAACCCTGCTTTCCTGCACTGAACCTGCAACCCCAAGTTGCTGGTAGGATTATTATAGTATATACATATACATACATATAGTCCTATTTATATATTATTTTCAACTTACTGATTTCCATATCTATTACTACATATTACTACTTTCCCCCCCTCTTTTTTATGGCTGTAAATATTCTCTTTCTTCATTCTGAACACATTTCCCTATATTCAGCCTGATACATTTAGCATATTTGGAAATCTTTAGGTTTCCATCACAACTTAAGACAAAAATATGATTTCTGTCTCCTCTTTTCTGGAGTTCAAGCAACATTTAAGGACGCAGTATTTGCCAAAATCCATCACTGCACTGACACCTAGTGGAAGCTTAATTCATCCACAGCTTCTTTAGCTCATTACAGAAAACTCATTATGAAGTCAATATCACTGGGTACAACAATAACCAATGGTTACACAATCAAATGCACAACGACCTGTCAACACTGCATTATAAAGGACTTCTCTACTTCTTAATTTGGCTCACTTGTAAAACAAAAAGTTTTTTGGTCAATCAAGTAACAATAAGCTAAAATAATTTTTGCTCTTTCTCAGATTGATCCTTTTGTTATGGAGTCATCTGCAGATCATTTTATACATCCTTAGTTCAAACTAAACAAACTGATTCGCAGATACACAGTAACAGCTAAAAGGACCAGTGTTTTTACATGTTGCCACCTTATTACAATAATTGCTGTTTTTTGACAAAAATGATTTCTCCCCCAAAATCAACTTATGATGCTGCGCACCTCTGGTAAAAGTTTTCTGAAAAACTTTGAAAAATGATTTAGGCGATTATTTTAATAAGGTGACGGTGTGTCTTAGTGAGAATGTCATGTGTCCTTACCTTTTAAAGGATATATCTAAAGCAGGTAACAAGTTTCCCAGTTTTTGAACATCAACTCTAAGATGTTTAATAAATTTCACAGGGTATTTGCAAAAAAACCCTATAAAATAATAATAATAATAATAATAATAATAATAATAATAATAATAATAATAATACAAACCCTCCAGACATTAAACAAGCAGCTTGTGAAATGTCTAGTGTTGGACCACACACAAACAAGCTGTTTCTGCGTGTTGCACCTCCTCCTCTGTACAGTGCAGTCACCACAGACTAAAGCTGAAAATGAATACTGTGGCCTCACTCTTGCATTTACTACTTATGGAGTCCTTGTGAAAAACTCCAATACTAGGCCTCACTAACATATGCATCCCTAATATTATGCAGCAGCTCCATGGTAACTGGGCAGGATTTGGCTCAGGGCTGGGCTTTCCCAGCCACAGATCCTATGTGTGCCTCTGTACAAGTCTGGTATGCAACAATTACTCAAGCATGTAAAACTGTGCTGGGGTCTGGTCTTGCAGGCTTTTAACTGCTTGCAGGGCGAGTGCCTGTCAGTATATCAGCCCTTTAACTTGAACGTGAGGCCTCTCTTGGACACCTTTGTTTAAGCTTAGAAATAAAAGCACTGGATGTAATCAAGCTTTCAGTGTAATGTAACGTAATGTCGAAGCAGACATGTCTTGCCAGTTTCTTCATGTCACACAAAACTCCCACTGCTAAAGTGCTTGGAACACATGTTTGCGCTGGGTGCAATCGACATGAACATTATATGCAAGTAAGCATGATATCACATGACGTTACTGACAGCAAGACAGTTAATATGACACAATCCCACAATGTCATGATACAATTTTGACTATTCTTGTCCTTTACAGGCAATTCATTAAACCAGCAAATAAATGAGAAAGTGAGAAGGCTTTCAATGGATGATTGATGGAAATTACATAAAATTATATTGCAGACATGGAAAGAGTTAAGCTTATGCATTAAGGGAGCTCTTTGTTGGCAACTCTCTTTACATAGAACTTGAGTTTTCAGTCAAACACTGTTCCTAGATATTTATATGTGTCAGCAATTTGAACATCCTCAAAGACCTTGGTGTTGGACATACGTCCATTCACCAAAACCTACCAGATTGTGTCTGTTAGAAAATCTAAAAGCAACATCAAAAGCTGAACAGGTTAATTTAAAATAAGTCAATCAGAAAGGAACTCAAGACAAGTACATCATCAGTTCCAAACAAACCTCTAAGCAGGTAACCCTCTTGTAATGGAGATGTAAATACCTGCGCTCTGGGCTTATACACTGTGTCAAACCAAATCAAGTAAAGCCAGCTAATAGAATTCTTTAGTGTAGTGTAGTGTTGTTTAATACTTTTCATATAACCTAAAAGTCTTGTTTTGAGTCTACCATCTACAGCCCATAATGTGTAACTCTGCAGACTAGTAAAAGAAATGACAGATGGAATATCCCTTGACATCTCTTTATTAATGATGTTTGATTACAAGTAAACATGAGATTAAGAGGGTACCAGGACTCAATATATATAGCCCAAAGAGTACAGCCTGCACTTTAACTGCAATGAAAAAAGTTGAATCATTTGAAGTAAAATAAAAGCAAATACAAATATAGTGTACGAGTGTTGTGGAGATGTGCTTAGCTTGCAGGGGCAGGGCAGGGAAAAGGAAAAATGACATGTGAACAGTAACAGATAGCTTATATGACATAACTAAAAAAGTTATTACTTGAATTGTAAAATGAATTGTGAATTGTGAAGTTAAGTTACCTGTTACAACAAAAAGTAATCCGAATACTCTAATGCTTTGCTTACAAGGGGGTAACAGAGGTACCCCAGCACTGACTGACAGTGATTAAAATCTCCTTTACATTCTGACATACATTCAGGAGATGGGCTAGTGTTGGCATCAACACCTTGCCGCTGAATTTCCTCAGCTGAAAGATAGTATATTATAGTATAGAAGTATATTATACTAACAAATTCACCAATGCTGCAGTACCTCAACCGGCTGTGCTGTCAGCAGATGCCTCTCAGCATAGACTTGGTGCTGTATGTGAAGAACAAGAAAACCGTGGCTTTTGCTTCCAGGGCTGGCAGTGACATAGAATTGTGCTATGTACAAATTGAAAAAGAGCACTTGGCTCATGCGCCAGAAATTCCTCAGCTTGGTCACCATTCTCAGGAAACCGCTGGACATGCCTGTGTGAGGTACTATGACACTGAAAAGGAAGTGTCCAGATGTGCATCCAAAAGCACACTAACAAAAGCAGCTTTGCTCTCCACCCTAACTTGCTATGGCACATGGCTCATACTGAATATTTGAGTGACGTGATAAAGAGTACTTAGACCTTGTACTTTCACTCTGGATGGTTTAAGATTGACCAAGTAATGGTATTATGCAGTAATACATATGTTACTTAAAAATTGCAGCCGATAAAGGTAGATTTATCATTTTTACGTTATATGCTGCGTAGACATTTTGATCATATTGGAATATTGGGCGGGATGTGTCTCCACAAGGATCGTGTGCACAGCTGTACAATAGGCTATATCATTAAGTTAGTACCACCTTAATGATGCAACAACGTGGAGGCAGCATTTTATGGTTGAGGTTGAAGCCACTAAATATTCACCTGCAGAGACACTGCTCACACTGTTCTGTCCTTATTACGTTTCTTAGACTGTGGTGAGCAGCCTTATTTATATTACCTGGAAAAAGAATGACTGATTGAAACGGAAGCCACACCGGAAGTAGTAATCTGTCTATGCTTACGAGCACATGAAATACGAGCAATTTTGTGGTTGTCGTTTTACTGCGGAGGGATTCCTCTTCCGGAACACCAAACGTATAGTCAGGAAGTGGAGTGGAGAGTTCTGTTGGTGGCGGTTGCATCTCTTAATTTCAGTATCTGTACATGTACATGAATAAATAACGTTACTATCTGTCCTTCAACATGTCGGCCAGGAACCCAGGCACTAAGCTAGGTAAGAGGCTGAAGGCTAAAGCTAAACTCGCTCCCCGTTCACCTCCACATGTTCGTATCCTTATATAAACACGTGTGGTTGACAACGTTCTGCTGTGAGTTCACATTAGCACAGCTTTTCATCTTACCAGCTTTATGTAACGTGAAATTCATAATTCGGTGTTTCGCCTCGCATGTTATTTTCACTGCACCGCTAAACAGATGTGTCAGTTTATTAAAGACATTGAACAGTCAAAGTTGGGCGAAGGGTCGCCGTTTAATAAGTAACATGTTAGAGGTAACTGACCTGCTGAGCATCGAGATGTCACTGTGTAACCCAGTGTAACGCGCACACTGTAACATGTTACCCCTATGTACAGTGAAAGTGAACTCAACATTAGTGTGTGTGAAATATTACCCTATGTACCCTTATAACTTTCACCCAGCAGGAGCTGTTTGACAGTATTTCTAATAGCAAGCAAGATGAAGTTAGATGAAGATAAATGTGATGCAGTTGTCATTTATAGCTTTGACCCAGCAGCCTGATTGTATTTCTAAAACTGTTCTTTTAAATAATAAATCCACTTTCACTGTTGCATACCGTCAGGGAACATACTGTTAAATAATATGTGACTTGGCTGCTGTGACAGCGTAATTGAGAACTCATGACAGCTCAGACCTCCCCGCTCAGCTGACTGGTTCAACCTAACTGTGTGATCTTTGTGTTTAAATGACTAACCTCAACCTTGTTGTCATATTAACATGACCTGTTTATGTCTGATGGTGTGATATTGTGTGTACTTTTCCTGTGTTTTATTTTCTGCTGTTGTTTTTGTTTACTGATTTGTAAAATGTACAGAGAGTCTCTGGGTGATGGCCACTTTACATAACATGAAGTTTAAGTTGAAGTGTACTTCAGCTCAGTATTAGTTTTAGTGCTGGTGAACCACTCTGACATACTCTGATGACGGCAGGACAGTTTACACATCATGCCAGCAGCTGTCTGAATTTCACATCAGTTTCTTAAACTTTTCATGTCTTTTTCCAACAAAGACTGGCTTGTTTATAGTTTATACTGGGTTGATGCTGAATGTTAAACATTAAATCTCAACCCATCTATGCCGTGCACCAGATGACAGCTATGGAAACAGTCTTCTAACCTTAGTGTAAGACTTTAATTTCAATGCACATGCATTAAAGGACACTAAAGCATTACAAAACTTCTCAGAGTCACATGAGAAAATCAGTTTGTCCAGTGTCCAGTAGAATCATAGACCTGTAATGATAAACACAAAGACGACAAGCAAAGGGATCAGAATTGAAAAGAATACAACTTCCAGCTAAGGTCTCGTATTGACATGTTGTAAATTGTTTATTTGTGCTTTGTGCTAAGCTAGGCTAAACACATGGTGGAAGCATGTCTACATTAGATGCACCAGGATGTAGTAGTTCAATTACTGCAAAGAGAGTGAGCAGAAGGTTTTAAGGTGTCATAAATGTTGTTTCAGAAACTTTTATACCCTTACATATAATAACATATGTGATTACTTTTTTCCTCTACATTCCACCCTGATGGGTGTCAGACCTGGAGTGGATATCCAGAGTGAGAGTGAACACACAGGCTGTCCTGAAGAGAGCTCAGCACATCCAAGGACAAAAGACCCCGAAGAAACAGTGGCAGGTAGAGCTCGCCTTCAGCTGCATTCAGTGTGTGTCACTGATGACAAGAGGCCCGTTCTGCTTCAACAGACAATGACATAAATATGCATTCATATGTCCGTACACGCATGCATATGTATGTTAATGTTTGTTTATTTCTTTCTTTCTGGAAAGTCAATTAAGAAGCTCTTTATTGTTGAAATAATCAGGCAGGGATGTCTGTTTTTTGGCTCCAAATTGAAAATATTGAAATTTTCTGTGATATCAAGATGATATCACAATAATAACAGCTTGACAAAACTGGTCGACAGTTTTAGATTGTATGTCATTCTGTCACCCAGCTCTACAGATCTGAGAAAACAGATGTCTCACTAATGTCCACTCTGTTTGACAAAGCATCGGACAGCAGTAAGATTTAGCTCTGACGATGGAGACAAAAGTAAAACTATTAACTCTGATGTTTGGTGCCATTTCCGTGTGTCCTGCAGGCTGCCTGGCTGCTAAAGGCTGTCACATGTATCGACCTGACAACTCTGGCTGGAGATGATACACCGTCTAATGTCCACCGACTGTGTCTGAAAGCCATCCAGCCGGTCAGATACGACCTGCTCAAGAAGATCGATATGCACAACAAAGGTCTGCTGCAACAGCCACGCACCATGGTTATGAAAATCATAGAAAAAACCTCATTTTGCTAATTAGTTAAACATGGCTTGTAGTGTGACTGATAAGGTTTGGATCACATGGTCATAGTTGGAGTTTTTAATAAGGTTCAGCATGTCAGAGGGTCTGTTCCGACCTGAATTCCACCAGCAGAGGGGGACACAGACCACCTAATCACTCATACTCTCTGATCTGCTGCCTGTCTTGTGTTGTGTGTCAGGAGTGACGACAGCAGCAGTGTGTGTGTATGCATCCCGTGTGGCTGATGCCGTCAGGTCACTAAAAGCAGCCAACTCCAGCCTTCCTGTTGCCTCAGGTAAGTTCTAAAGAAATGAATGGTGAGCTGTGTGTGAGTGTGTGCGCACTGTACATAAAGAAAACGAGTAAAACTTGAGTTTCACTGACAGTCTTCTGCTTCCTCTCTTAGTGGCCACTGGTTTCCCAGCAGGCCAGACACCACTGGAGACCCGCCTGCAAGAAGTCCGCATGGCAGTGGCTGATGGAGCCACCGAGATCGACATAGTCATCAACCGGACGCTTGCCATCACAGGACAGTGGGAAGGTACTACTTGGCATCATTTGTGACTGGCCAGTCATTGCAGAGGAAAATGAAAACTGACATTATCCACTCAAGGCCCAATTATTTACCTTTCTGGAGCTTTGAGTCATATTCTATGGTCTTCATCAGTGGATGAAGGACCATGAGTGGAGGTTGTTTTATCAACTGCTATTTCCATGATCAGTGGAAAAACAAGCCCCACAGAAAGCATAAAAACGATTTCTGCTTCTTACTAAAAAGCAAAAATAAATGTTTTATGTCAGGTACTGTTTAATGATGAATGTGATTAGTTAATTTTAATTGATCATGTATAAAGAATGTTTCGTCAGTGTTTCTTGTCCCCCTCCAACAGCCATGTATAACGAGATCCGTCAGTTCCGGGAGGCCTGTGGTGATGCCCACATGAAAACCATCCTGGCTATTGGAGAGCTGGGCACCTTCACCAACGTCTACAAAGCCAGCCTGGTTGCCATGATGGCAGGTCAGTCTGAGCATGACTCAGCAACCTGCTCTGACTCGTTTCAGTCATAGTCACAGTTATGTTTCTTCTACATAAAGAAAATGTTTATTTGAAGGAGTAGTTGGCATTTGTTTCAGTTAACATTTTGGCCAATAGGCTGATACTCTTTTGTCCTGAGAGTGTGTAAGTATGGAGAAACGTTTTTTTTTTGTGTGTGTAACGGTAAAAAACACTATCATATTCAAGTCTTGGATGCACATGGGTCTCCACAGTGTGCTGTAATATAGCAAATCACATATAGGTCTAGTATGTACGTGCATATGACTGTGATTCTGTTAAAAAGTGCCATTTCATGGTGACGCCCTGCAGATGTGTGAGTGCCACATGAATGGGTGTGTTAACTGTAGGATGAGAGAGTCAGGAGAGCGGAAAGCGGCTGGAACCTGGACGCGAGCTGGAGAATGCCTGCTGTGACTGTACCGCTACATAACAGCAGGGTGTACCTTAGCTCTGACTTTATCTTATTCAAATTAAAGTCTTAAAATGAAACCAGTCATGCTAAATGTTCTCTAATAGGTCAGTTGGAAATAGCCCAAAGTGGGCTGTCCTGTAATCTGAGTCTGTTGTTTCATACACGTAACTACATTGATTGTGTATTGGGTTCTGAGTGCCTCCGAAGCATGGGTGACCTGCAGTCAGTACCGTGCCTGTGCAGACACAGACACAGGATGTAAACTGCTGCTGCTGCTCTGCTAAAGTGCTGCTCACATTACGCCTCCTGTGTTGAGACTTTGTGTAGTTCCTTACCCTCAGCTGACGGACTGACGTTCCTCCTCGGACTCGTTTCAGTAGATGGAGGGCAGTATGACTTTGTCTGCAGGCTGATGGATCTCTGAGGTGAACTTAAATATTACAGATAAACTTGTGTTAAACTGTGATGAGGTTCATGATAGATGAGATTGCTCATAGAGGGACAACACACAAAGCTCAGTATATGCAGTTAACTCTACCTTTTCAGCCTTGTTAGTGCCTGGTTTGCAGATGCCGCTGTACCCCACCTACTGTATATAGAAAGAGGCTGCAGTCCTGTATTTTTTGTGATAACGTTGGTCTGATTTTCATGTGGCACTAAAGCTTTTAAAAAGTCTAAAGTCCAGGTCAGTAAAAGCCGACGTCTTTGTGTAATTCCTGCCATCATCCGACTTGTGGCGCTGCTGCTTAGCTTTTTCTCTCGCCTTTTGAAAAGGCAAACCTGATGAATGGAGCTCTCCCTCTCTCATGTGTGTGCACACACACACATCCACACACACCCACATACGCACGTGCGCACGCACACACACACACACACACACACACACACACACACACACACACACACACACACGCAGTATGCTTAACTAGCCATCACATAATAAGCAGATTACAGAACCAAATTGTCAGGGGCTCTGATAGAGATCATTATTAAAATGCATTGCTTTTGTCACCACACTCACTCCTTAATCTCCCCTTGTTCCTATGAATTGCGTATGAGATTCCTGAAATTGAATGATAATTTCACCTATTAATCTCTGATGCAGGCTATTTTACTCCGCTGTTCCCCGCCAGTATCCCCCTGCCCACGCAAATGAATAGAGCTTCATTACCGCCACCCGCATTTAATAACCGTTATCCATTATCTGGTAATTAAGACTCCCCATAACGAATCTTAAGGATTATGCCAGTTTGAGGACGAGGGGAGAGAGGCTGAAAGACCTGTCTGGAAAAATACATAGAACATGTCTTTAATGAACTGGAAAATGTTCATCTTGCTCTGTTCAGTAATGAACAGTCATTATACACCAGGGAGGCAGAAGGGCTGATTTTTTTTTTCTTTCCTGCAGCCCACAGTTTGTGGGTAATCTATTAAAGAGCTTCATTTCATCTTCTATTTTTATCAGGAAAGCTGATAAAACATAATTGGCTGTGAAGGAAGGGAAGGAAAAATGAAGGATTTTATTGATGAGCGTGCAGCTGCCCTCTGTTAGCCATCAGCAGCAGCATATGTTCTTGTCTGGCCAGGCCAGACTGTCAGAGTAATGCCCTGTCCATCCTCTCTGCACCCCCACACCAACACTGTCGCTGACTCTGCTTCCCTACTTCAGCAGCATGTTGAATCAGCCTGAGCAGTTCTTAATGTGGAGCAGCTGAACAGCAAACATACTGACAGATGAACGATGAGCGCAGCATGACTGTATCATACGTTCCAGTCTGTGTGTCGCTGTGCTGACGTCTACGTGTCTCCTTTTAAACCCGACAGGTTCGGACTTCATCAAGACTTCGACAGGAAAGGAGGCTGTCAATGCGACCTACCCTGTCGCCATAGTGATGGTGAGGGCCATCCGTGACTACTTCTTGTGTACAGGCCACAAGGTACAGTGCTCACTCCTACCTCTCTTTAGGTCGTGAATGTTTTCTGATTAGTGAGGAGAAGATGAAGTGGGCCAGACAGTGTAGATAGGCCGCATAGAGTTAGTCTTCTTTACTCGCTGAACTGTCTGATTTGTTAGTTCCATTCAGTAGCCAGACAATGGATTTTAAAGGTCTGGAAGGTGGAAATCAGCTCAGTAATGTCAGTAAATAGATTCACCAGTGTCTGCACAAACCTTAAAGCAAGCACATCCGGTGTGGTCTGCTCATTTCTGAAAGTCTCGCAATGGTATTAATGGACACAGGGTATGAAGGTATAAATGAGACAATAATCTGTACTCATCCTGATGGAATTACAGAGAGTTACAGTCTAGTTTTTATTTATTTTGTTGTTTTTTCATTTCGTCATTACAATAAGTGACAAACAAGAGGGGCTCCTCTCGACTCCCCACACTGTAGACTAGGCGGTGGCATGCTGTTCTACACATTTATCATGGCAGAAGGTGGATTAAAGCAGTGTTTGTTTGGCAGACACAGAAAGAGTCAACAGAAGTGTGTCCTTCATCAGAGGACAGTCTGAAATATGTTGATACTTCAGTCCAGCAGCCAAAGACTCAACACTGTGTCTGCCAGTTCACATTATACAGTGACGCTTTTTTAGGAGCCTGTGTTCTGTTTTTGGCATGTGCATGTTTTTATATAAAATAAAGAATATAATGTATTTCAAAATTAGACAAGGTAACTGACATTTTCCTGTCATTACTTGCCTAACAAGGACACGCCTTTATTTAACCTGCTTTAAACAGGAATGTTAATCGTCACCTCATTTCTCTGGAACTGAATTAGTGTGTGCACATTGTTTCATAATTAACTGCTAGTAGTGTCAACTGTATGTTGACAAGTGTGGTGAGTGATATGCTGAGAGGAATGAACTCCACATCTCTCTGATGCTCCTGACCACACTGCTGAAGTAAAACACACCCCGTCCAGCTGCATGCGCAGTGTGAACCATCTGTGGAGGTGTACCATTAGCCATGTTATGTGGCAATAAGTTTCCGCCTTATTCATTATATATTGTTGTGCTTGTGCATTTCTACATTTTATTTAGCTTTTCAGAAATAATATTTTATTCCAAAGCTTCAGAAATTGCACACAATCTAATGTTACTCACCAGTGGAAGAGGCACAGTCCATCCTGAGTGTGATCGTTGATTAGCATGCCAGCGCCTGGTGACGAGCCAAAATGTCTGTAACTCTTACTTCATTGGTTCTACGGACACTCACAGAAAGTCATGAAACTTGTTTATCAGATAGGACTTCACTGTATTTTCTTTGGCCAGCTGCTGTATTCTGAGGTCTGAGAGCATTTTCTAGTTCAGTATCTGGTTATCATTATGGATTTTCCATGTTTTTAGGAGTCTAAAAACTCCTAAAAACATTGACATTCACATTGATTTAGCCTCATAAAAAATATAATTTGCAACAATAATAATAATTCTAATAATAATAATAATAATCATCATGATTATAGCAACATTTAATAATAACATTAACGAAGTGAAAATATTAAACATTGATAGGCTAATTAGAGCTAATGTAGTTGAGGACCCCTGCCATACCTCATGTGATGAATAGGCCACAATATGTTATAAAGTGGAACATTTTCTAATTTGAAATCTATTGATCAGTCAGTTGTTAGTGATGTTGAATATTCAGTGTATCTGGAGTTCATTCACAGTGATCCTGTCCCTAGATGCATGTGGTTTTAATGTGGCTTATTTCCTTACCGTTGATATCGTTGTCATGGCGATGTTAACTGCTGGAGAGTGTTTTGTTGTTGCTCAGTTCACACATTAATGTTACACTGGAGAATTGGCCATCAGCTCCTAAATCACAGATCCAGAATGAGGCTCGTTTTCTCTAGTACTCAATTTCTACAACTAGTGTAAACGTACTAAGAATATGTCTGAGTCACAAATAAATATGGACTAACTGACTAAACTGTCTGCGTCGATGTTATTTCCACTCATTCTGGACCTCTGACCTTGATTAAAAATCAGATGTGGACCTTTGAGTGATAAGTTTGAAACCCCAGCTTTAAATGAAGTGTGTGTCCTGTTGAAAGAGGTGTGTGTGTTTCATCAGGTGGGCTTTAAACCGGCCGGAGGAATCCGGACGGCTCAGGAATCTCTGCTGTGGCTCACTCTGATCAAAGAGGAGTTGGGCAATGACTGGCTCAGCCCTCACCTGTTCCGCCTGGGAGCCAGCAGCCTATTGGCTGACATCGAGAGGCAGGTGGGAAATCACTCAACGCGCAGTACTTTCTCCATACCTTAATTCTCTGCACACTAGTGTATATATATATATATTTCATCTGTCCTTGTTTTTACAGATCTACCATCATGTTACTGGACAGTACGCAGCCTATCATGAGCTGCCTATGGCCTGAAGCTGTGGACTTCCTGTTTTAATGACCAATCAGAACGTCAGGCTCACCAGACAAACCACACACAGGCTGCACACTGACTTGTCTTTCCTGTTAACCACACTCATGTTCAGTGCTTTGATGGAAGACTTGGATTAATGTCTGTGACGCAGAGAAAACATGTCTCACTGCTCTGTAGCAGTACACTAATTTGCCCATACAGACAGTGTACTGTGAAATACAAACAGTGGAATAAACCTTATCTCAATTTCTTACATACATAATAAGCAAATTTATCATGTCTGTGTGAAAGATGTGCTGAGTTCAACTGAATGTGTTTCATGTGAAGCAGGAAAAATATATAGATATAGTTAAGAAAAGGATATATATCAGTTCGATTTTGTCCTTCATATCCTGAAAGACTTAGCCCCTCGCTGATCTTACAAAGTAAAAGATATATGTGAAAAGATGCATGAGGAAAAAGATAGCCCAGTGGTCTTTACACAGAATTAGACTGCAGCTGTATCACTAATATGCAGAACAGTAATACCACCTGGATTACGCTTTTATTACAAAAAACAGAAAGTTAAGGAAACATGGTGGTCTTATCTGAAAAAAGCATTGCTCCTAAACTTCATTCAGGCTTCAACTGTGTTTCCTCCAGCTAATCTGCCAATGCAAATTTGTATGACATGAATGGATTTGCAGGAGAAAGGGTGTGTGCCATCAGTGCTATTAATAAACCGATCAAATGATCAATCATTTTAGTAGTTTATGGCAATTCACACGCTTTTATTTGGACTGTTTCTGTCCTGGCCGTCACTGCTTGCTTTATCTTTCTCGCTTCATGTTTTATCTGCTTTCTATTTTTCATTTCGTTCGTTTGTTTGGTACAGCTGGCAGTTATTCAGACATTCTTTAGTAACATTAAGAAAACTATTAGCAGCCTACAGTAGGAGCTATAGACTAAATATTTTTTTTATGTCAGTCACTCATTTGTTCCATGATAGCAGTCTACCCTTTACTTGATATTAATCTGACTGTTGAGCAGACAGATGTGTGTTTTCAGAGCAGTCCTTAAATTTACGCACCCTTGTTTTTTTGTTTTTTTTTTCAAATATAAGTACAAATGTTTTGTACAAGTTTGTGCAAGTAGTTTATGTTTCTGTTCATGTACTGCATTGGTAAGTGAGAACCCTGGAAAGAAGTATGAACAGGCAGACGTCCTGAGAGCCACAGAGCTTCCAGCGCATCCATGAAGCCCTTGGTTCATGCTGCCTGTGTGATTCTGATGCTTGTCAAGTCTCCGACCTGTCCCAGTGATGTGTGCTGAATCTGTTATGGAGGCTTCCTTTGCTTAATTTCATTAGCGGGAAGCTCGGCCAACTGAAGAGCACTGGGGATTAATCAGGGGTTAAGTGAGTTTAAAAGATGTGATTGAACAGCTCACAAATTTGAGGCTTCATTTGAAGACAGAAAACTTTCTTCTTTTCCTCTTTAATTAAGATATCACAGGCCTTGACCTTGACTGCAACAGAGGATAAATGAGTGAATTAATTGTGGAGGGAAGGGGGTGTGAGCTTTTGGGAGAAAAACGTGGGATTTGATGGAAAACTCGCGGGAGAGGGTTGGCTTCAGGACACTGGAAGGGCTGGGAACGAGGCCATGCTCAGGCAGGAATTGTAGGTGGTGGATTGTGAATGATATTCTGCAGAGGTCTGGTTGAGAAGCCTGTGCTGTCGACACAGATTATAGGACAAATATCCTGAAGCCTTGAAATAAATTTGTAGAAAATAACTTTTTTTTTCAACATTTTCTGTCTGCTGCATGCATTATTTCGCCCTACATTCTTCCGTCAATACTTTGGTCCAGAGCAAGTAGGAGAGTTAAAAAAAAGCAACAGTGCAGCCTCCAGGAGCTGAAAGCAGCCTTCTTGTCTTGTTTCCTCTATTTTTAATTTGCGCTTTCCTTCTAACTTTTCCCATTTCCACCTTTAGTGCAGGTGTCAGATGTAATTCAGCACACCTATAAACTCCACAAATGTTTGACCTGTGTGATTTATTGAGACTGACACAGTTTATGATGCCGTCTGCGATGTTAAAAAAATGATGCAAACTGTTCGACTTTGCAGAAAAGTAGTTTTTGTTTCCTCCTGGGAGATAAACAAAAACTCCTCCTCAGTGTGAGGTGTGTAAGCAGGAATGATGGAGTGGGCGTCTGTGGTCTGCTGCTGATGGATTAGTCCCACTTACGAAAAGGCATGTAGATCATCTCAAATCTGGACCATCGGTCAGCACACTGCCACTTGATCAGACAGAGGCACAGAGGCTGGAACTTGATTTTGCTTGATTGATTCCCTGGGCCATCCATAAAGATCCAAACACACACATGCACACACTCGGGGTGAACGTAGGGTGAGGCCATCATAACCTCTTGGCTACATCATGCGTCCACAATCTCTCTCCAGCAGCTCTGTGGTCATTGTGTCAACACCGTGAATCATACAAATGGGGATAGTAGAGCACATTTTCAGACCGTCTCTCCTAGAAAACATTCATGTTGTTTCACTTGGTTGTACACAATGACAGCACACTGCTCAGACACTGCTGTTTATAAGCTGCCCAAAAGAACCTGCAGACCACATACAACCTCCAGTGGGACGCTGAAGCATGCAAATATTTAGGAATAACTGACAAAAGACCTTTCAAAATTATTACAAGCAAATTATTGGTCATTATCTTCAAAGATAAAATTTGATATTCATGCAGTCAAGATTCTCATCCTCCCAAAACGACCACACATTTCCAAAAAATTGTACTCAGCTCAGAAATGACAATAATAATCAATTAAGGGAATGGGACAAATGGATTTCATGGTTTATCTGGCAACAAAAGAGTCCAACTTAATATCTTACCATTAGGAAAAGAAAGAGGAGGAATGGCTCTTCTTTGTCTAAGAAACTATTTCTACACTTCACAGCAAACTCCTTTGCCTTATTGGTGCAACTGGGAGTACAAGGCCAAAGGAAGGAAATGGAATTTGGAATGGCTCATTTTCCTCTACAGGCCACAATTGCTGATAGAGAACTTGTAGACCAATTGAAAGAGAGAGGGAGAGAAAGAAAACCCTGAATAAATCTCACATTAAAGACATGGCAGAATGTGGTTAAATCATGTAGAATCCACAATATGTTCCAAATTTTCAGATGTGAGTACAATACAGAAAGAAAGATTTGAATCGCGGATGAGGAAAGGACGACCACCCTGTCTGTCTCTGAGGCAGGAAGGTGCACTGTAATGCTTTCAGTCTTTGCTGGACAAACATGCACCACAACAAAATGACTTTTTCAGATTTCTGAGTATATCATTATTTCAATCATAAGTGCACACCTACAGACTTACCAACAGCAGAATCTGAGTTTTAGAAAATCCTGAACTACTAAATAAATCCATGTCTTCATTGCACAATGCTCTCCTTTGAGCTGAAAGTGAAAACACCTTGTACATTAAAGAAAAGTGAGAAAAACAAGCAGCGGTGTTCTTTCTGTGGAGGCTTAGGGGGAAATTTGCAATTTTCAGTGGTCCTCAACTAACTCGGTGTATTGAAGAGAAGACTGCTGGAAAAATATTATAAGATATTTAAGACCCTACCCGAGAAAAATCTGAGAATACGAGCTGAAGACAATAGAGCTCAATGGAGGTTTCCATACATATGTTGTCCCAAACTGAGTTTATATCTGAATTGCATTCACAAAACATTAAGCACAGTATTCAAGTCTCCATTACTCCTTTCGACTCTTTATCTGAGGCACGTTTTGTTTTGAAACCAGCTGCTGCAGGCCCTTCTGACGGTTAGTAAGCATAGTACGCCTGGTATGGAATACTGTTTGAAATATGTAAAATTGAAAAGCTGACTTATTCTTTGAGGATCCAAGAAAATATTCAAAAATATTCCACCAAATTTGGAATAAATGGACCAAATTTATAACCCCAATGTGAGCAGACTTTGTTTAACATTTCCTTTTTGCTTCTTGATGAGAACAGGAGAAGCAGAAGCTGGCTTGGTTCTAATGTACACGCTTACATTGTACATGCATAAATAACTGGGGAAGAGTTTTATGGAAGACTATTGAAAAGGTTTTGTACACTCACACAAGAATGCCTCTTCCAAAACCCTGCCAGGTTTCAGCAGTCTGACAAGCAGTCCATTTGAAGCATACTGACATCTTAAGCATTTGCCTTTTTTTCCAAACCGATTCAGCAAAAAACTAACAAATGGCCTTTTCCCAATTGTTCTCAGTCATGAAAGAGCTACTGAAATCGTTGCATCGAAAGTTGCTTTGCAGAATAAACGGCTCAAATGGGCAGATATTTATTTATTTAATTTAGAGAAACGTGAAGGCTTAAAGCATTAAGGATGCAGTATTTTTTAAATTATAAATACCAGCAAATCCCCAGAGATCACAGCCAAAAATTTACTGATCATAGTAACTCGTACTGTCTGTGTGTCCAAAGGCTGGAAACCTTTTCTGTGTCGTACAGCTCCACTGTTAAAATGAAAACACTTGAGGAATAACATATACCATGGATAATATTTCCCTCGATTATAATGGACATGCAGTCAAGAAGTGGCTGCAGAATGTTTCAGAAAACATGTCTTATGTTTTTTAAAACACATTTCCATAGAGACCTGAAGGGCTCAATATTACATTTATTAATCTGAAAAATAAATCTCATATACAGTGTATAAACACAGGCAAATTAAAAGTAAAATAATCTTGATGTTGTGAGCGTTTTAAAAACTCATTATTCTGACATATGAGCCTGTGATTGACTGAAGAAACCACCAGTGTCATGAAAAAAAAAAAAATCATTGCTATTATGAAATACAAAAAAAGAAAAGGGAAAAAGGACTTTGGAAAAAATAAAAACTGCAGGAATTACAGGAATTAGATACAAAAAGTCTTTTCTTGTGAAAACAAAGAGGATGAAATAATATTTCATCGTAATGAACTGAATAATGAACTAAAACAGATTTACATGATCATGTATTTTGTTTGTATTTATTCTTATGATCATGATGAGCATAAATTTGTTTTGATGTTCAGTACTGATAAGAAAACTTTGTGGGAAAGATTTTGTTCATCTCAATTATCTAATCAGAACTAAAAAGATGCCCTGCCAAAATGAAATAACCATAAGACCAGTGATATTTCTTAAAATGAGTCTGGATATGTATTTTGTTGCTACACAGGAAAAAGGTTATTTCTCAGTTCTACCGGAAAAGCACATTTTTGTAATCCGCCACAAACTGTTGATAAAATAGAGACACAGTTTATCCAAATATCTAGAAACATTTTGAACACAGGGATTTTCTGACCTTTTAACAGCCACACAGGCTCGGAGCTGCTGGAGTGAGGCTTGTTGGCCAACATTAGGTGGCTGTTTGATGTGAATTGGACACTGCGTTATTAGACTGTATGCAGGTCTGTTTGCACTTTCACTTCCCATTGGTTTGGATGAACACCCAGCAGCAGCATGGGCTGAATTTGTCACCGGGCGGTGATCCAGTCGCTCACACCTGACAAATCGGCTCGCTCAGATTGATTGGTTTCCTGTTGTTTAATTCATCAGTGTTTCTTTAGCCTGAAGCCGGTATGAAAAACAACAGTTTCTGAGCTACCAACACCCCACACGTAGTTGACACCCCACACGTAGTTGACACTGACACTGTCCCCCTGGCTATCCATTATGAGCCACAGTTCTGATTTGTCATGCTGTTTGTGACTGCAGAAGAAACACCATGTACATGCTTTTATTAATATCCCAGGATGCAGCTCTGCTATTGGCCGTCACAGCTGAGGAGTGATGTCAGTGAGTGTAAAAGATATTTCTCATGTCCGGCAGATGAAATATCATTTTACATTTAGTCTAAAAGTGTGTGTGTGTGTGTGTGTGTGTGTGTGTGTGTGTGTGTGTGTGTGTGTGTGTATTGATTTAAGGGGAAAACATGATCAAATGCTTACATAAGAACTTGACATATAATGAGACATATTTGTGTCTTTTTTCATTTTCCCAGGGCTTCAGTAAATCTTGGTGTTCCAAACAAATTCATAATACATCAGTGCATATGTTAATCAATGTCCCATCCATGTCATTTCCACTTTAAATATTCCTCTAATATGAAATGTTCAAATCAGCCACCAAACATAAATCATTTTCACAAATAATAAAAGCTTTAACAAAACTTCTGATGCATTCCTTCTACATAAATTCATCAGCCACCTGCAGGGCAGCAGCCTGTGGTGTTACAGAGGCTAACATGATGAGAAACTACAGTACAGGCAGCTAATGTTGCAGACTGATGATCAACAAATCATGTGTCCAGCAGTCAGCCATGATGTATGGAGCAGGCAGGTCAGTGCTGAGCAGCCTGTTATCAGTGAGCACTGTGCTGATGTATTCAGTGGGATATTTTGAAGTAAGACTAGGTTGAATCCTAGCATATGGCTGGACTGTGTGTGGTCAGTGTGCTGAAGTGTGGCCTTATAGTTACACAGATAGTGGCTGTGTCTAACATGTGAATTCCTGGATATTAAATGTTCATCTGCAATTTTCTGTAGTCGCACGAGTAACATTTGATCTTAAAGTGTACTGAAGTAGCATATCACATGACATGGTTAAGATACAATTAAGTTAGAAGGATCAAGATGTTTGACTTGAAAGAGAATGAAACTAATGACAGTCAGTAATGAGACATCTAAGAAATCTGGTTAGTATATTAAACAGTTTATACATGGGACAGGAATGAGCACAGCACAGAATGTAAACTTGAAAGCATCTTTTTCTTTGTGTATTTAAGTAATACATGACATAATTGATGTGTAACAATTTATGCATGACTAGTAGATGGAAAGAGTAAAAGAATATTGAACTGAAGTAAAAATACTGCTGCTTTAAAGAAAAGTAAAATCACTTGAGTGTTTGTGTATAAAAAGGTAGGCCAGTTAAAATGTCTTCTGAGTAAATGTTGGTGCATTGCATTTTGAGCAGGGGGGTGGGGGCAGGGAAGAAAAGATGTTTTTTGATGATATATGACAGGGGCAGCATGCAAGCCAGAATTGTGAGGGAACACAATTAGAGTGGGGGGATGGGGGTCCTTTTGGGGGAAAAAAAAAGGAATTTACAATTTGACATTAACTGTATATTCAGAGACATAAGAGGATTATTTTAAAACTGCAATAAATTAGTTTTTGTTGCTCAGTAATCTCTCACTTTATATTTGGGTGAATGTGTACTTATTTTCATGGCAATCACTTGTACTGTTATAGTTGTGTAAAATGACACTTATTCACTGACTTCCACTAGCTTCTGGTGGGACACGTGTCCCACAGTTTGTACGGGCACGACACATCTGATGTATACAACTATGTTAAAGAACAGAAAAACCAGAAAACCAGAAAACCAGAAAAAAAGCAATTAATGTATAAATATATGGACTAATGGAATATGAGCAATTAGGTCTGTCTAACAATAAATTCCATTTGTACAGGTTTCTACAGAAGAGACTTCACAGCCTGGGCAGAACACTGATTATCAATTATAAATACACAATGGCCTTCCTCAGTATAGACTTACTGGTATTAACCAGAAACAAGGACAAAACTCAGTCAAACAAAATTGATCAGCAATAAATAAATAGTCTATGGACACCATGAAGGGTGCATGAGGCATTATAAAGCCACATAAATGAAACAGCCTGACACTTCTTAAAGAAGCAACAGTAAGCATCACCAAGGCCGACAAGGTGGAGCTGTATAAACAATATAAACTCCACAGCAGCTGCAGCCGCAAACACAAGATGAAAGCAAAAAGAGAGATGCATGGTATTTGCCAATATGTTGCGCGCAGGGCAACAAACTGGTTGTTTATATTCTCATTTGGACAGTGAGTGTGTAATCACATATCTGACATTTTGCAAGGCTTGACCACAGCAAAGTCCTCCACAGTCTGTTCTAAAGTCAACTGTCTGCCATCAGGCCTGCCTCCTGCAACATTAGACAAAGCTTGTCTTCCTGTTGTCTGTCCACTCATCCTCTCTGTAATCAGCCTTTCTACTGGCTCTGCCCCCCCACCTTAACACTCCTTAAAAAGCAGTCCTCATAAAGCCTGGCCTCGACCCTGATATCCCCGACAATCTCCCCCTTCTATCTAAAATACCCGTAACACTGTCACCAACTCAAAACCCGCCTGGACTCCAATCAACTCTACAAAGCATTTAAATACAGTTTCAGACTCCAACACAGGACTGAAACCATCCTAAACAACGTCCTCCTCATCTCCTCGGATGTCCATTCCCTCCTTTAAACACTCTATCCTCCTCTTCCACATTGAATCCTCCGTCAGTATCACTGGCACTGCCCTCTCATGGTCCAGTCATACCTCTCAGACCACCACCATCTAACTCTAACACAAGCCCCAGTTTCTCATGGCTTACTCCAAGGTTCGATGCTTGGCCCTTTCCTCTTCATGCTCTCTCCTCTGCATGCTTCAGTTCAATTCAATTCAATTCAATTCAATCCAATTCAATTCAATTCAATTCAATTCAATTCAATTCAATTCAATTCAATTCAATTCAATTCAATTCAATTCAATTTAATTCAATTCAATTCAATTCAATATTCCTTTATTAGTCCCACGAGGGGAAATTCCAATATACAGCAGCATCAATAAAGTGTATAAAGTATCATAACAAGTGCAATGCAAATTCAAAACAAGTATCCCCTTCCCCTTGGTCACATCATACACCACCATAGTTTCCATTTCCAACTCTACATCACCTCCAGGTCCATTACTGCTACCATTCACTGCATAAACTGCCTCATGGATACAAAATCCTGCATGCAACTAACTTCAAACTCAACAACAGCAAAGGTGAAATGCTCATCATTGGCCCCAAATCCCTGATCAAATCCTGACACAATTTTCCCTCTGCATCGACAGCTCCACTGTTCTTGTTTCCACACACAGTCACATTTGATCAAATCCTCTCCTTTGAACAACACATTAATGACTTTACAGAAATGGACTATTTTCATCGAAAAAACATCACCCCCGTCCTTGCTCCTCCATCTTCTCCTCAGCTGCTGAAACACTCATCCAAGCATTCATCATCTGCAACTGAATTCTCTATGGAACATCCACAAAAATCCTCAACAAACTACAAGAAATTCAAAACTCAGCTGCCTGTATGCTCACCCATTCCCACAGTCCTTCCAAACCTCCACTGGCTCCCCATTCAACTAAGAATCCAGTTCAAAATTCTCCCCATCACCTACGAGGCCTTCCACAGCCTAGCTCCCTCCTACCTCACTGACCTCCTGCACCCACATACCTCAGCTCCTCAGATACCTCAGATCCACCGACACCCCTTCATAGCATTGGGGGCATTGCTGCCCCCTCCCTCTGGAACTCTCACTCTTCCAACACCTCAGACACTCTTCCTCACTCCCCCGCTTTCAAAACCAGACTCAAAACCCACGTAATTAAATCTGCTTTTAATCTATAATCCATCCTCCCCCTTCCCCTTTCTCCTTTTTCATTGTAGTAAGTTATGCTGTTACCTGCTTCTACTGTTTCTAGTTGTTTGCAGGTGTCTTTGTCATATGATGTCCCCGTTTGGTTAGAGTTTTAATGGTTTTTTGACTGTAACGTGTTGTTTAAATTTTTTGATGAATGTGGTGTGATTGATGGCAAATTCCAAGCTAGACCTTAGCTTTTTTAGGAAGATTTTTAGGAATGCTGCACAGGAGAATAACCTTGATCTCCGTCATCTGTAGGTCCTCTGTGTCTGTGGATGAATCTTTTTTCTTTTAGGAAGATTTGGTGGACGTGTTGCTGCCAGTGTTGGGAGTCCATGTTGTGTTGTTGATGGTAGCAGTGATCAATAAAGGCCTCCAAGTCCAATAAATCCTTCACTGTGAGGGTAATTTGTTCTGCGTAAGCCACAGGAGGTTATTCAAAAAATAAAAAGAAGAAGAAGAAGTCTACGATTTCTGTTTTAATCAGTGGAATTTCCTTGTATGAAATGTCTGGGCTAGTCTTGTGACTTCCATTGTTTGTTTTGTTATTCACGCACCTATTCATTTTGAAAAAGCAATGGCCAATAGGGAAACATTTGGTGTAAATGCTTTACGCAGTCAGGGACAGACTTTGAAACTTTATCACTGTGACAGTTTGCATTAATACTGCTGGCGCAACTTTGCTGTGGTTCAGTTTTCAAGTTTATCTTAATGCAACACTCCCCTTTACACTGTATAATTTCAGGGGCAATGTGAGTATGCCTTTGGTCATCAGTCTGAAACAATTGTGTGACATTGCCCTGTGAAACAAGAGCACTGACGACTGATTTGGAGCTTTGGAAACCAAAGACTGTGATGGCTGCGACTAACAAGTCAGTCAGAATACATCATGAAATGATGCAGATCATGCTGGCCAGCAACATATTTTGTCATTTTTTAAGAAACTCTTCAACTCTCTTGAAGGATATTGATGAAGGAATTTTACTGTCAACACAACACAATGCACACCATTGTTAAAATCTGAAAAATCTGTGAAGGGTATAAAAAAACCCCTGAAAAGTGTGGTGATCTGTTTTAAATCTGAACCACATGTGTAGACTAGACTAGATTTGACCTAAAACAAGAAGTTTTTTAGGCTATAAAAGATTTGTAAAAAGCTCTATCCACTCATCACTTGATCATGAACATTAATCATAAAAAAGCTGAATAATGGTGGTGTCATTGAGCATTTTACTGATCTTTTCAGGTATATTCATGAACAGCATTTCTTCATTATGTATATAGAAGATGTACTCCAGGTCGCATTACATTTCATACAGATATTAGTGTTATATAAACTTTCAGTGTTAAAAATACTTGATTTTTTTGTTTAATTTGTGTTTAAAAATGAAACATGCAGTATCAAGTTATCCAGAACGTGAGTTTCAAAAATGGTGTAAAAACAAGGTGTGTGTTCACACAGTGGTTGCAGACAGAGGTCAGGATGTGTATGTACACCATAAGACACTGTACATCACACTGTATTGTTTCCTTATTAGAAGCCATTTAAGGCATGTGTACTGCTGTGTGTTGAATTTGGCTGTGTCTTCAGGCCAGTATCCAGCATCCACACAGCTTTGATTCCAGATGGCAGAAAAGCTCCTTCATCACTAACACAGCCAGTCTGTGCTCAAATATCCGAGCAAAGCCTGATTCAAGGTTGGGCCAGGTGAAACTCAAAGAGAGAATAATTGGCCCTCAGACTGCAATGATATTAATGATACAATTAGAGCAGGCCTTTGGTTTCCTCTGTGCCAGAAACAGGTAGTGATAGGCGATACCGGGGGACTTCACTAGTGTCAGTCCGATCCTTCTGATGCCGTGCTGATCCCACAAAAGCGTGAGGCTGGCACACACTCGCTCAGGCTCATTTCCCATGGTGCACCCTGCCTTTGAGCGCTGACCTTGGTTGGATGCTCCCTTGTGGTGAGAGAAGAGATGGAATACATGTTTGAAAGATCAAAACAGTCCAGGCTCACCTGTCTCCACAAACACTGGCACACAGTTTTCACAGCCCACGTTCATTATAGAAGTTGATCAGCATTGATTCAGCCCAGCTCCAAGACACAGCTGTGCACTGTGGAAAAATAACACAGTTTACCGGTAACTGATATCTACTGTACACAGACTGATGCCATAGTAATGGTTTATTCAGTCCAGATTATGATTATTATTATTAATAATATTGTTTTTTGGATGACGATGTACATACAAATTTATTGCATGTGGAATACACATGATTAACTCTCTGACACACGTGGTAGGGTATATGATAGGATAGAAAATACAATAAGATGCACAATATAGGCAAGTAACCTTGAAAATGTACATAAAAAAATGAAAATTCCTAAATGAAATATGTATTACTGAAATTAAGGACCACAAAGTGTAGTGAGGGATAATATATGACAAATACAGAAAATTAGGAAGGAAGCATTAGTGAAGTTGGACAGAGGTTCAGATTTGGCCTGATTTTACACACTATTGCTCATTCTTTTTTATAATTCTGGAAATGCATAACATACTACAAGATGGTACCAATAGTGCCACCATGTGGTCAGTTATTACGTGTATTTGGGCCAATAACTCATGAACTTCTGAGGCGTAGCAAAACAATATTTGCACCATGTTGCTTGGAAGGTGCCAGTTTGACTGATATAGGCCACAGTCATTTGTGCCTACAGTATAACATTCTTTGCCATTTAGGATTTTTTGGTAAACGCCTTTTTTTGAGGCACAGGCTGGTTTCATTTCATTTAAGTGGACTATGGAAACTTGCTTTTGTTATTACTGTGATAATCAGTGTTCGCATTACTGAAAATTAGTAATTAGTTACAGTTACTCGTTATTTCTCTCAAAAGTATATAAAAGCGATTAATTAGTTGGGGAAATAACTTTTGTGTTACTTGTATAGGTCTCCTTCAATTCCCTTATTAATACACACATAGCTATAGTATTTTAGTGACGCTGTGATGCAGTGTGGGACAAGACAGCTGTCAAACGCAAAAGGGGTTATTAATACTCCCAAACACTAGGGGGCAGCAAGGACTAGCATTCCTACCTGTAAGCTGTCTTGCATTGTTTTGGTCAGACAGTAGGATCTGGTAAAAGAACATCCATAAGATGTCGGATGCACATGTTAACCAAGCTTTGTGACACTATGGTTATATTTGATCAACACAAGTTTCTTCAGTTTATATTAGAAACATTACAGTCACTATGATGAAAAGCAAACTCACTTTGCCTGAACTGTCTACTACGCATTTGATCATAATCATACAATAATGTACTGCTGGTATGAACTTAGCTTGCATCGTACAGAAACAAACAGGAGCAAAATCTGTTTGGATTTATGAACTTGCTTGCCTGGCAACAATTGCCTGTAATGCAACATATCTCAGGTGGGCCAGGATTGGTTTCAAACTTCACCTGAGAGTCCTCCAGCAATAATCTGAAATTCAGAATAAAGAAAGTTGATGCATTTATTTATTCAGCCATGTTTACTCAGATTCAGTTTTCCTTCAGGACATGGCTGCAGCGTCTGTGTGTCTCAGCGTGGGTGGTTACCTGAGGGAGGTGTGCTGTGTTGTAGTGAAGCTTCTTTTAAACCGCCAGCCCTTGTTCTCACCGGTTGCTTGTGTGGGGCCTTTGCTGAGACCACTGCTGGGGAGACTTCACAATACCTTCCTGTAGCAACAAAAAGGCCTTCTTATCTATTTTGGATGATACAGCCACACACCATGAAAGACCCCCCAGCCCAGATGGATATCCCAGGTACAGAGGCCATAGAGGTTGCAGGATTTCAGGGAAAGAGGGGAAAGGTGGAAGGAGAAACAGTGAGTTATAAGTTACATGGTAGTTGTGAGAAGACTATCCAAAAACTTAAAAAAGCAAAGATGAAAAATCTCCTACACCCAAACTCTTTTCCTTTGCCTTCCCCTAAATCTGCTCTCCAAATCTCCTGACTGAACTGTTTTGAATTAAATTTGTTCCTAGATCCCTTTATAGAGAATAATCTACATTCAGCTCAAGGTTTGGGTCAATAGCATAACCACGAAGCATGAGGCACCACTGAGACAGAGAGATATTTGATTCATGGTCTAGTAATATAAATCTAGAGAAATCTCTGTCAAAGAACCATGGACAGAATAATTGTTTGCAATGGGAAATCTCAATGGAGTCCTCAGAGCTCATTCCGAGGCTTTTGAAGTGAGCGCTGACATTGGAGAAACTCAAGGGCGGGGAGGGAATGAGGGGCCTCTCAAATGAAGAAACACGGAGTTCACCTCAGAAATTATAAGCAGCGCTTTCAAGATGCCGTCAAGTTGGTGAGAATAAACTGAGGCGTGGGAGGGGGGAGGGGAAGGGGTCCTTAAGCGAATGAAGTCCTGAATATCTGCACTTGTGGAGATCATTAAAAATGAAACAAGTTGCAAACAACTTGCAAAGCGGGAGAGTGAGGTGGTCTGAACAGCAAAGATTCAGCAGAGGACCTTGTCATTCTCTTCAATATGGCACAGTGGCATAACAAAACAGAGCTGGGAGCTGAGGAGAAACATGTTTCCATTATAAACCACGATGTAAAAACGAGAAAAGACTCTGGAAAACATTAAAAACCTTGAATTTGTTATCAAATGCTTTAAAGCCCGAGCCCCCCCCTCAAAATGTGTGATGCTGATTACCTTGTTGTGGCCAGGAGTCTGCTCTGTCTCCCTGTGCATGCTGGGAGAAACATTTGGGAGGCTGATTAAGACTGGTCTAGTCCTTAAGCATGACGTTGTTTCCCTCTTAAACTGTCTGTTCTTTAGCCATAGTCCACACTTCAATGAGGCCTTGATGCAGTTACAAACCTGCCTCGTATTCATCCTCAGAAAAACCACCAAACCTGGTTTAGAAACGCTTTATGCACGACAAGGGCTCTTATATGAAGTGGCACGTTGCCAAATAAAATATTAAGGTTTATTTGTTGAGTCTTAAAATGTACCTGGTCCTAATACAAATCCTCTTGATTCAACAATATTCTGCAATTAAGCATTTAATTTTATTCCTTTTTATTTATCTCAAGATAAATCTTTATTGTCCACTTCATAACCTGTAGTGAGAATTAGTCTTTGCGGGTGCCAACAAGTGCCTCTAGTGCAGCAATCTAAATTTTAACTAATGTCTTATTTTATAAGATAAAATTAGAATAGAAAAAGGGCAGCGGTGACATTCCTAAAGAGTAAGGGTGGGAGCATATTTTTAATTCTTCTGTTACTCTGCAGTCGTTTTTTGTCCCCTCAGTTTTTTTTCAAAACAGCTTTTGTATTAATTCACTAAAACCTCTTAATATGATCTAAAATAAGTATTAGTCCAACAACAAACTTTCAGGAATAATTTGGCATATTGGGAAATTCTTGATTTTGCTTTCAGAGATTGGGATGAGAAGATGGATGTCAGTCTCACATCTGTGTGTTAAACAGAGCTGGAGTCAGAGCATTAGCCTAGCCTGACATCAAGACTGGAAACAGACGTGTGGCAGAATGAACCTTGTCTGTCCGTCTTTTCTCCACAGCTGCACTTGAGTGACAGATAGGAGTCAAAGTGAGTGATGAGGCATCTGATAATCTTCCCTTTTGGGAACAGAAGCATGATGGACAAAGATGTAGCGAGTGTATTAATATCATATTCACAGCTTGCAAAGATAAGAAAGCACAGGTGTGGCCGTCACACATCAGCTCATCATCAGAGAGCAGCAGTATCCTAAATGTGGAATTCCATGCATTAATGTTTCTTCTGAAACTGGGCTTTTAAGGAGTGGTAGCAACAACGTGTCATCCCTCCCTATTTTTTGTATGTTTGTTTTAATATAAACATAAATACTTTTATATGAAGTATTAGTGAAAATTCAATGTCTGTGTATCTGATATCAATCACCAAAATAGCAGCAAATAAGAGAAATGCTCTTAAAATGAACAATGTTTTGTGTGAAGAACACAAAGCAGCACATATAAAAATGAGAAAACTGATGGAAAAAAATTTAATTTTTGAACAAAAAGCAAACTGCTTGCAATTAAACAAATCCAAGCGGGTGAATGAATCTGCTGGGAATACCAGGAAACTTTTTCTATCAATCACAGCGATGACAGAATTGTCACAGTATGTTTGAAGTCTGCAGCAGGAGTCAACAAGGGACCCGGAACGACTAAATAAAACATGCTGGTTTACTTTGTCGTCGCTGGTTAATAGGGCAGCCCTTCGGATCAAAAGAAGATTAGCTTTGATTAATCAATCAATACCCCGGTGGCCTCCGTCCTATCCATTGATCTGCCGGCTGTATGGAGGTCAGCATTAGGCTCTCCAGCATGTGAAATTCTCAGCTGTATTTTTCACACTGGCCTGCTCAAACAATGATCCACCCTCATTGATTTTCCTTTCATTTCCCTTCTTTAAAAATTTCTTCTGTTCAAAGGTTATCCACGCTGAGGAAAGTTCTACAGCTCCACCACAATTGTGTGATTTTTAGTCAAATCTTCAGCTGGTGAAAGAAGCATATTAAGAATTATAGAAGCTTCTGTAGTCTTAGCATCAGTTTATGTCAGACTTTGAGTATATACAGTATGAGGATGCATTGCTATATGTTATACAGTGCTGTGACACTGTCCACCCTTGTCTCCTAGATATTCATTGTGTTTATGTCCTATTATTTTGCAACAGCAAATATGTTTTCTGAAGAATGCTTTCCTGCCTTCATTACACTATTCTTTATCAAAATAAAGGAAGAACCGTTTCTAATAAATGTAACTGGAGGCAGCTAAATCATGATGAATGTTCCCTGGTTAATTTAGGCACTTCAGGTTCAGGTGAGGAAAAGATGGTGGCGTTTAAATGATGATTGATGAAGGATAAAAAGGAGTGGAGAGGTATCACAGATGTCTGATGAAGATCCAATTAGGGCTTGAAACACTGTGCTCTTTCAAAATAAAGTAAGACATAAAAAACACATCAGAAAATAAATTCTGCATTGTTGCAAGTCACAGAGATGGAAAGAGTTGACTTTTTCTATATCTAACTAAAAGCACCACTTTTTCATGGAACTCCAATGCGAATCTGTGATGTCAAAGTCATGAGCTTTGCACACACACCATCCACCTCAACCACCTCCCTACAAGTGCTGTTTCCAACAAGAATGTAGCAGTGACTGGACTGGAGAGAGCGTTGCCTCTGAACAAGCAGCAGTTATATTTTCTTCATGATGAACAATGTATTCATCTACTCAGCACTTCTGTGCGGTGTCTCCTGGTATAGTACAGATATAATTCTTGAGCAGAAGTTTTGGTCTCTGTACAGGCACGATAGTCACCAAACTTGGCAACCTTACTGTGATGATAAGGCTCCAGCAAACAGTGCTCAGTCAACGTGCTCGGCTGTGGTTTGCCAAGAAATAGTTCCAACACAAAACTCACGTTTTGAGCAAAACTGGTGTGCAAACTGGTGTTTTTGAACTTCTGCTTGTGTACAGATCATGGCAATCAGCGTGCTTTAGAGGTGTTTTTAAGTGTGCTTTTGAACATTGGACAGAGCCAGACTTTAGTCTTTATGCCAGGCTAGGTTAACTATTGTCAGACTCTAGCTCATACTGAACACACAGACTGAGGACTGCTATCCTGCTGCTTATCTCACTTGCAGAAACAAAGACAATGAGTGTATTCCCCCAAAATACTACGGAACATGCAGTAAATCTAAGTGCACTGAATGTCACAGTGAGTGGAGGGGGATGGAAAGAACACTATCCAATGGTCGCACTCTCCACTAGTGTCAGTGAAGCAGCAGAGGAAGGCAGAACACCGGAAGCCATCTTGAGAAGTTTCTCCTTCTCCTGAATTACAGGTTCTTTAAAACCCTGCAGGGGTGATCACCAGACAGCTCATCCCATTGAAGTGCTCCAAGGTTCCGTTTCAAAGATGCGCCACATCTCTTTACACCCCGCTTGGTGGCATCGTTGTTTTTCATGTGGCCCCATTCTCCCAGAAAATGCAAATGAGTGTAATTTCAAATGACAATGAAAGTAAACTTCTTTTCTGAGTTGTGTGTGCCAGGTTCCCTGTGGGGGACAGGGAGCTGAGAAAACCCTGCTCTAATTCTGTCATTGTCAAACTTTGACATAAGCGATTGTTCAGTCGCTTTTGTTGAATGATACAACGGGTAACAGGGTCCCAATTCCTCCACGTTAATTTTTTAAAAGAAAGCACAAGACATGTATTCCTTGAAGAAATGTTTGGCGCTGCTTATGCTAAATATTATAACATTCAGGCATTGATGTCTTTTGTTTTTTCCCTTTTATCTCCTCTTATCCACAGGAGGCCTTTACCTTTGCCACTGAGCCTCATAACAGCATCTCAGAAATAATTTAAGTAGCCCTTTTTTAAAAAACACTAAGACAAGTTGGAAGAATTCAGATTCAAGATCAAAGTTTGCAGTTTCTCTCCAGCAAGGGTGAGGGCTGACTTCCTCCTGCTTCCTCTCCGACAGTACATGATGATCAAGTGCGCTGTTTTGTTAAAAGGCCTGTCCTGGATTCCCAAGATCTGCCCATAACACACATGTCTGCATATTTACCAGCATGTGTGTGAACAGCAAATTAAGTGTCAAGTTGAGTGATGTTCTCTGATGACGGAAGCCACACAATGAGTACATAATGTTCTGCAACAGCAGCACTACTGCAGCTTTTTCATTGTGAAGAATGTAAATACAAAATCAACAATGACCATTTCCTCACCTGTAACCTTTGTGTGAAATTGATGCGAGCTTGATTTCTGGCTGGAGGCCAGGCGAGGGATGCACACACCATCAACACTGCAGGGATTTATAGAGTCAGCCTATAATAAACGGAAAAGTTTCTCCAACTTTCACTTTCTCTTTTCCTTTTCTTCTTCCCCTGACACATAAATCTGGGGAGGAATCTGTGGGAGAAATTTCACAGAAAAGAAGTTCTTTAATTTCATCAGCGCTCCTGACTGACAAGCATCATTATGGATAAAATTATCTTGGTAATTATCCTGCCCAAAGGAGATTTATATCCCTTTGTGAGGGCTGAGAGGGAAAGCATGGAATGTCGAGCTGCGGATACATGCCTCTCTGCTGCGTGGAGAGAAAGTGCTTTGTTAAAATAGTGCCCTAATGAGGCACCGCCGCCCCTCCTGCTGAGCAGGATCCTTGCCTGGCCTGATCACCCAGAGTGCATTGCTTTTGTTCTGACAAACACCAGCAAGGAGGGTAGAGCAGCTGCCGACGAACACGCCCTGACCGCTCAGTATGGCACACCATCCGCAATTATCTGTTTGTGAAGGAAACAGGGATATATTCATATCAGATATTCAGGTTACTGCTAGCTTCTATCAGAAAGAAGTTGAGGCTTTCGAGAATATCATCAGTGTCATGAGAAACCACAAATGTAATTCATTGAAAATCATTGGATATATTTAAAAAGAGGCAAACCAGTTTTCGTGCATGTTTTAGCTCGACACACCTTTGCATAGTGTCTTTAATTAAGTGCAGCATGGTTCTTAGTAGCAGTTATCATTTGGTTCAGGTAGCTTCACTTTTCACAAGTTAGGGTTAGCTTTTTTTTGCTTGACATGCCAGTTTTCACAGTGAATAAATCTTACTGTATTTTTGCACTGCAAAAAACATATTTTTACTATGTCAGTCAGTAACATTTTTGCTAAATGAGAGAATATTGCTACAGCTGACATCAGTGTGTTGACTCTGACCCTATTTGGACCTTTCTGCTAAGCAGGGTTGATGGGCTTGTGTGAACAAAAAAATCAGCCCAGAACAAACAAAATAAGCAAACACTCAGATCAGACCTGTTCAAGCCTGTTTAAACCTGCTTGGTGTGAGTGTTGGCACAGCCAGTGTAATTCCTAAGTATGTTAAGAGGCAGTGAGTATAAAGGGCATCAGTGAATGATGCTACAATAAAAGGGAGTCGGCAGATGAAAAGATCACTCAATGTGAACGGTGTCTGCCATACATTTGCATTAGCCTGCTGTAGCACATACTGACCACAGTGACTACTACAGTGTGCTTATCGGCTCGGAAACATAATCAGCTCTGAAACAAGATCACTTAAGAAGCTCATCCAAAGGGATGTCCTTCTGCTCACTCACAAAGCAGACACTTTCTCTCAGCATGCAGCACAGCTATTAATGCTGAGTAAGATATCCTTATTATTCACTAAAGCTGGCTGGCTAGATGAAGGCCAAAAGTGAACTCGAGATAAGGAAGGCTTGATGACACACCCAGCAATGCTTAGCACCCAAAGCAGGCACAACTCATTTAGATTCTCTATCCACGTCTGCCTGTCAGCCCTCTTTAAAGGCAGCGCCGGTAAGAACAGGAAGCTCTCTCTTAGCAGTGTGCAATCCTCACTATGTATGTTCCACAGAAATAGAAATAATAGAAATAGCTCAATTATCTCAGCATTTAATAACAGAGCACTGCTCCAGTGACTGTAAGCAGCAGGAATGATTGACTGTCATGTCTTCACCATGACAACATTGAGAAATCTAAATCATTGCCGTTGTTGTTAGACTAATTAGCCTGTGCTCTCTTTTTAAACACATTGACAGGAAGCAGCTTACCTGTAACTAGATTGTCAGTTATTTATTGGTTTATTACAACATGTACAATGTAATCATTGCAGTCATTAAGAAACAGGCATCAGTGGATAGCGACAGTCTAAACAGAGCAACAAACATGAGCAGTCAGATCATCAGACAGGCCATACAAGATAACAGTTTATTTGGGTTATGTAACATACTTTATTAGGGGGCGGAACTGAAAATGAAATGTCAGTAATGATCCTTCACTGCACAGGAAGGATGTGTGCACACAATGAAGCAGCTGCGGCAGGACAAGACTGTGTCCTATAAATGTAATATCAGCCCAGTTGCCAGAATAAATGTTGGGATTCTATGCTTTTGCAACCAGAAGAGATAGTGGTTTTGGTTACATGTTGAAAAAGTAGACATTCCTCCTCATGTTCAAGTCACTGTTGACTTTTCTATATTTAATCCCCAAAATGAGTCTATCCCTGACTCCAGGCTCCGAATCAGAACATGTCAATCATGCTATAGTTTCCAGGAGTAGATACTGCAGGAAGATAAATGGAATGTGTCTTCACCGAATGCATGTTCACTCATATGAACATCTTGGGACTTTGCAAACAGGTATTAAAAATGTTTTCTCATTATGTACAAAAACAAAAGCAAAAAATCCTATTGGCATGACTTTGCTCTCAAAATGTATTTGATATTGAAAATTAGTAGAATATAAATTATTATTGCATTAATATATATTATGGAGTGTGGTGCACAGGCCTCTAGGAGCTTTTAGGGCCACTGACAAGGATGTTAAATGCTGCCAGATGTGCTAATCTGCTTGATCATTCACCTCATAATGGCTTGCTGAAAAGGTGGACGTAAAGAAGGTTCTGAGCTGCTATCAGTGGTTGGTGAAAAGACAAAGCCTAAAGGCCTGAGCCTAATGAGCAGCTGCATGGTCTTCATTAAGAGTATAAAGCAACTGCTGATCCTTAATGAGCCTCTTCATTAAGAGCCATTTGGAAGGGAAAGGTCTGTAGGCAGCCATGCTAAGCACCCCGAGCACCAGGGCAGGCTACTCCTATCAGGGAAAACCGTTACAAATACACTGTACAGTATGACAGAATGTATGTGGGGTAAATGTGTGTGATTGGTTTGTAATCTCACAAATATCAACTGTTCAGTGTGATCCTGCCTGATCACAGACCACAAAAAACGGCCCGGAAAAACCCTGATGTGAGTTTTTGTTCATTTTAATTTTGGATGTTGCAGTGGATTCAGGTCTTAAGTTAGGCTTTCAAGTAAAGTTTAGGATGAATTCTGGAGGAAACACTGTAATATATAATAATATATACATGTATAAATATCAGTAATTCTACATAGAAGTTTTGATGGTTTAAATGGGGTATTTCTGAATTTAAACAAGGTCTATGTCTCTGGGCGTAGAAAGGGGCTTATGTATGTGTAAGACACCATTTCCAACATTCCAATCCCATGTAGTTTCCAGTGCTGTAATGGAATGCTCCAGACTGATAAAACAGCTGCTTTACTTCAGAATCAAGCAAGCAGTCAGGCAACTATCCACAGATATTACAACCCCATTCCAAAAAGTCTGGACACTGTGTAAAACAGAGATGATTTGCAATCATTTCTGAGTAAACTGTGTTTGCTGATAGTTTTGAGAAATGTTCCTGAGCCTGTGTAGTCATATCCTTCATACAATCATGTGTTCACAAAGTGAAGTGGCTACCTTCTATTTTTCTACAGTGTCCCAACTTTTTGGGAGTCAGGGTGGGTATGATTAAAACAGATGTGCAAAATAACTCAGACACCTCTTGTGTCATAAATTAATGTTTGAACAAATGTGGTAAATACAAGTAATTATTATTTGAAACGTGTTGCTGGCATCAAATGTACAAAAATCAATGAAGCTGATGTAGTCAGTTAAATATGTTGTCTTTGTGCTGTTTTCAATTGAGTCTATGTCAAAAATACCAAATTACCACATTCTGTTTCATTGTATGTAACATTATGTATACCTGAGAGAAACTGTTCAGGGCTATCCGTGAGGAGGTCATTTGCAGATATAACACATACAAAAAAAGGTACTGGAAAACTTCTCCATTCAACCTTTCAAGCATAGTTGCAAAACTCTAGTCTTGCTATTTTACAAGCAGTTCAGTGTGATCTAGTAATAATTTCAAAGTTGATCATATTTGTGCTCATCTTGAAATCCTCAACCATAAACTAACTCCTCCTTTATCGCCACAGAAAAATCCACCCATCTCCCCCTTTAGAGCCCATAAAAATTGGCTGGTTGTGGCTGTGTCATCATGCTGGAGTTCAACAAAAATCAACAAATTATTGGTATTGTGGCTTTAACATTTATTTTGCTGTCCATCCATCCAGTTGATATGATTCCTCTATTTTGTGGTTTCGGCTGAACAAATTACTCCCAACCTATCATCAATACAGTCTTATCTGAGTAGTTTCTCCTGCCGAGGTGCTGGTCTGATTTCTTATTTTCTTGCTGCCCTTGGGCCAGAGAGATGTGAATAGGGTCAAATGAAACTCATTTGGACAAGTTAATCACACAATATCTATGGTTTATCCCAGAGGTTGCAGCAAAAATGCTCACACTTATCAATTCTGTCAGTTGGGGTCACCTTCCAAACCCTGATTATATGCTGCCAAATTTATTGTGCCCCACTGTACCTATGCAATTCTATGCACTCAGCATTCTGCTGTCATTGATTGGCTGCATGTGACAGTGCTGAAAGTAATGTGGACACCGCCGCTGATCAATAAAAAAATGTATGTGCCTGGAACCTGGGAGGCATTCTGTAATGAAATCAATAGCTGTGCTTGGCTTCTGGCATTAAGATCATTGGCCAGGCTGTTATTTAGTCATTGTTGTCCTACACCAGCAGCATAACCTGGCTACCATAAGAAATCAATGGCATATCGCAGCCAGCATCCCAATTACTGGCAGTTCTGGCAAGGAAGCAATGCAGCTTTTTTCCATTACCGCTCCACCTGGGAAATCATAGGACATTATTTTTCTTGGGGAATCTGCTGCACAAAGGATGACGCCCTGCTGCTGATATTTAAGATCCATCTGAGGCGCTTAGTTTCCATTTCATTTGGGCGGGACTCAGATTGGAATAAAGCAGAGAGAAAAACTCATATTTTACTGCCAGCCATTGACATATGTGATCATAATGTATTGATCACAGGCAGCCCTGACAAGAAAATAATCAATTTAAAATAGTAAACTGGTAACTGCAGAGAAATTAAATGTTAGTGCCAGAAATCTTTACGGTACATGTCTTCAACTGACAGATCCACTCCTGGGTGATACAAACCCAGGCTTTGCAGACATGTTTGTTTAAACCTATAAGCAGATTGCATGTATTGTATTGACTAAAACAGAAGCGTATCTGTTCTGTCTGATACACGTGAGACGGACAATGGAGAATCATGGCTCCTGTATAGACGAGCCTTTACAGCAAAAAGCAGAAGGGAAATGAGAGGAATTGAGAAAACTAACATCAACTGTGAGTGTGTCACCTGTCATTAATATCATGCTTCCACATGTATCAGCATGTCAAACCATGGAAAACATGCCTTGGGCCAAATAGACACATTATCAACATTCTGTTTTTCTTAGGCAGATGCTGCTCAGCCACAACTCCCCATAACAGACTGCGACTCCCCTCCCAAACTGATATATACCCTCCCAGCAAAGTGACTGCACTGGGCTTACTGGGATGTGACAGAGAGAGGGGCTGGTGAACGGGGAGAAATAACGAGCTTGGTCTCTTTATCAGGTGTTTTGCACACTTTTCAAAGCACCTCATGCTGGTAAGACATGGCTCTTTGTTCAAGCTCAGACTGAGTGCTTCAAGCACCTGGCTCTCAAAACACACCAACGTGACACACGTTTGATTAAAGGGAAACGACAGCAATGTTTGAGACAAAAGTGATCTTGACTTTACACAGCTGAAGTCTAGCCACAGTCTGGAGACAGTATGTTCACTGAGCTTTGATGGGAGGATGAAGAACAGGCTGGCTGCATGGAGCCCTGGAATCCATCAGGGGGGAAATTAGGGGCACTTTTGTTTTTGTGAGTAGAAATGTACTTCCTGATATCTTTCCCAACTTTTTAACTAAAAATGGTCATGACCTCAACAATGAAATACAGTAATATATTTTAACCTATATTTTAGAATGATATTGTCTTGTGTTAAGCTTATGGCAGGATGGAAGGAGCTATACTGTAATATCTTTGTGTTAGTAATTACAAAGTATTTTCAACAAACTTCAACAAACATTTCAACAAACATTCTTAAAAGTCTCCAACAAGCCTATTTGCAGCATTGAGAAAATTGGACTTTCTGAATTTTGTCCCAGGCTATATCTAGTGTATCCAAAAGCGTTATGAGAATCATCTAAAGGGGGTTTTCATTGTGGTCTACTCGTTAGTCTGCATTCATCTCATATTGATGGATGTTAGAGATGCAGAAAATTCCCACGTTTATGACCAGTGAGTGTTCCCACCACCCTTCCCAAAACACTTTAACAGGAAAAAAAAATGAAAGAAACCTCAGAAAGAGCAATAGAGGAGGGATCCCTCTCTCAGGATGGAGAGACATGCAATGGATTAATCGACCACCATAGTAAATTACAGTAAGACTGCATTAGGATTGAAACAAAATTTATTGACGATATTCTGGAACAGTAATCCATTTTCCAAATCCAAAATTGGGTTAAATTACCTGAAGTGGTGGACTTTGTTGATGTGATGCCTCTGTGTAGTATAGCATACAACGCTGACATTAAGTATCAGGAGCTTTCCCAGTCTGGTCTGTGAACACTACTTAAAAATCAAAACTTGGCAATTGCTTTGACTCCAGTCAGATATTCACTTGGTATGAGGCACATATCAATGCAACATTCCCAGTTTATTGATGAGTCCCTTGTCTTACTCCCCATGTTTCCAGTCTACTGTATCTCTACTGCCAACTACTGACTAACGTCCAACATGCCAAGAACAGTTAAGCATAAGAGTAAACATTTCTAAGCAAGAGGTAAAAGCTTTAAATTGTTAGGATCCTACCTTCCTGTCTCTCCTTTTGTGTCTCCTCTCCCTTTCCCTATGTGTGTCTGTCTGTCACCCCTGTTCCCACGGCTGGGCATCCCTGTACCTGCAGCTGGCTCCACCTCCAGGTGCTCACCTGGAGCACATTTCCTGATTGTTTGCAGTACTTAAAGAAGTTGCAGTCTTCTCCCAGTCGCTGGATTATTCTCTCTCGTCCTCCCATGAGTGTGTTTGGTCATCTGGTTGTGAGTACTACGTCTCTTGTTCCTTCTCATTTTTCAGAGAAAGTGTTTTGTGTTCTGTCGTCTACATTCCAGCCACTTATTGTGTGCTGTGTTTTTTCTTTTCAGTGTCTCCTGCCGCTTCCACGCGTGCCTCATACCCGCTTCGTCGGAGCTCCTTGTGTTTTCCTCCGCTCAGTTTGAGTGCGTCTTTGTTTCTCGTTTTCCACTCCTTTTGAGTGCGCCTTTTGTTTGTTTCCCTATCCGCTCGGTGAGCGTGTTTTGTGTTATCGTTTTGTTAATTAATTTATTCTTGATTCTTTTAAGTCCTGTCTCCGGGTCTGCATTACTGGGTCCAGTTTATTATTGGCTATCCAGCCTAACATAAATAACTTTCAGCTTTCCTGAGTGCTGTAACATCAGGACCACAGTGATGTCTACCTAGAATGCCCTCCTTCGAGCACTGAATCACCACTGACAGGTTTCAAAAAGTTATGCAGTTATTAGTGCTGCATCACAAAGTTCCCATTTGGTGTGGCATCAAAGCAAAAATGAGGCATTAGAGAGTGATTTGAGGGATTTTTTTTCTTTACTGGCCGATGATTGTAATGATTGATGGTACTGATGTGAATAACAAATTCAACCCTCCATCATGTGATTTGACCTCCTGAAATGATAATATGTTAGAGTAAGCTGACACATACTATATCACACAGAATGCCTTTAAAAGTATATTCTCTGATTCTTTCAAAATGAGCTCCCACTTCCTTCTTGGGTTTTGAAACTGAGCTGAGAACTGTCTTGAGCACTACAGCAAAATCCCCTCTCAGATGAGGGGATAAACCCACATCTGCAGTCAGTCTAAATGGGTCAGAGTTGAATGAGGGTCTGATGCGTTCTACCGGGGATGGTAAATTCAATTAAACTTATTGATGCCCAGGTATATTGACTTGACTACAGTACATAGCCAATGTACTGTCTGTAGGTGTAGATGGAGTATATTCATATAGCATACAGAGTATTAAAAAAAAGGCCTTGTAGTCAGAATATGATGTGGCACAGGTCAGACCGAAGCATAGTGCACACAACACGCTTGGTGAACATTAGCTGCTCTGTCATTCAAAATGATATAACCTACTTCAGTTTAGTCTGAAAGGGACATTTTGAATTACTGGAATTAAAAATGCATTAAACTTAACCCACTCCTTTTATGCACTACTTGTACACACTCCTGATCCCTGCTTTTTTTTGAATGATTCAAATCATTCAAAGTCATAGGAAAAGCAAAGATCCAAACTTTTACATAAATGCATAAGTAGCAGTTCCAAAATACCGAACCACGTATCTCTTTTGGCAATAGAGTCAAGTTGATTTGTGGTGAGTGTTGTGGTGCAAAATAACTGCTGTGCATCAGCCAGGTGGGTGCTACACAATGTTGTTGTTGAGTGGAGTTTTCTCTTCACTGAGGTGCTTTCAGTATCGTGATAAAGTGCATTACAAAAGATGTAGTACATGGGCCATGACTGATCATGTATTTAAGTCTAGACTGTTGTGCAAATGAAGTTTTATACAACGCAAGAATGACAGAATTTCATTTTCAAAACTTCAACAAATAGTGTCCCGAATGCTTACTGAGTGTTGTTGATAATAAAAATAATAAACTTTATTTGTAGAGTATCTTTCACACAGGAAATGCAGCTCAAAACTGAACAGCAAAACATTATATGCTCCAACAGAGCATGAACAGAGATATAAGATCAATACAAAACAATTTGGAGAATAAAACCGCCTCAAAAATAATCCTAAAAATAAGATAAGAATAAGGATGAAAATAGAATAAAATGAATGTATAACATCAGATGGCAAGTAAATCCTACTGAATAATGATAAGAAATAAAGTTAAAAATAGAGTACACAGAAAGTACATTTTAAAGGAAGTAAAGCAGTACTGTAAGGCAAAATGCTAAAATTTCAGGAAGTCATAAAAGCTGAAGTGATTAGATAAGCTTTTTTTTTTTTTTTTTGTGAGCTGGCTTCCCTGATATTCACTTCCTGATAGGTAATATGTTCCAGAGTTTTGCGGCATAATTGGCAAAGATGACGATTTTCTTTAAACTGTCGCTGGAAACTTTCAATAAACAAGCAGCAGATGGTTCAGCACAGATGTACAGTTGTGTGTCATCTGTGTGACTATTGAAACAGACTTTGTGCTCTCTGATGATGTCACCAAGTGACAGCATGTATAGTGAGAACAGCAATGGACCAAGGCAGCTGCCTTGAGTAACCCCAAAACAGACTGATGTAAAACTTTCTCCCTTTGATGTATGTTTGAAACCAGTTTAGTCAGAAAAAACAACCAACTGTTCAAGAGGATTGATTAAGATCATTGTCAAAGGCTCCACTTCAGACAAGAGTTGAGACCTTATTTTCCTCAGAATTTAGTCTGAGGTCAGTGATTATTTTAGCCAGAGCAGTTTCAGTCCTGTGGTATGTTCTAAAGCCTGACTGAAATTCCTCCAGGATATTATTTTCTTCAGGTATCTTACTGATGAAGGCACTGTCAGTACAGGGTCAACACATGAGGCGGAGGAGTTAGACTCAGTGACAGTCTTGCAGAGCTCCAATAGTACCAATAGTCGAGCTTATTTGTTATTGAAGAATGCTGGAATTTCTTCACAATTTGATACAGAGAACTGTAGATCGGTGGCGGCAGTACTGAGCAGTTTGTCAACAGTGGAGAATAATATTGTAGAGTTCCCAGCATTCTCAGGAATAATCCTGGAAAAGACGTATTTACCATTTACCCCTGTGAGCCCCTGTGTTTGTGCTCTTGTTAAGTCTTTTGTTAGTATGAATACTGTGTACCTTATGTGTTTTGTTTTTTCTCTCTCTTGTTGGCTGCTTTCAATGGTAGGAGTGACACACCTGGTACAATATTATCAGTGGACTCCTGCTGAGAGCACACCTGTGTAGGATCCTCATCAGTAGTTTATATAAATTGAAGTCTGGCAGCATGCTGCTGCCATAATGGGCTCTATTTTCGACTCCGCCGCCAGCGCGGCACAGGCTGCGCCGCCGGCACAGTGGTATTTTCGAGCGGCGCAGGCAGGCGCACGGCGCATTTGGTATTATGGTAGACCGAGGCGTACAGAGGTACGCCAGGATGGGCGTTGCGGCGCAGTAGGGGGGAGGTGTCGGCATAATGAGCCGGCGCATTGGAATTTTCGACCATTTCGGTCTACGCCGGCGGCGTAAAAGTGCGCTGAAAGCTCGCCACCTCAGACCTGGTCAACTCTGTGCGCCGGCGGCGCAAGTGGATTTTTGTAAACCGGCGGAGTTGTGCGCTCACGTCACCAATACCTCACAGGCAGGTTTCCACAGTGTCTGGAATTTCACTGCGATCAATTATTAGCAACAGCCGCGATTCAATGCAACTATCTGAGTCAGCACATACAGTCAGACCTAAATTTATATATTTTGATCCGTATCTCATCTGACCACATCGAAAGCGCGTTCGGCACGCGTAATGGTCACTCACCCTGACTGAATGTACACAGGTGAAACAGGGATGTCTGGTGATCTGTGACTCAAATTGCCTGGTGACAAACGTGTATGCCACTTTCCCCGGGTCTGCACATGACTCGTTCATCCGGCGAATTCTAGCGTCCCTAACAGTCCATTCAAAAAGTGAAACTTGTATATTATATTCATTCATTACACACAGACTGATATATTTCAAATGTTTAGTTCTTTAATTTTTATGATTTTAAACTAACAACTAATGAAAATCCAAATTTCAGTATCTCAGAAAATTAGAATATCACCTAAGACTGATACAAAAAAAAGGATTTCTAAAAATGTTGTCCAACTGAAAAGTATAAACATGAAAAGTATGAGCATGTACAGCACTCAATACTTAGTTGGGGCTCCTTTTGCCTGAATTACTGCAGCAATGCGGCGTGGCATGGAGTCGATCAGGCTGTGGCACTGCTCAGGTGTTATGAGAGCCCAGGTTGCTTTGATGGTGGCCTTCAGCTCTTCTGCGTTGTTGAGTCTGGCATCTCGCATCTTCCTCTTCACAATACCCCATAGATTTTCTATGGGGTTAAGGTCAGGGGAGTTTGCTGGCCAATCAAGAACAGGGATACCATGGTCCTTAAACCAGGTACTGGTAGCTTTGGCACTGTGAGCAGGTGCCAAGTCCTGTTGAAAAATGAAATTTGCATCTCCATAAAGTTGGTCAGCAGCAGGAAGCATGAAGTGCTCCAAAACTTCCTGATAGACAGCTGCATTGACCTTGGACCTAAGGAAACACAGTGGACCAACACCAGCAGGTGACATGGCACCCCAAACCATCACTGACTGTGGAAACTTGACACTCGACCTCAGGCAACATGGATTCTGTGCCTCTCCTCTCTTCCTCCAGACTCTGGGACCTTGATTACCAAAGGACATGCAAACTTTACTTTCATCCAAGAACATGACTTTGGACCACTCAGCAGCAGTCCAGTCCTTTTTGTCTTTAGCCCAGGTGAGACGCTTCTGACGCTGTCTCTTGTTCAAGAGTGGCTTGACACAAGGAATGCGACAGCTGAAGGCCATGTCTTGCATACGTCTGTGAGTGGTGGTTCTTGAAGCACTGACTCCAGCTGCTGTCCACTCTTTGTGAATCTCCCCCGCAGTTTTGAATGGGTTTTGTCTCACTATCCTCTCCAGGGTGCGGTTATCCCTATTGCTTGTACACTTTTTTTCTACCACATCTTTTCCTTCCCTTTGCCTTTCTACTAATGTGCTTGGACACAGAGCTCTGTGAACATCCAGCCTCTTTAGCAATGACCTTTTGGGACTTGCCCTCCTTGTGCAAGGTGTCAATGATCGTCTTTTGGACAACTGTCAGGTCAGCAGTCTTCCCCATGATTGTGTAGCTTACAGAAGTAGACTGAGAGACCATTTAAAGGCCTTTGCAGGTGTTTTGAGTTAATTAGCTGATTAGAGTGTGGCACCAGATATCTTCAATATTGACCTTTTCCACAATATTCTAATTTTCTGAGATACTCAATTGGGGGTTTTCATTAGTTGTCAGGTATAATCATCAATATTAAAAGAAGTAAATACTTGAAATATGTCGGTCTGTGTGAAATGAATGTATACATTATACAAGTTTCACTTTTTGAATGGAATTACTGAAAAAAATCAACTTTTCCATGATATTCTAATTTTATGACCAACACCTGTATACTGCATCTATCTCAGAGCACTCTAGAGACAGAGAGAGACAGACACATGGAAAAACGTAAGTGATGATGTTGTCCGCTATTACCCACGTCATTTCATTCCAAATACAAATGTTATCATTGTAATGCTTAACGTTATCTGCAACGATGGAGAACATCATTGCTTTGAGGAGGATGAGGAGGAGGAGGAGGAGGATTTACCATCTAAGGACCTCATATTTAGACATCGGAATCAGAATCAGAAATCCTTTATTTATCTCCGAGGGGAAATTGTTTTTGTTGCAGTGCTCCTTATAAGAATAGAATTAGAATAAAATTAGAGAAGAAAGAAAAGAAAGAGAACTATATATATAAAAAGCAAATATAAAAACTAAATATTTATATTGAAAATATAAATATATAAACAAAATATACCACAAAATATAGAACATCATATAAAACAATATATATATACTGAGAAAAATTAAACAGTATATACAAACAGTTGTGCAAAGTAATACAAAGGGATGTCAGGAGACATGAGTGACGTCAGTCTCCTGAAAACTTGCCATGCGCCTCGCCAGCGGCGTTCTTAAAGGTGAGGCGAGGAACCCACTCCACGCCTTGTCCCCTCCCTCTTTCCGAGTTGCGCCGCTGGGTGGGACTGAGATGAGAAGGGGGAGGAGATGCGCTGGTGGCGCAGCTCAAAATACCAGAGTCTGCGCCGCCACGCCCCATCGGCACAGCGGACTTGACTTTGCGCCGCGCCGGTGGCGGAGTCGAAAATAGAGCCCATGGTCTTTGCTCTTTGTCTACTTATATGTTGTGTTATTTGCTGTAGACATACAGTTCTTAGTTTGAGTATTTTTTCCCTTCTGTGAGTGAGCAGTTTCTGTTGCACTTCAGCAAAGAATCTTCATTTACAGCATCTTCACCTGTGTGTCTAAGTTTCAAGCCTTAAGCTATTTAAGCTTTATTGTGTAGACAATATTTAAAGCAGATAAAAACAATAATAATTATTGCTGTCAGGCGATTAAAAAAATCTAATTCTAATCTAATCAATTAATTATTATTAATCTAATTAATTACAGGATTTGTAATTAATTAATCTAATTAATCGCATTTTAATCTCATATCTGCTAAAGGTCCCCAAATAAAGAATTTGAATTCTAGGACATTACAAAATTGTAGTGCATGACTAATCAATTGAATACACCAAGAAGAGAAGATTTGATATCCACATTTTTATTGGTGAAGTGTGCTTCATAAATGAAATTCAGATGACGCTATCTGAAACGCCTCTTTTAGGCCCTCGACTTCCACGATTGAAATCGGCCTGCAATCAGCAGCAACCCACTTTGCGATTGAGTTTGTCAGTGTTTCTGTCGTGGCTTTGCTCATTCGTTTTCCTAACTCAGCAAGTGTGGGTTGGCGGAGTGAGCTCACGGTAGCACTAGCGGCACTAGCAGCAACTACATGTTTAGCGTTTAAATGATAATTCAGGCTGGAGCTGCTACGGTGATAGGAAAATTCTCTTTTACACAAGGTACAAACCACTGCGTTCTTGTTAATAGTCCCGTCTTTGTTCTTTTTATAAATAAACTTGCCGTTCAAAGGTCCAAGTAGGCTTGCCTCGCTCTCCGTTGTCGCATCCATGTCTGTTGTCACCCTGCTTTTGACTAGTGGCGCAGGTAGGATGCGACCTGCCACTGCAGCCTACGGGTCACTCAAAGGGCCAAATTTAAAATGCTTGCGCATTGACTTGCAACTCATGATTAATTGCGTTAATTTTTATAGCACGTTAATTTGCAGCGTAATTAATTAATCTAATTAACGCGTTAAACTGACAGCCCTAATAATAATAATATATTTTTTTTCGTTATACACTTTTCTTAACAATATTGCAAAGTCCTGTGCAAAAACTAAATAAAACCAGACAAGGCAGAACTGAAAAAGACCAAATAATTCAGAATAAAAACTGTATAAAAAAACAAAAACAAACAAACAAAAAAAAACATGTCAAATATTTCCAAAAGCTTTCACAAGAAGAAAAAATGTAAGAACAGATTTAAAAGAAGGCAGAGACTTAGTGTTTCTAAGTTCACCAGGCAGAGAGTTCCATAGTATGGGAGCCCTATGAGCAAAAGCCAGATCAACCTTAGCCACAAACCATGACCTGGGAGTAACCAGCAGGGCTCCATCCTCAGATCTTAATCAGTGAGAGGGTACTGGGTTAGAAGATCGGAAATGTGTTTATGACAAAAGCTGTTTAAGGCCTTAAAACTAAGCAAGAAAATGTGACAGGGAGCTAATGTAAGGAGGCAGACACAAGGTTGATGTGCTCATGCATCTTTGTTCTGGTAATGAGTCAAGCAGCAGTGTTTTGTACCAACTGAAGATGGTGGAGGGAGCCCTGGCTGTTACCAAAGGAAAGTGCATTGTAATAGTCAAATCAAGAATAGATAAAACGTGTAAACATGTATTGACTTTTGACTGATCATCAGTCTTGATTATCAATATGATGACAAAGTGTTGACCCCGGCTCTGCAGCCAGTATTTGTCAAATTGTCCTCTGTGAACAGTGGTAGCAGTTGTCTCCAGTCTCTGCGTTTTGTTTGTCTGTGCAGCTGCTTACTTGCCTCCATGACTGGTTGTGTCTTTTGCCTTATGTTCTGTTCTCCGTCCTGCTCTGGAGTGTACTTGGTGTGATTTCATCGGTTGTGAGTACAAAATCTGGACTCTTCTCCTGCCTGCCCATTCTCACGACTTAAAGCTGGATTGTTACAGCTTGATTCTTCCATTGCACATTTTAGTATCACTCTTAGCTGAATTGAAGATATTATTCATCATAAACCTCCATGTCTCTGTGTCTGTGTGCACCCTTTTGGGTCCCGGCTTGGAAAAACATAACAAATAATCTCATAATATTACAGAACCTTGTTTCACTCTTGCCATCTAGGAATCACCCTCGAACCCAAAAATTCCCCTTTTTGGTCTTAAGATTAGTTTGTCATCAACAAAATACAGTGGTCAGAAATAGGTCTCTCTAATACTGAAACACTGTCAATCTTTAACCTCCATTATTACCAGTGCTCCCACACCAATGAGTCTCTTAATTTTCAAGTTGGGTAAATTCAGTGCTATCCAGTAAATTTACTAGCTCCGTTGTTTTGGAGTCATTGTTTTTGTGTTTGAATGTTCAGGTTTCCATTCAGGATTATTCATGTCTCGTGATTTAGAATCACTGCACAAGCTGCAATGACTATCTTTAACCTATGCACCTATATGATTTATAGACCTTGGATTGAATAACTTTTCATTCCAAATCTTACTCGAAGACAAGGGAAGCAGATATATTAATCAGGAAAAAAAGGTTCCATTCTCTCATCTGTTCACTTGCTCGGTCAGTACTGTTCCACTGTCACTCCCCTGCCAGCCACGCCCACCTACCTAATCTCCAACCAATGAAATACTCATTACCACACCGTTCTTTGTTTCTGTGCAAGACTGTCCAGCAATTCAAATTGGACTGATCTCTCATTGCTGAACCGGCCTTTGACCACATCTGTTCTCTTCAAGAATCCTTGATCTACATTGTTTTCTGTCTCTGCCAAACCTGAAATTAGACTTACCCATGACTTAGACTTACCCACAAGCTATACTCATGTTCTGGTGGTAATGCGATTGGGTCACAAAACCATACCCACTACACATACTACTGTAATTCCTGATCTTTGCTTTGAACCCCCCAACTGGTCGATGGCCAGCCACCCAGAGCCTGGTTCTGCTTGAGGTTTCTGCTTATGAAAAGTTTTTCTGCTTATGAAAAGTTTTTCCTCACTGTTGTCGCCAAGTGGTTGCTCATAGCATTGGAATTTTCGGGTCTCTGTAGATCAGAGTATGGTCTATACCTGCTCTAAATGGAAAGTGTCATGAGACAACTTTTGTGATCTGGCGCTATATAAAAGAATTGAATTGGACCATGCTACCATAATTCTTAATCTTCACTTTGAACCTAAGCCAAAGAACTTTAGATCCTGGCAGCCTGACCCTCTGCTACTGGTTGATGCTGACTTCTGCACATGTTTTCGTAAGCTCAACATGTTTCCTAAGCCTAACCATATCAGAGGACATTTTCCCTTCTGATATGGGAAGCCTTCAAAGCAGTCATTAAGAGGCAAAATGTGTCAGAGGTCTCAAACAAATTTTGACGATTCCATTTTTGGCAGATGAGCGACAGATAATGAATGTTAAGGTCATAAAGCAGTCAGACTAACAGAAGACTTAAAAAATAGAGCACAAACACAGCTCATGTCTGAGCTGAATGTCTTGCATGTTACTGTTTGTTTTTTGGCTGGAAAGCAGCAAAGTGGAGGCCAGCCCTCAGCCCAAGTGTCTGACCCTGACAGACTGAGTTACTAAATGTTGGAGTGCCAACATTTGTCGAGTATAGGTGCAGCTCCTCAAGGCTATTCCAGTGGGTTCATTACTCGCTCATGCAGCACTTGAGACTTTTGCCCACTTACTACGTAGGCCCCACCCCAGTCTCACCTTGTGTGTAAGTTGAACTGAGAGCAGACAACACTCCCAAAAACAGTTTCTGTCTTCAGATAGTTGGGGCCCACAACTTACGATATGTAACTGACATTCTATGTCATAAGCTTCACCCTCTAGGGCTATTGCTCATGTGATATGGACAAATCATGCTGTGTCTGAGTCTGCACACGCAACACACATACACTCGTTTCATGAAAAATCAATAACCAGTCCATACCTTACCCATTGCCACATCATACTACATCATATGCATGCAGATCTCACAGAGACAGTACAGTAGTTGATAGTCATCATGAGGGAATGAAACAAAAAAAACTGAAAAAGATGGATATGCACTATAACAGTCCATCATAGAGCAGAGTAGGAGAGAGCAGCTCTCCATGCACCAAGAAGTATGAGGGAGATTGCATAGTGAAAGCACCCCAAATAACAATCACTCTGTCAAAGCACTCAGCAGAGTGAGTCACAGAAAAACAAAAGACCTCCTGCAGGTAGAACGAATGAAAGAGCAGGGAAGTTAACATATAATTAAAATAGTTAAAACTACAATAAGTTTCCTTTCAAATTAAACATCTTAGGGTATGAGGGTAAAGTGTACTTCTTGCAGCTGCATTCATAATAATTCTCTCCTCAAATGTAGCTTGTATGTATGCCATGTGACATGCTACTACCATAAAAAACAAATTTTACCAGGACTTCTATAGACTATTACATATAATCATCATGTGACTGCTGTCAAAACATCCATTCTAAACTTCAGTGAACCAGTTTTAGTGTTACTGGTGTATTACTTTACAAGTTATGGCTAAAACAGTCACTTTGATACTGCTGTGCGGTGAAGATCAACTTGCTGCAGAAGTCTGCATCCTCATTCATCTGTGGTTCCTTCTTTGTCTTTTTTATTCTTTTCTGTGCATAGTAGAACTGTGAAAAGTGCTTTTCACGCAGCACCTGGTCATGCCAGAAAGGTTGATTTAAAATGTGCAACGTGAGGTAACACAGCGTACAAGAAAAAAAAAAGCAGTGTCTGCTCAGCTTTAAACCACATGTAATTCTATGCTTGCTAAATGCAAGTCATTATTCTTGAAAAACCTTTTGAGTTTGCTGAGCATTTGGAGTAGTTTTACTGGTATGAATACATTTGGTCCTCAGTGGAGAAACACATTAACACGCCCAAACAGGAAGTTGTGCTATGGTCGAGATTGTTCCACCTCCTTAGTTTCTGGGTGACAGGTCAGTTTCAGACAGATCGAGGCTTGCTCCACATCTGCAGACACCACAGGATGTAAGTTGAGCTGTCAGAATGTAAATAATGCTGAATGTTTTTGACAAAAGATCATTTAAACATGTTTGGTTTCCTGAGAGTGTTGCGTTTTGACAAGAGTTGTTTTGAAGTGCACAGGCACAGTTCCAAACTGAAGCTTGTTTGTTCAGTGGCTTTGCTCTCGCACTGCAGTGGGACTGCAGAGCAGTCTGTGCCTGTTTTTTTTTTTTTTCTGTCCCACAGAAATGACTTTTTCCACTTGATCTAAATACACATTCTCTGTATTCTCTGTATTTTGAGGATTTCTTTTGACGGTAGAATTTAGTATCTGACTTTTCATTTATGTTTGGCTTTGAACCTTCTAGAAAGCTAGAAGTTGGATTAAATTGGGTCAAATGTCTTCGCCTAAACAGAATGGTAAATTAACCCATGTCTCTTAATTGTTGTTCTGGCGTAAAACAGCAGAGATGGCAAACCTAATGGAAGATGAGTTATTCAGGGCTTTCACCACCTATGCTGCGATTGTTATTGTCAAGATGCTGCTAATGGGGCCCTTGACGGCATACTATCGCATCACCAGAGGGGTAGGTAACAATCATAGTGCTGTCTGCATCTGTTAAAACAACAAGACAAGAAAAAGACAATGGCAAGAAAGAACAAATTTTGCAATGGCAACAACTTTTAAGGCATCACTTAGACTTAGACTTAGTTCTGATGTCTTATTCATTCTGCCCATGATTCTAGACTTTGAGTTAATGTATGTATTATTTCTCCCCTTTAGTCTTTTGCCAATATAGAAGATGTAGCCCGAAAGTCTGCAGACGAGCAGAAGAAACTGCTGAGAACCCATCCAGATGTGGAGCGAGTTCGAAGGTGAGATGATCTGACCATGATCTGTACACTTTGAGTTATAATCGATATGTCGTATTTCACCAGAAAATAGCAGAACAGATACTGTGGAAGACTTGGATGATAAAATGACACGTTTTTTTTCTGTCCACGAGTTACAACCCAACATTCCACAGACTGTGAGAGATATGTTTTTTCTGTACTTATATAGGTTTTGAAGTGTCGTCAAGGGTCATGGTTTTGAAGAGATATCTTTTGGCTGAAGCAGCCAAAACCATCATTATGCACTGATTTGACCACATTTTACATTTTTTTAATACACATAAAAAAACTTCTCTTATTCAATTATACCCACTGAAATGTATTCCAGTTATGGTCTCTGAACTGTGCATGTGGTTCTTTTAGCAATAATACAAATAATACAGTCAAAAGGAATATAAATAGTCAGAGCATGTTGTAAACTATCTAATTTATGGACTCCTAACCTTATACAGACACTTGTAATATATTAATAGATAAATTAGTTCATCATGTTGTGTGTTTTTTCTCCAGGTGTCACCTGAATGACCTGGAGAACATTGTTCCCTTCTTGGGGATCGCGCTGCTCTATACTCTGACTGGACCTGAGCTCTCATCTGCTCTGCTTCACTTTCGTGTCTTTGCTGGTTCTCGAATCTTGCACACCATTTCCTACGTTTGTGCTCTGCCTCAGCCCTGCAGGAGTGTCGGTTATTTTGCAGGCTTTATTGTCACCTCGTCCATGGCTTACCGGGTCCTCAGCACTGTCCTCTTCCTGTAGAGATAGTAGACCTTGACCTCCTTACATTCCTACATGGAACCTGAATCTGTGATTTTTTTTAAATCTCTTTTTCTGTAGCTATTAATACTAGTGCTGTCAATCGATTAAAATATTTAATCGCATAAATGTCATAGTTAACTCACGATTAATCGCAAATTAATTGCACATTTTTATCTGTTCTAAATGTCCCATTAATTATCATTTGAATACTGTTATCAACATGGAAAAGTGGACAGGCTTGCTCTGTGCAAATGTTTTTTTATTGAAAACAACATGTAGTGTTATATTTCACACTAACATTCTCATTTTGAGCAGTCATTCACATTTGAATGAATTGAATCTCACACAATTTAACACTGTCAATAAACAGATGACAAAAAAATAAATGCTTGGTTACAAAAAAGCCCCTTCAACAAGCCTTTCTAAGGATCAAAACAGGGTGATACAAGATAAAGTTACAAAGTGCACATCATTGTAAACTAGGACTCAGGCTATAGTGCAGTTAAACCATGGCTTAAACTTTCCTTTCTTAAGTTTCCTTTGAACATACAAGCAGTCAGACTATAATGCTCTTCTATTTATTCACCAGAGGCTTATCAACCCAGCCTCTTATTTCCATACAGAAAGAATGAACATTACTTGGCTATGGCTGCAGTAAGCTTGTTTTTAGTTCTATATGCGGCATATAGCCAAATATGCCTCTGTCCAAACTTTGGTCTTGTCAGTCGACCCATCTGGCAAATTTTTGAAGCTAAACTTTCTATTCAGAATCTTGTTTGCATCCATTTCGGCATTTCGCACTTGACATCCACCTACACTTTCACAGCTAGCGAGCAGGCGAGACCAAAACATGCGTGGGGCGTGTGTATTGTTTTGTTTCCAGTTAACAATCGGATCCTGTAGTTTTTGTAACGTGACTAGCAGTGGCCACAGCTTAGAAAAAACTACAAGTTCACTCGGTCACAAAGAAAGTTAATCGCACGATAAAAAAAATGACGCTGTTAAAATTGATTTGCGTTAACGCCTTAATAATGCAATATTTTTGACAGCACTAATTAATACATTTGATTACTAAATGTTTAAAGATGGAAAAATGTATTTTCAATAAACTTTATATCAATCCATGTCTGGGTATTTATTTTTTAAGGAAATGTAGCAAATATTAAAGTACAGGTGTTAAATCTAGCATCAGAAAATCATTTTCAATCATGGTAGCCCAACAAGCATTATTTCAGGACAGGGCCCCTCCCACAGATTACACAACCCAAGGCAAAATTCCAGACATTCATGTGTAACTGATTTTTGGTCCTTGCTATTCACAGTGACTGTGCAAAAAACAACTAGGTGAGGCTATCTGTATTGACAACTGACATGTCTCTTGTCCTCTTGAACTGAAGGCATCTTCATTTTAATTTGATCTACACTGCAGTGCTCATGCCTTTTAAAAATCTATGCAGGGTGGGCATGCTGGGCCCTAACTTTTCAGACAACCCTTTTCAGATCTTCCTGTGAAAACCTATTTAAGAATATGCATGTGAGCACAATATAAACTAAGGTTATTAGCATCTTACAATTGCATTTTTGCTCAATTGTAATAATGATGCAGGACACACTTTACTTATAAGTTCATATAGTGTAGTTTTTTTAAAAGCAAATTGACAATTAATCAAATGACCGAAAACCAAGTTAAATGTGTTGAATTGTGGTTTTGGGGGTCTGGGGTATGATGATGTCATGATGGTGTGGCAATGGCCTTTTAAAACAATTACTAACCTTAACAGATGTCAGCTATAAGAGCTAATGTTAGCTTATTTGTTGTTAGCTTATTTGAGGATTTCCAGTCAGGATTTAGAGTGCATCATAGCACAGAGACAGCACAGGTTAAAGTTACAAATGACCTTCTAATTGCATCTGATAAAGGATTTGTCTCTGTACTAGTCTTATTGGATCTTAGTGCTGCATTTGACACCATTGACCATGGCATCCTATTGCAGAGACTGGAACACTTCATTGGCATTAAGGGAACTGCGCTAAGCTGGTTTAAATCCTACCTGTCAGATCGCTCTCAGTTTGTACGCGTTAATGACGACTCCTCTGTGCTCACTAAAGTCAGCTATGGAGTTCCGCAGGGTTCTGTGCTTGAACCAATTCTATTCACCTTATATATGCTTCCTTTAGGTAAGATTATCAGGAAGCACTCAATAAATTTTCATTGCTATGCACATGATACCCAGCTATATTTATCAATGAAACCGGAAGAAACCAGTCAGTTAACTAGACTACAAGCATGTCTTCATGACATAAAGACCTGGATGACCTGCAATTTTCTGATGCTAAACTCGGACAAAACTGAAGTTATAGTAGTAGGCCCTAAACATCTTAGAAAGTCACTTTCTGATGACATAGCAGCTATGGATGGCATTGCGCTGGCCTCCAGCACCACTGTAAAGAATCTGGGAGTTATCTTTGACCAAGACATGTCCTTTCACTCCCATGTTAAACAAATTTCAAGGACTGCCTTTTTTCACCTACGTAATAGCGCAAAAATCAGGCATATTTTGTCTCAAAATGATGCAGAAAAACTAGTCCCTGCATTCGTAACTTCCAGACTGGATTATTGCAATTCCTTACTATCAGGCTGCCCAAATTCGTTGCTGAATATTCTCCAGTTGCTCCAGAACGCTGCAGCACGTGTTCTGACAAAAACCAGGAAGAGAGATCATATTTCTCCAATACTCGCCACTTTGCACTGGCTCCCTGTAAAGTTTAGAATAGAGTTTAAAATTCTCCTCCTTACTTACAAAGCCATAAATGGCCAGGCGCCTTCTTATCTTTAAGAGCTCATAGTACCTTATTGCCCCACTGGAACACTGCGTTCCCAGAATGCAGGTCTACTTATGGTTCCTAAAGTCTCAAAAAGCAGAACAGGAGTCAGAGCATTTAGCTATCAAGCTCCTCTCTTGTGGAACCATCTTCCAGTCTTTGTCCGGGAGGCAGACACTGTCTCTACATTTAAGAGTAGGCTTAAAACTTTCCTTTTTGATAAAGCTTATAGTTAGGGCTGGCTCAGGCTGGTCCTGGACCAGCCCCTAGTTATGCTGCTATAGGATTAGACTGTCGGGGGACCCCCAAAGATACACCGAGCTCCTCTGTCCTTCTGTCCCTCTCCATCTGCACGCTTTGATGTCCTACCACGGCGTGTTACTAACTTAGCTCCTTCCCTGGAGTCTCTGTCCTTTATCGTCTCGCAGGTTCCACAGTGGCTGAATCTGGATTGTGGATTACAGCTACTGTACGTCCCCTGCCACGGCCCTGCCTGACATCCACTGCAACTGCTACTACTGTTATTACATCCACTGTCACTGTCACTGTGACTGTCTGTCTGTCTGTCTGTCTGTCTGTCTGTCTGTCTGTCTGTCTGTCTGTCTGTCTGTCTGTCTGTCTGTCTCACTCTCCCTCTCTTGCTCTTCCTCTCTCACCCAACCGGTCGAGGCAGATGGCCGCCCACCCAGAGTCTGGTTCTGCTCGAGGTTTCTGCCTGTTAAAAGGAAGTTTTTCCTCGCCACTGTCGCCAAGTGCTTGCTCATGAGGGAATTGTTGGTTCTCTGTAGATAAAAGAGCTTGGTCTGTACCAGCTCTATATGGAAAGTGCCCTGAGACAACTTCTGTTGTGATTTGGCGCTATACAAATAAAATTGAATTGAATTGAATTATGTCAGCTATCATAGCCAAAGTTAGGTTCTGTGTGGAAAAACGACTTGTCTGCCGTTTGGGAGTTGAAGGTCAAATTTGTTATTGAAATATTTACAGTATGTGTGATGAGTGAGATGAAGTAACGTTACACTGATATGTGTAAGAGCATTAAATACTTATTTCTGTCATCACTGACATCCACCACATTATAAAGGACAACCTGATCTTCCATGCATTTTTGACTCACCCTAAAGGTGATGCTCATGTCACCTTTGACCTCTTACTTTCGCTTGACAAGAAAGGTAGTTTTTTCATCTGTCACATAACATCTAGAAAGACAAGCATTTTGTTCTCTCCAGGTGTTAAAAAACAGCAAATTAGTTCGCAACACAGAAGGCAAGAAACTTTTATTTTGTCTGTCTGTCTGTTTACGCTTTAGATGCCACAAGTATGATTTGACAAATACTTTCCCCTTTTTTGTAATTGTTCTTTTAAATTCCACCATCCTCATGCCGATGATAAATTAATACATCAAAGATTGCATAAGTTAATTAAAAAACCCAATTTCCATTAAAACCCAGGACATCACAAGCCCATCTGCACAAGAAAAAACAACTGTATAGGTCAGGGGTTCTCACACTTATTACTCAAAGGTCTTCATCCGATATTTATTCAATGTCAGAGGTCCAAAATAATTAGCGATAACAAAATAACAGTATAATAATAATATACAATAATTTAGTAATTAACATCACATTTCAAAGCACAAAACTTCAGCATCAACACACAACACCCTCTCCAGCAGTTGCTATGACAAAAACAGTAATGATAGGGAAATGAGCCACATTAAAACCACATTCATCTGAGGACAGGATCACTGTGAATGATCTACAGATCCAATATATTCAATGTCACTTATCAGATAATAGAAAATGTATTTAATAGTAAATGTTATATAACTTGTTGTTAAGACTAGTGAGTCTTAAGTAAATGTTTTTTTTTTGACCCAAAGGTGGCAGAAAAAACAGCAAGGAGGCGTTCAAAAACACAACGGTTTATTACAATCAAAATAGATGATTCCCAAAATACAACCAAAACACCAGAAGAATAAATCAAACACAAATTCAGTCCTAAACGAAACTATCAACTACTCCATTGCGAGTGGGTAGGAAAACAGACTAACTCTAACGAGAGACAAAGTAAGGTTGGATACAAAATGAGGAAGCTACTCTAAGAAATTCACAAACGAAGAAACAAGCGAGATGCACAAAGGCGGCAAGAGACAAGCTAGGAGTACTATGGATGCTATGATAACAAGGACAAATGGCTGGAAAGTCAAGGCAAGATGCCAAGACAATCTCGCAGCGAGGCGAAGCCGCCACACTGCTTAAGTGCAGGTGTAATCAGAGGGATGAGCCTCAGGTGCGCCTGCTGCACCGCCAGGCCACACCTCCACTGCTGACACAGGAGAAGAGAAGCACAGAGCAACAAAAAAAACCCACGCTACAATAATCAACACATAACAAGTGTAGCCTATTCATAGCACAAGGTATGGCAGGGGTCATCAAACACATTTGTGCAAAGGACAGGATTTCAGCAGACACTGTGGAGGCTGGACTTTCAAAAAAGCAAACAAAAAAAATTACCAATTTTGATACTGAATACAACAGTTGGCCAGCAAAAATTAGCCTAAGTAACGCCTCCTGCTCCTAGTTGACAAGCTTTATGATTCTTCAGAGTTGTGATGGAGGAGGACTGATTGTGCTGTACAAGTTCCGTATTCGTCTTGTCCTGCATGACAGAGGACGGGAACCAACCAAGAGTTAGGCCAAGAGGTGCCGTACATAATCTGGCCCTGATTAGGGAAATGGTGAAAGGAGGAGTCAGCCCTTGGGCAGTGTTCACTAACAGTACACCTGATGCAGTATTTACCTACACTAGGGGAACATTCCCCACCACACTTTTTAAAGGGCCATTTCAGTTATCCTTTAAGGACCAGACTAAATTTTCTAACGCATATATATCATACTAACCTCTAATTCAATGGCTAAAGCTGCTTCTCTTTGGTGAGTTGTCTGATGTCACACAGTAGTGATGATGATGATGATGTTACTCACTGCTGGTTTTCTGGGTTTGGGTAAGTCAGTTTTGAGTCAGCTTTGAAAAGAACTGGCAGGACAAGCAAACAGTGTATTTCTCTTCAGAATGGGAAAATCTTTAGGACACACATGCAGTTTATAGAACTCAAAGGGAGGTTGTATCTAGTTTTGAGCTTGTTGTTGCTTTGCAGCTCAATGATTTTATGTAGGTTGTCACATCAGCTGGTTCCACATTAATTAAATTGTGTAGCAAATATGTTCCTTTATATGTTCTTTTTGTTTACTTTTCATGTCCTGAAACCCCTCACCAAATGCATGAAGGAGTTTTGCACATGCGCAGTGTTCCCCCTTTCCATTTGCACTTGCCACAGCTTTAATTTTGCTTCCAGTGATTACATATTTGAAAGCAGAGAGCTGAGAAACTGGTTGGATCTGACACTCAGCTCTGAGAGGTACTTGGTAATGTCCACCATGAAGGCCAAATCACACAGACGCTTGCTGTCACTGAGCTTCCATGTCAGGTTTTCCTTCATCTCTTTGAATTATTCCAGACAAAATGACACTTTAGAACAATTTTACTTTGTCTGGCTCTGGCAGCTACACAGCGGCAACAACGTACTCCTTCACCAATTCTCCCTCTGAATGATGTTTCAGCTTCATAGCTATCAGTTTGCTCACCAGAAAAATGAATCTGTCTGTCTGTCTGTCTGTCTGTCTGTCTGTCTGTCTGTCTGTCTGTCTGTCTGTCTGTCTGTCTGTCTCTGTCTGAATGTGGTCTTGTGAAAGCTGATTGTTGGGCACCCAAACCCCACAGAAGAGCGCTGACTTTATCTAACTGCATTTGTCCCAGTTTACAATGTTTCAAGCTGCTTTAAATTTGCCTTTATCATCACTGCAAGTGTGTCCTCACAAAACAGCTTAGGTACAATGACCTGCCTTTTACATTAACAAAATGAAAATAAAAATAAAAATCATTTTTCTGTCTGTCTTGGAAATTGCAACAGTCCACATCTGCTTGTCTTGACAGCTGCTGTGATGCATGTCATTGATGACATGTAACCGCTGGTGCGACAGTTAAGGTCTGTGTTTTGTTTTCACAGACCACCTGGAAAAACATGTTAATCTACATTGTAGGTTATTTTCTTTTATTGCAGAAAAAAGTAATTGCTGTCGAGAGATTTTTTCTATTTCTATTGTTTTTTTGTATTCTAGCATTACCTCACAGGCCAGATCAAAAGGTCTTACAGGCCGCATATGGACTTTTGGCCGAATGCTCCGACCACCACCTTACAGGGTCCTCAGCACAGCTTTGTCCCTTACAGATGACACTGGGCCACCACTACAAACAAACATGCGCTTACATTTACATTTACATTTACATGTTACAACCATTTGTGTGAGTTCTACTTTTACAAATTTGGAAGAAAATCCATGAAAAATGCTTTTTTCTCTCTAACACCAGTTTTCACATCCAATCAGTTAGTCAAGCCTTTCACTGAAAACGCAGCTCTAAATACTTCAATTTTACAAATGGATCAATTTTCTTTTTAAAAAGTTGTAAAGTTGCACCTTTTCTATGTACACTAATAAACAACAGAAATGTCACAACAAAGTTGAAGGGCATGAGTGCAGTAAACAACCCAGACGAATCCACTGGCAGATGCATGTGTATTTATTGTTGCCACTATCACTGCAGTGGCATAATCAAACTGAATGCAGTGCTTTAAGACAAAAGGCTACTCGTGTTTAAATGTGAGACTGAGCAAGATATAACACAGTCATGTGGTTTGTATGACTCCATATTGTAGTATAAGTGAACAAGCCACCACAACTGTGGTGGCATCTCACTTGTCATACTGACAAACAGATGATTCGGATGACAGGTTCTACACATCTGCAGGACATATTTCTGGGCAAAAGGCTTAAAAAGTTAAATCGTTTAAATACATTACAGTGTAATTATGCAGATTTACAAGTGAAGTCCCGCCACAGTAATGGTGGCTTGTTTATTTCCACTACAACCCACAGTAATCTATAAACTATCTATACTTTAAATCTGTCTCTGTCTCACATTTGAATTCTAATTGCCTGTTATCTTAAAACAAGGCAATTATCAGCAATAAATATTCAACAACTGCACATTACACAGTAGAAAACAAATGACATAATGAAGCTGTCCTAATGTATTTCTTCATTTAAAACCTCTTGAATTTTGAGTTTGAAAACCCAAGTTGCATCTGCCCTTTTCTGTTTGGATATACAAGCAGGTGGTCATGTTTGACGAAAGAAATGAACTTTAATATATCCTAAGGTTCATGTTTACAAGAACATCAGTGTAGAATGTGTTCTCAGACCTTCAGTACTTATTAGTTTGTCAAAAACAATATACATATCACATCATAAAGAAATTATTAATTAATTATAAGGACACTTTAAAAATATAAACCCTAATATTCAACAACAACCTTCATGATGAACTTCCACTTGTGTGGAACTGATGATTGTGGAAAATTCATTATTTTGTTATCAGATTAGCACATTTGTAGAAGTGTGACCTTCAGTCTTCATTTCCTGTTGTGACATACATGTATATTTCCAAAGGGTAAATCTAGATGAACAAACATTATTGCATTATTCACTGTAATTCACAAAATTAATACTTCACATCTGAATCTTCAACAAAGCACTGACTCGGGTTTTGCTTGTTCATTTTCAATTATTTGTCAGGATATTTCAGGAATTGTTTATTCATTTTAATTGGCAGCAAATAACATTCAGTACAATTAATTGACATTTGAATTACACTGTAAAAAAAACATTGGTCAGCTATTGTGCATATTTGTATGTATCTAAAGAACAAAGCGAGGGTGTGTTCAGTGACATTACTTGAGTGACAACTGCAAAATAAATGAAAATTGTATTTCTTCTTGTTTGTAATTATAGTTTCAACCAGACAAATCCTAAACCAAACAAAGACAAAGGAAATATTGATTAACAACACTAAGTATAATTGACCTGATTCGGAAAAAAATCCAAAACAAAACTAAAATACAATGGTAGGAATTTGATTTATCAATCTGGAAGCCACCACAGAGGTTGGTTTTATTGAAGTGAACATAGTTCTAGTTTCTCTTTGCTTTTTCCTGCTGAACTTCCGTTTCTGATTGATTCGCTGTCACATTTTCTACTTGTGTGAAAACAGTCTGAGCTTTCAGTCCAATAGTTACATTTTCAGTTCCTCACAGTCATCACACAGTTTCCTCGTCTCCTGTAATTAGACAAACAGATGTTACTTCCAGTTGGCTGTACAATCCATGATTGACAGGTATATCTTTCACTCAGCTCCGACCATGTGAAGCTGAAAAAAACAATTCCAACATTTTCCTTGTAATGACATTAGAGGCATACATGAACACTTTCAGCAGCTCATACTGTAAATCCACTCCTTATTTATTTATTTCAAAAACAAACAAACAAACAAACAAACAAACAAACAAACAAACAAACAAACAAACAAACAAACAACTCTTTCCAGGCTTTTTTGTGCTCTTGGTCCAGTTACACTTAATTGCTTCTCTTTGTTGTTTGTTTTGTTAGAAATCTTCTTCCCCTCTCTGGATTTTTAGTATAATATCACCTCTATTGTTTATTGTTCGTTTTTAACTGTGCTGTACAATCCTTTCCATCATTGTTGAATGAATTCTATCCTTCATTTTTGTATATTTATTCCCTGTGTTGTTTGTATATTTCTTTGTGCCAAAAAAAAAAAAAAAAATCCACCTTTACATACTTGTGATATTTTGTTTCTAGAAATTAAACTCATCCTGCCTCTTGTCTTGTCCTCCTCTCTCTGTTATGTAAGGCAAGTACTTTTTTTTAAATACTATTACTGGAAATTGTGAAACACATCTGCACTCTAATTTATTTTATATGCTGTCATATGTAATTTGAACTTGATGAGTGTGGCTTGCTGTATTGGTAATGACCTCGTGTATCCATTAAGACAAATTCTACATATTTGATTTAGACTTTTTAATTACAACAGACTAAAAATCAATGTATGAGTTTTATTTTATCTGTATTTTTTGTGATATTATAATACATGATTTGGTTCTCTATTAATGTCCTTTATTGACTGAAACACAGATAAAATGAATCATATTTTGATTACTCCAGCAGCTGACATCAGAATGAATAATGTGTAATAATGTGCTGCCAACTGATAAAACAAACACAAAGAGTGAAGTGATGTGAGAAGGAGTTCACATTTGAGAGATATTAAAGAGCTGTTTATGAAACTGACAGTTAATGTTTGGCACTATTCATGTGTTAATTACTGCACACAATTTAAATTTTATTCGTTCCTACATTCAGAGGTGTATTCAAAGGAAAATGTATTCCTGTCCTGTTTGTGGGAGATACAGAACAGAAACGACGTGACTGTGATGCTTTGAAACCGTGTCTGTCTTCCACTAGAGGGAGGCATTTTAAAAGTCAACTGAGTTGCTCCTCATTAGGAGTCATTTATGGACCAGGTGCAGCTCATAAAAGTGCTTCAGCTCAAGCAATTAACTTCATTAGCTTTGCTGAAAACATTCCCCTGCATATCACACAATGCAGCTTTTATTTCATTTCCAACCAAGCACAAGCACTGCCGGATGTAACATATTTATGCATAGACTTTGAGCTGAACTAAATGCATGGAACAACAGCTTCAGTATCATTTAACCCAATTTGCTAACATTTTTAGACAGAATAATTTTCATCAACAGATTCCCACTTGCATTTGCTGTTAGGAAGTGAAGTGTACTGACTTGTTTACAGTAGATGTGTCAGCTGCTGATATGATGAATGCCTCACGCTGCACATGAAGGTGACTGGCTCTAACACAGAACAGTGAAACCCATGGGTGGGCACTGTAAATAGTAGAGTGAAATTACCATGAAGGCTGCTTTGGGCGGCTGCTCGTCTGCATTGTGTCCTGTCCCTGTATAAGTAGAAGAGTTTTATGGGAGCTCATTTGTTCGGGACCCTTGGCCCTCCAGGGTCTCTCATTCCTCAGACAAACCAGGCATTTCACAGCTCGGGTGGAGGGGGAGGAACACCCCGACCACCTTCTATAACTAATAACCTCAGACACACCCAGGATGCCTGACTCACACTGCATGCAGTGTATACTGGACTCTGTAACCTCTCCAATGAATTACCTTATTCTCATATGCAACTGTTTTACAGTAGCATCATGTTTTAGCAATTCTGCCTGTATTTTGTTTTTCTAAAAAAATTCAGAATATCAATATTGGGTGTTTGCTGTCCACACAACATTTGCCTAAAGTTAACTAAGCCACTGGTTAAGATTGAGGAAAGACAGAAGTGATGTTAAATAACAAATATGCCAACACTGACTCGTAGGAGGCAGGACACGAAACCAGGATGACAGTTTTGAAAGTAGACACTTCAGGGAAAAGTATGCAAGGTTACCAAGAGAGTTCATGTGATAGGAAATTGTTGTGCAGTCGTCTGCACAGGAGGTCCATGAACAGCCCCAGAAGCACACGTGTCTAGTGTTCATGCTGCTGTGTACCTCCACATTTGTTTTGGAATACATCAGGGCTCTTGCTCTCCTCCACCTCTCCTCCACACTCTTCTTCTATGCTGCTCTATATGAATATCCCACTACTTCCTGCCTCAGCCCAGAATGTTGCCACTGAATGTATATTGCTAATGCAGATTAGTTGAATGTATAAAATTTGTTGGCGGCGGGCTTGCTATCTGTGTATGTATGGATCAACCCTGTCTCCTAATTATTATGTTCATATACAACCAATTTGTAGTATCAAACTTGGTAGGCAGGAAATGAAGCTTAGCAGAAGTTCAATCAGAAAGACTATCTTCATGCTAAGTCTATTTGTTTACTTTCTTTCTCTCTTTTCTGCTTCCAGCTCAATCAGCTGACTGAGGGCGATCACTCTTTCAGTTACACCAAACACATTTTGCCACAATGTCTGTGAGCCGCTCATCTTGCTACTTTTAAAAGTTTTACTCTTCCTGATCTGCTTTTGTCGATGAGACGTAGCTATTGACTGTATCTGCAAGCAAAAGATGGCATGCGTTGTCTTTTTAAAATTGTTCTTTTGCTAATCTGAACCAAGTTGGTTTGAGAAACCTAAACCTAACATCACAGTAGACAAAGGACACAAATCCTGGTTTCCGATATAAAAATGTTTACATTGAACAATCTCTGCAGCAATTACATTTTGTCCTGGTACGGACGTACATGCAAACACGCAGCTTACACAGTATTTGTGCATCTCTGTCCTACTCATGCCTCGTGCCTACTGTACTGAAGAGCTTCATGTATGACAGCCTGATTAGATACAGTGGTGTCTCCACCTGAAGATGTTATCTCTGTGTCTGTTCACTTTGCTTTGTGTCTGTGTTTCATTAACTGTCATCCACATGCCTAAGATCTTTCCTGTGCCTTATTGTTCAGCTGGTTAACTATACAGCAGCTTAATTAGGCACAACTTCAAAGTCACACTCTACACCGGTGCTGAGGTGAACCAGATATTTATATCATACAACGGCACCCAAGGTCCTGAAAAATTAATGAATGGTTAGAAGGAATCCGACTCATAGCTGGTGAAGAGAATTATGAATCAGTTGGGTAACACCAGGTGGACATTTTGAGGCCACATTTTCTTTAATGTCTTTCATTTGGCAATAGAAAGACATTGAGAAATTGCATTGCGTAAGCTAAGCATTTTCAGCAGTAAAGACGTAAGCTTCACGCCTAGCTTCTTCCTGCCGTCTCTGTTGTTGTAGCCTACAGTACCACCAAGGTATATGGGCTAGGCTTATCCCCTAAGCACTACACAATACAAATACACACCCTTACATATAACTAATTAGCTTATGTCGATAGCATGTGCATCTCCATCACTGAGGTGGGTGAGACGCGCATCTCGATGCACGGCCAATTATTCAATACATTAAAAATATGTATGAAGCAACTACCAATGCGATACAATACAATTCAGCCTGAGTTGAATGCAACGTGATTCAACATGAAAGAATATGATTAGACACAAGCAAAGGAAAATGATGCTAATGATGCTAAAAAAGGTGCCATTTTCCTTCATGTTTTGGTTTTATTATTACTGGAACTCATAAGCATCTCATTTCTGCTTTCTTTTTGACATCTAAAACACACATGGCCCACACAAAATGGCCATTTTATGAGTTCTTTGTAGTGAAAAAACAAATCCCTGACAAAAGGTAAAGTCAAACCAGGTTCTCTGTCTGCAGTTACACTTTTATAACACCTAAATTTAACAGTTTAACAATTTAAGGATGCTGAGGATTAACAATGAAGCATGGGGCAATGTGCAGCAATACAAACAGATGTGCATAATACTTTGCACAGTGATGCTGCTCCTTTATGAACAATAAATAGTAAAAGTAAACTTTTACAAACAGTTGTTCCATAACTGCTTTTAAATACAAAAAAAAAAGGTAAACAAATGTTGTCTGTCACAGGCTGCTGTAAACAACAGTCTCACCATCATAACACCTCACAGGCTAAATTTAAGTCATATGTCCTGCTTTAAGGTTTAACTTTGCGAATATGACTTGATCCACATGAACAAACTGCACTGCTGTTGCACGTCACTCCTCTTGGTCACAATTGTCTTGCTGTCTGGCTCCATTCCTGCCACTGATATCCAAAGGACTGACTACAAATGTCCATCCATCAGCCTGGATCTCAGCTTGGATTGTTGGTGGCCATGGTGGAGAAGGTTTTCTCACATACAATATGTATGTGCTTCTGAACAGAGAGGGCATTCTCATGTCATGTTGGTAAAGTTCAACGTCCCCTCTTCGAGCTGTCCATGCAACAGTTCAAGTTTTCTTTGGAAAGATTTGACGCTGTCAAACTATGTGGGAAAGAGCTTCCCATGGCCATGTGGCTTCACATTGAGCTCGCTGAGAAAAATGGTCAGGTCTACAAGGAGCACTAGGTCAGTGTCACTTAACTATAGCAGATACTGTCCCTTTGACAGCATGAACTCTGTTGTTTCCTCTGCTCACATCCTTTCTGCTCACTGACCTGAAAGGCAGTGAAGTTTATGACATCACAAAATTCATTGTTGCTCCAGAAATGTTTTTAATAGGCAGTGATTCAGACCTCTGGACTTAATGAAATTAAGCCTTGACAACAATGTCCATGACATGTCCCATTTTGAGAATATAAGCGATGAAGAGCTTCTTGATGAATTATCCATTGATACTTGATTAGGTTCTCGCCTATGTTCTTGAACACTTTGTCACAGAGCAATGAGACAGCCACTCCATCTGTTGTGACACCAACCACTCATGACAGCTTCATGTTGTATGTACTGAGACTACGACACACAGATTCCCCATGTCCTCCTTTTGAAACTCTCCATTGCTTAGCAGTTCCTAACCAATTTCAAAGTCCCCTGAGATGGCTCGAATGAAAATCAGAAACTGTGCTGAATCACAGATGCCTGTGCTCTGGTTCAAATCTATTACAGATGCTCTGTTCCCCAAATTCTCTACATGCAGTTTCAGTTGTTCTTCAAGAACATTGCTCAAATCTCCAGTGCCTCACATCACATTGTCCCGTCTGTCTCCCAACTTTGCTTTTTGTTCAGGATATAAAATGTCAGCCACTTTCATGAAGTCCCGAAGATATTCTCCATTACTGAATGGCTTACTAGTCTTAGCAAATTAATGAGCTACCACATACAGCAGCTTGTCTCTGTTACAGCTTCACTCACAAGATTTGTGAAGACGGACTGTGTGCAGGTAAGCCTTGTAGAGAAGATCACTTTATCCGGCTTCGAGGTCTAACAAAGTCCATATTTCCTGAAACCTCCCATTTTTCTCAAATATATAACATTTTTTCCAGTGTGGCTTGTCCTTTTCAGTTCCATACCCACCGAAATAGCTAACTTTAGCTAGAAGCACTTGCACTGGTGACAAAGAGTAACACCTGCAATATTCGCAAAGTGCCACCAGTTGCAATGCAACCAGTAGCTTTGTACAAGTTGTCAAACCTTGAACGTGGTGTGTCTAGATTTCCGTCTGTTCGTGAGTGAATTACATTTGATTTTTGGACTTTTGCCATGTTATTTTCCTTGGACCTTGAATGCCTTTTTGATATTGGAACCCTGTTCCCTTTTTTCATTTGATTTTATTTGCTTTATGCCCTTCTTGCTTTGGGTTTGATTCTCAGCAGCCTCACCCATCCCTGAGTCATTGTTTGGTTTGCTTTTTGTCAATAAAGTAATTGAACTGCACCAGCTCCACCTTTCATTTTGTCTGCAGCTGGGTTTGAATTCTGTTTTTTCCTGGACACCATGACATAGCCTACCAAGGCTGGATTATCCAATGGGCTTTATGGGCACAGGCCCAGGGGCCCATGTGCACCTGGGGCCCAACCAGACTTAGGGAAATTCTTTTTTTGTTGGGGGGGTCCGGTCCGGTCCGTCATGCCCGCTCACGATACAAGTCAGCGGTCCTACAATGTGTGTTTCTTTTCTACCCACTGACAGGGGTCAGAAAATTACAAACCCGACCTGACCCGGGCCGCTGGTTTTTAAGGCCGGCCCCGATGCAGCCCAACACACCAGCATTAATTATCCCAGTTGCAGTAAGTGAAAACATAAAAGAGAAAATGAGGAGAGACAGAGCTGAGGAGGAGAGATGGAGATGAGGAGGAGAGATGGAGCTGAGGAGGAGAGACAGAGCTGAGGAGGAGAGATGGAGCTGAGGAGGAGAGACAGAGCTGAGGAGGAGAGAAATGGAGCTGATGGAGGTCGATGTGTGTTTGTATTTGGGACTATGGGGTAAGGTTGCTGTCAAAAGTTTTGTGCGAACACACATAAAAATCGTGCACGTATTAAAAATGTGTGCGTGTTAGTCTGTAGTTGTGCATAAATAAAAAATTTGTAAACTCTTGTTTAAGTCAAATCATGCATAGATTATGCAGTGTATAAATTATCTGTGAGACTGCAACTCGTAAAGTTACAACTTTCCAAAATTACAAATACGGATTGCAGTTTACGGACGTACGCTTCCTTCAGAATGAATACGAATCTGACAAGCGTGAAGTAACTGTCAAAACTACGTCACGAGGTCACAGGCATTATGTATCGAGTGGAAGATAACATCGATTCTACAAACTGCGCATGCATGAAAGATGGTGGCATAATTTCAAATTGTTTTAATATCATTTTCTTACTACATTGGTCTCGGGAACTGACTCAAAGTGTACATCTGTCTTATATTGGTGAGGGTAACAACCCAGACGATGTGTTTTAGACCAGCTGCGTCATGGTTAACCTAGTTTAGCAGTGTTTCCTTGATGTACACTTTGAGTCAGTTCCCGAGACCAATGTAGTAAGAAAATGATATTAAAACAATTTGAAATGATGTACTTGGCCATCTCTCAATATGCGTTCTTTTCTGTACTTGTGTTTTTGTGTACTTGAGAAACGTCATCACTCTGAGTCCAAGTACTGTTCCAATTCAAAAGTCCGCATCTCGAAGTACACTCAAATACCCGGATGTGTTCTTGCCCCTCCCACTTTATCGAGGATGCATCGGATGGTGACTTGTGCGGACTTGGGGCAACCACGTATCCCAGAATGCATTTCGTAGCAACAATGGCGGAGGAGAGGACTCACAACTATAAGTTATAAGTTTCGAAATACTGCTGTTTTAGTAGTATGGAATGTGGTTTTAAGATTATTTTATGTGAGAAAGTGGATGTTAAAACTTAAAATCTGTGGTCGATTCATCACGATAGCGCGTAGTTTAAAATTTGCTGCTGTCCCAATTGTAGAATGACGGTCCTGTGTCCTCCCGTCCTGGAGAGACTGTACTCCCAAGTCGAACTTGCTAAGTCCAAACTGCCAAGTTCATAAGTCTGAACTTGGCGTACTTGGTATTGAGAAATGGCCATTTGCTCCAAATCCCTCACCGCCGCCATCTTTCATGCATGCGCAGTTTGTAGAATCGATGTTATCTTCCACTCGATACATAATGCCTGTGACCTCGTGACGTAGTTTTGACAGTTACTTCATGCATGTCAGATTCGTATTCATTCTGAAGGAAGCGTACGTCCGTAAACTGCAATCCGTATTTGTAATTTTGGAAAGTTGTAACTTTACAAGTTGCAGTCTCACAGATAATTTATACACTGCATAATCTATGCATGATTTGACTTAAACAAGAGTTTACAAATTTTTTATTTATGCACAACTACAGACTAACACGCACACATTTTTAATACGTGCACGAAACTTTTGACAGTAAACTTACCCCATAGGGGACCCTCCAAGAATTTGAATTTGAATTTGAATTTGAATTTGTGCCTCTTGATCCAGGCCTGCACCCAACAGGTACAGTTTGAGCATCAAGGACCTGCCCAAATTGCAACTAGAGCAATCTACCATTCATTTCAAATGGTAGATTGCTCTCATCTGGTTGGAAATGCCTCCACTGGTGAGATTACTGAGATGGGTTTTTATTTCGGGCTGCATGGTGGCGCAGCAGGTAGTGCGCGTGCCTCACAGCAAGAAGGTTGCCGGTTCTATCCCCGGGTCAGGCGGGGCCTTTCTGTGTGAAGTTTGCATGTTCTTCCCGTGCATGTGTGGGTTCTCTCTGGGTACTCCGGCTTCCTCCCACAGACCAAAAACATGCTCATTAGGTTAATTGATGACTCTAAATTGTCCGTAGGTGTGAGTGTGAATGTTTGTTTGTCCTTACATGTGGCCCTGCAATCGGCTGGTGACCGGTTCAGGGTGTACCCCGCCTCTCGCCCATTGTAGCTGGGATAGGCTCCAGCCCCCCGCAACCCCGAAAGGGATAGGCGGTATAGATAATGGATGGATGGATGGGTTTTTATTTCCTCATTGCGGTGTGTGGTTGCCACTTTCAGAGGGGACATCAATTTGATGATCCCTTGGATAAGTGTCATGTCTTCCTCTGTCAGACTTTATCTTTGTCAACAGAAGTTTGTTCAACTGGGCAAGCTGCTGCTCCCAAAATTCTCCAATATGTCAAGGGAACTGTTCTGTCTTGAGAGAGCATCATGGACTGTGTCTACATGTCGCTAAGAGTTTCATTTGCTTTTGGGCGTCTGTGAAAAAAGTTTCACCACTGACCGTTACTCTTTCACGAAGAATAGGTGCAAACATTTGTTGTGAGCTGTAACTCCAGCTTCTATGAGATAACATGCCTTACCCTAAGACTATTGCTTGTGTTCATCCCTCACTCATGGTCACACAGGATTGAAGACTTGTACTGTAGTTTTTGCCCACTTAATCCATACTATAATACTTGGGCACCACCTTGGTCTCACTTTGTGTTGTTCAGATGACCAATAGGCTCCCCAGAACAGCTTATTCTTCAACTACTCATGCTCATAGAATCTGGAGTAGTGGTACGTAACTAACATGCTAGTTTATTTAGGGAATCACTCGTGGGATAATGACAAAGCAGAATATGATCCATGCCCTACTGAGTCCATATACAACACAGTCCATGCCTCACCAATGCGTAACAGTGCAATGATGCATCACAGTACATCATATACATACAGATGGTACCGAGTACTGCACTGTACTGCTATGAGAAGCTGAGATGATGGTCACGCACTGCAACAGTCCAGCACAGAGCAGAGTAGGAGAGAACTGCTCTCCATGCACCAAGAGGCATGAGGAACACTGCACAATTAAAGTGCCCCAAATAACAATCACTCTATCAAAGCACTCAATACAGAGTGAGTCATAGAAAAACAAGAGACATCCTGCGAGAAGAAACGAATGAAAGAGCATGGGAAAGTAATAGATAATAATAATAGTTAGAATTACAACACATTCTCTTTCAAATCAAACATCTTAAAGGGGTATTTGAATGCTGGAAACATGGTCCTTTAATAAAGCTGGGCTGTTTATGTACTAAAAACCAGCAAAAGGTTTGAAACCTACAACAACTATACACTGGGCCCCTCTCCCAAAACCACTCCCATGCTTGCAAAACAAGCCTATTCAATAGGAGCAGCCTATAACTATTTAGGATAATGAGTTGGCTCAGGTTGCTGAGATGGTAACATTCCGAAATCCTAGAAACTGCTTGTCAGAGCTACTACAGTTATGCTAGACTCTGAAAGCACCACTAGGTAACAAACTAGGGCAGTGTATGTGCTAAGCTAGTTTTCAGGACCAACACGCCGTAATGTTGTCGTGTTAGTAACAAAAGACTGTTGCTGTTGCACTTATTTATGCTCAGACATGAAACACTTAATCTGGCGGACCTTTGCCAGAGTGGGGAGCTCTGGGTGCACCAAACTTGGTACAAAGCTTGTTGAAAAAATAGATTCATGCACATGAAGTCAACTGCTAATTCTTCATATTATATACCATAACTTCTACACACTATTCCCCAACACCAGAATAGATAATGTATTTGCAAAAAAACGCATCTTAACGCATCTCAATTCTAAAAAATGCACTTTATATTTGAAGTTGCTGTTGTGGGTTGCCTCTCCTCTTTTTTGTCATTTTATTCATGAAAACTTCCATTGACTGATTTATTACCATAGAAAATAGCAAGGTTCCGGGAATTATGGAAAGTTTGGAAGTAAACACACAAACAATTGTACTTTATCATCTTGTACTAAGACAGATTGATAAGGTGTATGCTGACAAATCAGTCACACTACAGGTGGCCAAATGAAGTTGACTACATTCTGGCACAATCAGTCAAAAACTCAACAGAAATGCTGCATTTTAACTTGTGTTAAGTTTGCCATCTTTCTAGTGTGGATGTTCTACAGGCGCAAATCACAGTAAGGATAACAATACATGCAGTAATTTGGTGAAGCCCTTTTAGGGCAAGCTTAACGTGTTTGAGTATGGTTATGTTTAAAAGACCTTCTTTAAAAATAAAAATACATCTTAGCCACTTCGACTTGAAAATCTTTACTTTCCATCAGCAAATTTCAATGTTTCACAAAAGTCTGTTATCAATGTTCAGAGTAGTATATGCATTTTAAGGTGTTTTACTCATTTAAAAAAAATGTCATAAGACTAAGAAAACTCACTCACACACATACATGCACACAGTACAGGTTGACCCTTCTGGCCAGCTAGCTCTTCATATGTTTCAATCTATGGCTGAGTGAGGCTGGGGTCAGCAGATTGCTTATGCTGATCCCAGTGATTGGAGTGCAGGTGATTACCATAAGCAATTTAAATGTTATTGATTTAACCTCCCACACACTGTAATTGAACACCGTGGCCAAGCACCCAACTTTACTCCCCCACCTCCTAATTCTCCTTTTCATTTCATTTCTGAGGTTTTTCTTGCTCTTTCGCAGTATTTGTCAGTTTTTTTGTTTTTTATTATATCAGCTTCTTCCCTCGCCTTCTGTTCTTCCTCACACCAGTCCCCATGCTAAACTGCAGGGCTCTCTGTCAGTCTGTATCTTCTGGCCAAGGAAAGGGGTGGAAGCACCAATAGCCAATCAATAGTAGTTTGTCATGGTAACAATGGGAATGTTCAATTAACAACCAGCAGTGGATAATTTACAGTCTCACCATCATTACTTTTACATTGTATGTGTGTGTGTGTGTGTGTGTGTGTGTGTGTGTCAGAGAGGAATTGGGAGAAGGGAGGCGACACACAAAACAGTGTTTTTGTATTCATAAGAATCATTTTCTGATAATTCCACTCTTCAATAGACCATCATTACTAATCACCAAACTTAACACAAAAGCCCAATTTCCTACTTAATTACAATTTTGGTGTTTTTAGATAACAAGAACAGTGTGATTGTAAATTACAGAGTGGAATTGACAAAAAAGACAAAAAATATTTTCATTAAAATATTCCCAAATCTGTTTAATATCTTCTTCATTATACTGAGCCATAATGAAAGACTAGATTCAGCACTCAGATCAATTAATAAATGGAGAAAACTCCACCTGGGAGACACACTCGCACATTCTCCATTTTTCATCATGCTCTGCCATTCCTCACAAGGGATCACAATTTCTTGTTTTAATATTTTAGTGTTCTAACTTAAGCTTCAGGATTCTCTCCAGGTACCACACTAGATCATCTTGACATTTCAAAGTACTGAAACCTTTGGAATAAAGTGTTTTTTATTAAATTCTATTAACATAATTTATGTTTGTCAGACACCTTGCCTCAGTGGCAGCTGAGTTGGGGCTGTGGAGAGACTATGCCGCCATATTTCATTCTCTGGTCCTCTCAGATGGAAGACTGGGCTGCTAAGACACATGTGACACAGTGGTGATGATTAGTGCAGGAGACAAACTGCCCAGCACTCAGTGTCATCATTCACTTCCTGCTTCAGCATGGCATGAACCACAGGGAGTGTCTGAGGAGGATTAATATGTAGCTCTTAATTTAGCTATCAGTTCAACAAAGAACTTAACAAAGACATTGTGCTCACGAATCAGTCAAACATTTTATTAGTAAATGAGCAAGTTATATAGACCACTATACAAATCTTTTAGATAAGCTAAAATATAAAATATGCTGTGCATATCCATGCAAATATGCTTATATACTGAAAAACTCATTTTGATGGCGGTGCTGGCTTTGCCCATATTACAACTCATCAGTTGATTGTACACCATTCCCATTCAAATGCAGATGGTGTGAACCAAATGTGTCACAATCACAATGCAAACTTTTAAAACAATCACAGATTGGGGATTTAAAGGAAAATTTAAAGATTTATTACAATTTACTTAACTGTGCACATTGTGTTCACTAAATTGAAAAAAAAAAAAAAGAAAAACACAAGCAGTCAGACCATCAGGCTGGTTGTAAACAAACTACACCATTTAATTTAGAGTTCAAGCTGACAGTGAGTACACCTGGAATTTGAATCACACCTGAAACAGGAGCAGTAGTGCGCCTTGTATTTTACCTGGGCCTTCAGTACTATCCTACTGCAATTAAACCTACTGAATAATCTCACCATGCTACTATGGCAATGGGTCATTGTCATTCAATATAACCACCCCATATTCACATTGACAGTAACCTTTGTGGAGTGGAGTAAAGTGATTTAACATGAGATTCAACAGCAATGAGAATTACAACATGCTAATTGCTGAGGCATGAGTGCATGATGAGAGAAGCCATCAAGGATGTACCACTATTATGCAGTCACAGCATGCTACATCACAAACGGACATTGCATATAGTCCAAATCAATGTCATTACCAAAGAACAAGAACAAATTCACAACAACCAGTCACATTAACTCGTACAATCATTGAGCAAGCAAAAATGTCATGCCATCACACACATTCAGAGGCACAGCCAGGCCACTGACTCTGAACATCATTCACGTCAGCAGCAAAAAGCAAGCAAGGAAGCAAGCATTAATCAGTAGCTTGTAAAGATACATATAAATCCATAAAACTTACCAAAGCTGCTCATCATCATCTGCAAGAAAAAGTGTATCCTCCTTTCTTTATGAAGAGTTCCAATAAATAAAAGGTCCTTCTTGATTGCCATGGAGGCCAGTGCTGACAGTGTTTATTATAGGGAACCATGTGAGAAGTTGTCCTTGGAAAATGTTGCCAAAAGGACAGGCACTTTCAAAAAAAACTTGTCAGGTGATTGGATGAGCCACCTGTCTGTCACTGTCCATCACAGGCTAATTTCACCCAATCAGATCAACAAAACATATGATGTTGGAGGACTCTTGCCGAAGTCAGAAGAATGAAAACATCATCTCGTTTTCTTCAGAAATAAACATATGTTATTCATACATAGTATTAATTATATGGTCTGTATAGGAATATCCAAATAGATCCCCTCAAAACAGAAAAATTGCTTTGCTTTTCAAATGGCATTGTTTAAGTTTGTGCATGTGTTTTCCTTTTATTGAAAAAAAGTGACAGAGATTAAAACTCCTTGTGTCTTGTTCCCACAATGATTGCAAGGGAAGCTCCTCCCTTTCCTGCAATGAAGGCTCCTGATTTCTGTTTACATAAAATATTTCAAGCAATGCCTGTGATTGATATCATACTGAAACTATAACAACATGGGTATCCCATGCAGTATTGTGAAGTAAACTGCAACCATGCCATTCAGGTGGTCTGTTTGGAGTTAATGAGTTCTGCGGGAGGAAAATAAATAACCTGGAGGGAGGCTAATTAACTGCTAATCATTCAGCAGCATTTTGGTAAGACATAAACGTAGCCATTATGAGAAGGGTTATTAATGGATGATTCCGATGATTTTTATTAAAGAAATAAAAGCTTGCGTATCAACTGCTAGGTCAGATGTTGCTCAAGGGAATACATTTTTAGCCTCCAAAAAGATGTCCATATTACACCAGGATTACATTTAAGAACTTATGTTCAAACAATGGTTTGAACAACATTATTACTATCAATAACTGTAGGATGTAAAGTAACATAAGAGCCTATACAGAACCATATCTCAGGCATACTGTCAGTCAAAGTTCTACAAAACCCTTTTTAGTATTTTTCATTCAAGTTTCTTCCTTTGTTGTTAAGTAATCTTCTCAAAAGGTGTGAGTCATGGTGTTCTCCCTCATAAAACAATCTGTTGTGATTTTGTTTGGTGGTTTTTCATTTCTATGCTCTCTTTTCCTCCCCCTCCCCTTTCAGTTCTCTTTTCCTGCAGGTGTGTGTGACAGGGGGTGTGGCTGGCTTCTCCTGCAGCAGACAAGGCTCACCTGTTTCTCATCATCTGGAGCAGTATAAAGGCCTCAGACTTTGGTGTGCTCGCTGCCAGATAATTCCGCCCTGTTCGGTAGAGTCTTGTGCTTTCAGACTGCTCTCTGACAGCAGCTTTTTCTATTGCCGATTTTGGATTGTCATACTGACCTGTGTTTTTTCCTTTTTTGTTCAGGTCCTCTGTGTCTCCCAGCCAGAGTCGGAGTGCCAGCCAGCTCCCTGCCTCCACTGCCTGCTAATCTTCTTTTTGTCTTAAAATGATTAAAACTGTTTTTCGGTTATTCTGTGGTGGCCTGTCCCTCTGCTTTGGGGTCCTAGTCAGCCTAGTATTTAACACAATCTTTCATTTGTGAATTGTGGCTGGCTTTTATTCTGACATTTACCTCCCATATAAACTGGGGAAAAAAAGAAATTTTCCAAAGTTATATGACAGGAGCGGTCCAACTAAGCTATGGCTGGACTGCCAGCTGTGGATCAAAAGGGTAATGATGATCATTATGGTTTCATATTGGACCTACCCACCTCCAGTTTTACTTTGTGGCATTCATCTAGGTGGAGGTTACGAAAACACACCTATGTTGAAGTGCAGGACCTCCCTTTCTTTAAGACTGACTGATGATGAGAAATGAGGTAGTTGGCACAAGGGTTGTCTTCAGAGCACAGACCAGTGAATAAACCTAAAAGCAAGACCTGGAATGGGAATGTCCTGAAGTTTTCCATGTATATGTGGCAAAACTCTTTCACAGGTGATGAAGGTACCAAGGTAATGAAGGGAACTGGACATTGGGAGCACCATGAGAATTCCCAGTGGCCTGAACAGCTGATTGGCCTACAATGTCAGACCAATATTAAAATGCAAAATGAAATTGGTGAATACAGGTGAAAACAACATGAGGCAGCCACAGTCACTCTGAATCATAGACTTTTGGCCTCAGAGCTGTCAACAAAATGGTTACAGTATACGTGACCTGTTGTGAATATGTGGAGATGGGCTTTGGCTGACATTAGATTCCCACCTTGAATAATTTACATTATAGTTCACTTCAGTGAAGTATTAAAGAAACGTTAGATGACCTAGTAGACACAGTTATGTCTGAGTTGGTACAGCCAGAAATTACTGTAGTAGAAAAGTAGGGATATGGCTGCCGGAGGATGATGCAGGTCCATGTGAAGGTGCAGAGGCTGTAGGACACCCTTTCCCAAAAGCCGCTGTGACACAGGAGATGTGACTCTTCATCTTCTTCGCCCCCTCGGCTGCTTCATAAAGGTGAGCTGTGGCACTTTGGAGGAACAGTCCTAACAGCCCATCAGCTGATATTTGACCATCCAGCAGCTCGTTTGATGAGAGGGGGAAGATGAGACAGGTGAAGCCAAAAATTTGTCTAGATCATAGTCTGCCATGCAATAATCCTGGATGCAGCCACCATTGTCACCTTGACAAGTCTCACAACAGCCATCACAGCCTTCCAAATGTCAGTTGTTAGCTCCAGGGAGACAGTTGAGGACACCAGCACTATGTTGCTCTAAGCTGCAGGTCCCAAGGTGGTGATGTCTTGCGCCTGCTGAATTCTGTTACAATGTATGCATTCATACATCAAGCCTAAGGTTCAGTTCCTGAAATGGACATCAGCCTCTAACAGTTACTACACTAGTAGTTGGAAAACTCATTATTCTTAGTCCTACATGCATGTAAATGCATAATTCTGACTGCTGTGGTAGGTACAGCACAAGAACTAACACACCCAGGATTAAATTTTTTCATCTTCATTTCAATAAACTTCACCAGTGTTCCATAGATATTGGCAAAAATTTGCAAAAAATGCTAAAACAACAACAACAACAACAACAACAACAACAACAACAACAACAACAACAACAACAACAACAACAACAAAACAGTATGATGGAGGTTGTCAGTCCATTAGGTGCTTTGGCTAACTAAGCGATGTGGGGGATTAAATTTGGATACGATTATTAAACAGTCAAAGGCAATCTGCTAGGACAGGTGTGAGTGTGCAACAGAGAGTGAAGCAGGGTGTTACTGTGAGCATGTGAACTCAGGCAACCTACACTGGGTAAATAAAAGTGAAAATTAAAAAAAAAAAATGGAATCTCAGTTTAAGGTTTTTAACCACTGGTGAGAAAAGGTTGCTGATAAGTACCTCACTTTTCAACAATTACAGCACACAGTATTTCCTAATGTCATTGAGCAGATGACCAGTGAAGTTAAATTTATGATTCCTACCCATTCCCTTCATAGAAAGGGCTACCACTATAAATGTAATTTTGCTTTCATTCCTTTCGTTGTGTTTCTTCAGCAGTGTAGGGGGATTGTTTACCAAATCACTAGAATTCAGCTGTCTTCAAAGTTGAGCTGAGGTTCCATGTGGACACATGCATCTCTGTGTCTCTTCAGAGATCTGGTGAGGCAAGTCATCAGAGGGTAGAAACTGGCCCTATTTATTAACCGATTCAAGAAAAAGCAATGAATTAGCTATATGTGCTGGCACTATATGGAACTTTAAAACCTCAGTACTGCTTGTCCTGTTCAGAGTTCCCGTGGACTGGAGCTTATTCCAAGGGTATACCCTGGACAGGACACCAGTTTATCATAGAGCACACAGACAGTATACAGAAGACACATTCACACCTTCCAGATTAGCTGACCCAGCTATTTAAATTATGTTTTCTAATTTAAGACTTTTTGCAGTCAATTTAGACTATTGGAGAACCTGCAAAATGATGAAATATAATAAACTGTTTTCTTAAACTTTTGACAGAAAGTGTGCTTTATCTAGGTTTGGAGACCATATGTTTCTCAGGTCTGTGCTACAGTGATGTAACTGACTATTATAGCAGTTTGTGCGTGATCATTTCAACATTTCTCCTAGCCAAGGAGGCATAGACAAATCTGTTCCTGGTAGGCAAAGACTGAGTACAGAAAGATGTCAGTGTGTCCGTTGTATTGCTAGCCCTCTGACAGATCAGATTGTGAGGATCAAGGGGGAATCTGTCAAGGCAACATCATATACAGTGGAGATTCCTCTGATGCTGCTGTTGAGACTGCAACACAGCACTTAAGAAAACCAGAGCTGCTGAAGGTTTGAGCGTGCTGGAGAAACTGGGATCTGGAAATGGCAGCATGAGGGAGGGAAAGATGGAGACAAAGCCTAAAAAAGTGCAAACAGATTTATTGGCCTGTGCATGATATGCTCTGGCTTTCACCCTGTGGCCCTTGCAAATCAATAATTGAACAGAACAAGGATAATAGCTGCTACACACACTGTACACTCTGAGCATGGTAAGGAAAATTCATTTGGGGGCAAAATAAATTGCTGCTCGTGGTCCAGAGTCACTCATGACCTGTCTCCTTACTGAAGAATGGATGGAGAGTGGCGTCAGTTGCACACACATTAGTTTGTATGCTGGTATTGTGTCAATGCTTTACATGTCCTCCAACACATAAAGCACTCATCTGTTCCCTCTCCCACTCCTTGTCTCTCATTCCACAAATTAGAAAAATAAACCAGTTCTGGATCCTGTTGACATCAGTCATTCCATAATGAGGTTGTGAAATACTGAGTTACTCTGAGAACTCCTCAGCTCTGGAATTTTATTGGGAAGCAGTTGAATTCTTGAGTTGTATTTGTGGATGAAGACGGCACTGGAAAAAAGTTTTTTCCAGGATGTAACTGAGAAGTCAAAGGCTGATTTTCTCCTTTCTTGTCATGTATTGAATTCTGCTAGCCGTGTATCCCAAGCACTGGCATTTATAATAGACAATTCTACTTGACATGTTTTATGTTAACACCAGCTCCAATGCAGGAAGTAGTGTTTTGGAGGTTGGGGTGGTGGATGGCAAGTTTTCATATTTCTGACCAATGTTTTCATTTTAACTATGACTGTGATCTTTCCCCATTTTTAACCAAAATTAAGTAGCCTAATATTTACCATATCTTAACAACTTCTTATTCTTAATATTTTTTTTATTATTATTAGTTCATTATTTTCACCTTAACACTGACATTATTTTGATATGATTAAATTGTAAAAATGTATTAGCAAATACTGCAATAACCACTATCTTTATCTGACTGTTTAGCAGTCTAGCAAGTGTTTGCTGCTGGGCAGGCTGTGTACTGTGGGTTGATTGGCGAGCTTTTTTCACTGCTATTCAGTAGCTTCCTGCTGCTGAAGAATGTGCGGACCATAAAAACAAAACAATTAACATTCAGGATTTAGTGGCATCTAGCAGTGAGGTTGCAGATTGCAAACAACTGAGTTCCTGTTGCCTCACCCTCCCATATGGTGCACACAAAAAATGCAAAAAAAACGCAAAAGGCCCTCTCTCGAGTTGTTCTGGATTCCATTTTGGCCAATATTTAGAGTCCCCAAATTGTACACACCAGACCTTTTAAAAGCTTCTTAGATCTGAGAGTCACTTGATCAATTTTTCATAAATAAAAATGCTGGTTAGAGCAGCTTTCCCAGCCATCAGTGAACATAATCCAGGGTTTTTCAGAATCATCCAGAAATGCTGGGTTGATTTTTGTCCCTTCAGAGGCTGGGTCTCATGTCTCATGTGGGTCAGATGTAAATTGTTTGGATTTATACCCGCAGAATTTTTGCACAGCATGAGCCAGATTACCATGACATTTGGTTTGGATATTCATAAATGATTACTGATGACGGTTTGTCGGGTACCAAGGAAGGCGCATGTCACCCTGTGCAACGGTGAGGGTTATGTGTTTATTAGTTTTATCTCATGAGAAGGATATATTTCATTGTTCAGTTTTTGTGCCTCTCATGAGATTTGCATAAGGAAGAGTATGAATAAGAATACTGAGGAACAACACCTCATCCTTCCGTCCATTCAACACTTTTGTGTTACGGGGTGTTATGAACATTGCAGCCTATAGATGCTGCTAGTGGGACTTTTAAATCTTGAGCATTGCTATTTTTGAACACACAAATTCATCAATTTTCAAAAGTTCACCTAAAGACAAATCTAATACAGACATCTACAGGTTTCTTTGAATCCTATAAATACACTCCTTGTTTCCTCATTTAGCTTCTGCAGTGGGCTATACACATACCTACATGCATATGTGTCACCATTAAATTGTACCTGCATGGATAAAACATGACGTAAAAAAATCAGGGTTAGATTCTCAAACTGCATCCAGAGAAAATAATAAATAATACTAAATAATAAAAACAGTAAAGGCTAACTGCTTTGAATTCTTTACTTTCCGCCAGTCTTGGAAGAAGGAGCACAGAAGCAGATTCATTTTTTGATGATAGGATCAATAAAGATATTTTTGCCCCCTTTTCCTATCCTCCTGACACAGACACGTCAAATTTATTGTTTACCTTGCACTTATTGAGTTTTGAACGTAGTTAAATCATACCTTTCAGCTGTTTAATTTCACCTTGTGCCAGACCTTCATTACCCCCTAGTATTCTGTCTTTATACAGGCTCTCTGCTTCAAGTACAGAGGAGGGATGAAGAGAATGGAGAGAAAGATGGAGAAAAAGAAGTAGAGGGAGATGAAGCCACCCACAAGGTGTTAAAAAATCTTTCCTCTCCATTATTTGGTCTCTCCTCCCTTTCCTATGGCTTAGGTTCCCCTGCATGAAATGCTGATGTGGTTTCCCCCTCCCTCCTCAAGGCCTTTCTTCTCCATCTTTTCCCTGTGGCAATAGATCAGATTTCCTCCAGGGAAATCATTACTTGGCATCATTACCATTCCCAACACTTTTATCTCCTACTCCTTGTTTCCTCACTCCATTGCTTGATTAAGTTTAGGGAGGGGAGGAAAAGGGGGGAAAAGGAATACCTTTTAACGCCAGTCCCAATAAATAGGTCTTGGAGGAGTTGCTTTGATTGGGGTACTTTGAGGGTACCAGTGTGGATGCTGTCTTATGGGACAATTCCTTTTCCATCCAACTGCAGCAGATGTTCCAGTTCAACCATTATTAGCAATGGTAATTAATTTAGCAGGCTGCTGTGTGTGTGGGTTTATATATAGAGAGAGAGATTTTACATGTTTAAAAGTGAGAAATGACAATATACTTACCTGTTTACTTATGTGTAAGAGAAAAGTGAAAGAAAAGAAGAACATTAGATTGAAAAGTGACCTTGAAATAGAAAGAAAATGCATTATCGTTGTTGGAATGTTGTATGTAGAAAGTATATTGAAACTTTAGTAGTGATGTAAATACTGCTATATAGTATGTATATACAGAATATCCATTCTCAATGAAGCTGCCAGACAGGAAGCATTGTGTCCAGGGGTCTTTATTTATTATATCTCCCTTTTTCCAGGGTGGAACATACACACCTCTTTATATTAGTATTATAATAGATCCCTCATCAATTCACCTATGTTCATGTATATTTTTAGTGGATACTATGACATAACTGAAGCAACACACCGTAAAATGAGAATTGAGTGGGTGGGCTGCATGGGGGCTTGTGTATTTCATATTTGTGAAGGATCTTCAGTTTCACTAGTGTGAATCTAATACAACTTGGGGTTTGAATAGATAGAAAAGTGGTGTGACAACAAATGTATTGATGTCCTCCAAGACCACCAAAAAGATCAATGTTGTTGATTGCTCCTCTGTTTCCTGTGAAGAAAAAGAAGAAGAAGAAGAATCAGAGGGACAATCCCCTTTATTCGTCACACAGTTATTCATGCTCATACACACACACGCCATGCAACCATGAGCGATGGGCTGCCATCCAACCGGCACCTGGGGACCCAGTTCCTGTTCGTCACCATTCTTGCATATTTTTAGTGGGGGTTTTTTTAAGGAGGAAACCCCAGGTAAACACGGGGAGAACATGCAAACTCCACACAGAGAGGCCCCTTCCCTCGAGCAGCAGGCACTGAAGGCATGGTGGAGGACATGCCCCTGGCACCCACATCGAGAATCGAACCCGGGACCTTTCAGCTGTGAGGCGACAGTGTTACCACTTGTTCCACCGTGCCACCATGTGGTGAATACAGTCCTGTAAAGTCTAAGCCCGCCACATCTCAACTGTTTGTCTATCTTTCTTCAACTTTGGCAACTTTCCCATGTCTTTCAAGCGGAAGGAGAGATTGTGCCAAAAGACAAACCCTTCAGCAAGTGTTCAAGACATTTGCCTCCAGGTGGAAGATTTGAGGAAACATCTTAATGAGGCCAAAATCATTTCAAAGTCCAGAAGTCCCAGAAGAGTCCAGAAGTCCTCAACAGTTGTGTTTTGCAAAACAAACAAACAAACAAATGAATAAATAAATACAACTGTATGCATGTGTGTGAACTACAGAACGTTGAACAGGAGAATGAGTCCAGCCTAAGCACTGACCCTCATGTGAAAGATGCTGTGTCCTGCCTAAGTGGTAGCGAGTGGTTCAGTGTGCTTGACCTCGGAAATGGCTGCTATCAGATCCATTTAATTACCGCTGATGAAGGAAAAAAGACTTCATCTGCCCAGTGGAGTTTTATCAATGCAAGTGAAGGCTGCAAGGAATTTATGGAGTAACTCATAGTCAGTGCGTCACGCAGAGGACTGTCTGTGATTTGAACCTTCTGGAAGTGCTGGTGTACAGTGACCTAATTGTTCTCAGGAAAAACAGTGCCTCCTTAAATTTCTGGACAGATTGAAAGAGGGACTAAAGACAAATGTCTGATCTGCCTTCTCTTACCTGTCTTGGACACCAATCCATCCATCCATTATCTTCCGCTTATCCGGGGCCGGGTTGCGGGGGGAGCAGTCTGAGCAGGGACGCCCAGACTTCCCTCTCCCCGGACACTTCCTCCAACTCTTCCGGGGGGATCCCGAGGCGTTCCCAGGCCAGCCGAGTGACGTAGTCACCCCAGCGTGTCCTGGGTCTTCCCCGGGGCCTCCTCCCGGTGGGACATGCCTGGAACACCTCCCTAGGGAGGCGTCCAGGGGGCATCCGATAGAGATGCCCGAGCCACCTCAGCTGACTCCTCTCGATGCGGAGGAGCAGCGACTCTACTCTGAGCTCCTCCCGGGTGACAGAGCTCCTCACCCTATCTCTAAGGGAGCGCTCCGCCACCCTGCGGAGGAAACTCATTTCAGCCGCTTGTATCCGGGACCTCGTTCTTTCGGTCATGACCCAAAGTTCATGACCATAGGTGAGGGTAGGAACGTAGATTGACCGGTAAATCGAGAGCTTCGCCTTTCGGCTCAGCTCCTTCTTTACCACGACAGACCGATACAGCGACCGCATTACTGCAGCCGCTGCACCGATCCGCCTGTCAATCTCACGTTCCATCCTTCCCTCACTCGTGAACAGGATCCCAAGATACTTAAACTCCTCCACTTGAGGCAGGAACTCTCCTCCAACCTGAAGGGAGCAAGCCACCTTTTTCCGGTCGAGAACCATGGCCTCGGACTTGGAGGTGCTAACTCTCATCCCAGCTGCTTCACACTCGGCTGCGAACCGCCCCAGCGCATGCTGAAGGTCCTGGCTCGAGGAAGCCAACAAGACAACATCATCCGCGAAAAGCAGAGACGAAATCTGCCGGCCCCCGAACCGAACCCCCTCCGGCCCCTGGCTGCGCCTAGAAATCCTGTCCATAAAAATGATGAACAGAACCGGTGACATAGGGCAGCCCTGCCGGAGTCCAACATGCACTGGGAACAGGTCCGACTTACTGCCGGCAATGCGGACCAAGCTCCTGCTCCGGTTGTACAGGGACTGTACAGCCCTCAACAGAGGGCCTCCAACCCCATACTCCTGGAGCACCTCCCACAGAATGACGCGAGGGACACGGTCGAATGCCTTCTCCAAGTCCACGAAGCACATGTGGACTGTTTGGGCAAACTCCCATGAACCCTCAAGCACCCTGTGGAGGGTATAGAGCTGGTCCAGTGTTCCACGGCCAGGACGAAAACCGCATTGTTCCTCTTGAATCCGGGGTTCGACTATCGGCCGGATTCTCCTCTCCAGTACCCTGGAATAGACTTTACCAGGGAGGCTGAGGAGTGTGATCCCCCGATAGTTGGAACACACCCTCCGGTCCCCCTTTTTAAAAAGAGGGACCACCACCCCAGTCTGCCAGTCCAGAGGCACTGTCCCCGTCTGCCACGCGATGCTGCAGAGGCGTGTCAACCAAGACAGTCCTACAACATCCAGAGACTTGAGGTACTCAGGGCGGATCTCATCCACCCCCGGCGCTTTGCCACCGAGGAGCTTGCGAACTGCCTCAGTGACTTCAGCCCCGGTGATGAATGAATCGACCTCCAAGTCCCCAGTCTCTGCTTCCTCTACGGAAGACATGACAGAGGGATTGAGGAGATCCTCGAAGTATTCCTTCCACCGCCCGACAATATCCCCAGTCGAGGTCAACAGCTCCCCACCTCCACTGTAAACAGTGTTGACAGAAAGCTGCTTCCCCCTCCTGAGGCGCCGAACGGTTTGCCAGAATTTCCTCGAGGCCAACCGGTAGTCCTCCTCCATGGCCTCCCCGAACTCCTCCCAGACCCGAGTTTTTGCTTCTACAACCGCCCGAGCTGCCGCACGCTTGGTCTGCCGGTACCCATCAGCTGCCTCAGGAGTCCTATGAGCCAACCAGGCCCGATAGGACTCCTTCTTCAGCTTGACGGCATCCCTTACTTCCGGTGTCCACCACCGGGTTCGGGGGTTGCCGCCACGACAGGCACCGCCGACTTTACGGCCACAGCTATGGACGGCTGCATCAACAATGGAAGTGGAGAACATGGTCCATTCGGACTCAATGTCTCCAACCTCCCTCGGGATCTGGTTGAAGCTCTCCCGGAGGTGGGAGTTGAAAACTTCCCTGACAGCGGGTTCCGCCAGACGTTCCCAACAGACCCTCACGGTACGTTTGGGTCTGCCAAGTCTGTCCCGCTTCTTCCCCTGCCAGCGAATCCAACTCACCACCAGGTGGTGATCAGTTGACAGCTCAGCCCCTCTCTTTACCCGAGTGTCCAAGACATACCGCCGAAGGTCAGATGATACGACTACAAAGTCGATCATTGACCTCCGGCCTAGGGTGTCCTGGTGCCACGTGCACTGATGGACACCCTTATGCTCGAACATGGTGTTCGTTATGGACAAACTGTGACTAGCACAGAAATCCAATAACAGAACACCACTCGGGTTCAGATCGGGGAGGCCGTTCCTCCCAATCACTCCCCTCCAGGTGTCACTGTCGCTGCCCACGTGAGCATTGAAGTCTCCCAGCAGAACAATGGAGTCCCCGGTTGGAGCACTTTCCAGTACCCCTCCCAGGGACTCCAAGAAGGCCGGGTACTCTACGCTACTGTTCGGCCCGTAGGCCGAAACAATAGTGAGAGACCTATCCCCAACCCGAAGGCGCAGGGAAGCGACCCTCTCGCTCAGCGGGGAGAACTCCAACACATGGCGGCTGAGCTGGGGGGCTATAAGCAAGCCCACACCAGCTCGCCGCCTCTCACCGCGGGCAACTCCAGAGTAGAAGAGAGTCCAGCCTCTCTCAAGGAGTTGGGTTCCCGAGCCCAGACTGTGCGTGGAGGTGAGCCCGACTATCTCTAGCCGGTACCGCTCAACCTCCCGCACTAGCTCAGGCTCTTTCCCCCACAGTGAGGTGACATTCCATGTCCCCATAGCCAGAGTCGTTGTCCAGGATTTGGGTCGTCGGGGCCCCCGCCCACGACTGCTACCCATTCCACATAGCACCGGCCCCTTCTGATCCTTCCTGCGGGTGGTGGGCCTACGGGAAGGCGGGCCCACGTCGCTCCTTCGGGCTGTGCCCGGCCGGGTCCCGTGGGCAAAGACCCGGCCACCAGGCGCTCGCCTGCGAGCCCCAACCCCAGGCCTGGCTCCAGGGCGGGGCCCCGGTGACGCCAATCCATCTTGGACACCAATACGCCACCAAATTTAAAACTCATGGCCACATCCTGAGAACATCACTACTGTGTACTGATGTGTCAAAGATTTCTCCAGATTCAGACATCCAATAAACCGTTGTTGTGTGGTTGTATTGTGGCTGGGAGGCCAGGAAAAAAGGCAAATACCAAAAATATGTCAGAGGGAAGAGGAAAGGAAACCAAAAATGGAATAAATGCAAACAAGGCTCATGCAAACAAGCCTTTTTTTTTTCCATATGTCAACGATCAGTTCATATCACTATCACCCCTGCAGAGCCATTGACCTCAGAGGCTTATCCTCACCATTTGCCCAAATTAACATTGGTAACATTTTGCATTCTCAGCAGAGAGAGCCACGTGGAGTAGGGCAAGTAGTATGGCAGGCAGTGATTCAGTAAATTATGCCGACAAAGAAAACACCCTTGTGTCATTGTTGCTGAAAGAGTGGAAAAAGTTAAAAGTGAAACACTTTGGCAGCAGATGTTGCTTCCATAAGAGTTCAGAGAATCTGTGCTTTAATTCTTGCAAGACAAATCTGGTGACCTTGAGTCTGACAAGTCCTATGGCCTGGTAAGAGAGGTTTTATTGGCCTTGCAAAAGCCCAGGTTGGCTGCCACAGCTCATTGTCAGTTGCTTCTAAATAATTTTGTTTCGATATTTTAACCCATTCCCATCTGGGGATCCTGTGGGTGCTGAGGGTGTGTCCTCCACCATGCCTTCGGTGCCTGCTGCCCCTTATCTCGAGGAAAGGGGCCTTTCTGTGTGGAGTTTGCATGTTCTCCCCGTGTTCATGTGGGGGGTCCTCCATAAAAAATGAGACCCTGCATGAACCCAAACATGCATGAAGATCACCACCTGACCAATGGTGACGACAAAGAAAACTGGGTCCCCGGGCGCCGATCGGATGGCAGCCCACTGCTCCTGGTCTGCCACGGAGGAAGGACGACCAGGATGGGTCAAAAGCGGAGGAAGAATTTCACCAATGCATGGTGTGTGTAGCATGTTCTATGTAGTTTGTGACAAATAAAGGGGATTGTCCCTCTGATTTCTTCTACTAGACTATGTAGGAGATTGGCAACAATTGCAGCTCATGAAAGAAAGAAAGAAAGAAAGAAAGAAAGAAAGAAAGAAAGAAAGAAAGAAGCAAACATTGTGATTGTGAGCTCCTGGATTTTAAAATTGTGACGTGAACTAGTTTAGTTTAATCTGTATGATGTGAAATTTGAGCTAGTGTTCATATTTTGGGGTCTTCAGATACATTTCTGTTAACAAAAAAAAAAACATGAAAATGTGTATTTTGAATGATATGTGATTTCGACAACAATAAACACACAATTAAAACAGACAAACAAAGAAACCATTTAACTACACAGCCTTGACTATGAAGTCAAGTGAAATATAAAGCCAAGTGGAGGATGGAACAAAACTGTATTGCAGACGTGACATCATCGAGCCGCACCCAGTGCAACAGAAGGGTGTTTGTGGCGAACACATTTTGCACCACGTTTCTAATGTGCTGCCCATACAAACTGCTGTAGAGGTGCTCAGGATTTATCACTGCAAGTCAGAGTAGCCTACCTGTTGGACAACGATATTCACAGAGCTTTAGGACATTCTCTCCATTGCATTCATTGGATAGCTGAACACAGGCCTTGAAACACAGCTAACAGCTTTTCAGAGTTTCCAAGGAACTGGGAGTTTCCAAGGAACTGGGAGTACTGGCCAGGACATTTTTCATGTGGAATCAAATAAGGTCTCGCATGTGGGCCAATCAGTGTTTGGCAAGCTACCTGGAAAGTGTAGTGAGATAAGCTACCAGTTACTCCACATTAAATTAAACTTCACTACACTGAAGCTGCCCCCAGGGAAATGTAGCAAGCTAAACTACAGCAACATGGCAAAACATTTTTTTTTTTTTTTTACATTAAACCAACTTCATTCCAAGTCAGTTCTGTCTGAGTAAAAGGGGAAAAGTGTTCAGTTCAACTGTATTAAACAGGAAGTATTATAATATGTGTTTGTATGTGCGTGTGTGTGTGTGTGTGTGTGTGTGTGTGTGTGTGTGTGTGTGTGTGTGTGACCACCTGTGTTTTTATGGGTTTGCTCAGTTAGACTTGAGCACATTATGCAGGACAAAGTGTAAGTTAACTCAAACTTACTTAACGAGAACCACTGCAGAAAAAGACTAAAAATCCAACTCCCTCTGGATCATATTTCCATCAAGAAGTAAACTTGGGCTCACCTGTCTTTATTCCCCTGCAGTAGAGACGTTGCAGGCATCAGCCCAAGGATACATGATGTCACCGTCATATGAAAGAGCTCCTGTTGACTACACACACACATCCGTGTATGGCAGTGGCATCACTTACCTTAGCAGTTTTATTTCTCCACTGTGCTTGAGCTTCAGAAATACTTGGAAAAGTATAACTTGTGTGGATGCTACTGCGCTACTGAAAAGGTATTTGATTCAGAAAACAATGACGTTCCCACCATGCTACTGAGAAATGTAGTTAGACTTGTAGTCTGGGGCCAGTCATATAGTAATATAGACAGAAACTCTTTATTTTGTTTGTTTATGATCACAAGGGGAATTTAAATGTGTGAACCACCTGTTTTGTAATAAATTATGTATTATGTCTACATCTGTGGTCATGCATTTCCTCATGTTACTTATATTGTGATATGTATATATGTGTGAACCCTTGTTAACCTGGCCTCTCTACTCTAGCAAGAATTACATGCTCTATTTATTATCTTTGAAGATACCGCATTATAATACAGTAGATCCCTTACCAATTTATGTCCCATGCAAAGTGCATTTTCAGTTGATGTTAAGAGGCATGCTGCAACATACTGTAACATGAGAAGTGAGTGGGTGGCAACAATTATGTCTGCATCTTATTCACGCAAGTTCTTCTGCTTTTTTTTTTATTACTCTGCTCAACTGTACAACATCTGTTGCTGAACTGAAGTGATGAACAGATTAGTGGACTGGCAGAAAATTAACCAATTTTGCTAATTGATCAATCAGTGAGGTAATTTATGAAATAATCTGCTAAAAATATCTGGTTTCAGCTTCTCAAATGTGAATATTTGTCTTCTTAGTCTTCCCTGACATGAAGCAGAGTCTCTTTGAACTATTGGTCAGACAAATTAAAAGGCAACACCCAGGGCTCTAGAAAAATGTGTTGGCACTTTATAGACCTAACAATTAACAAGTAGCAAAGTAATTTATTAATTAATTACAATAAAAATATACAGTAGTTGCAGCCCTACTTAACTGCATGTCTTTCCATTGTGGAAGAGGTATTCTTCCTCTGATGCTCCTCCTGAGCTTTCTCCCCCTTTCCCCTGCATTTTCTGTTCTATTGTTTGCAATTTATATTGGTTTAAATAATGAGTTCTGAACAAAAAGAGTCTAATAGAAGTCTGATAGTAAGAGATTCATGGCATTGTGTTTTCAAGTCATCATAATTGTGGTTCCCGTACACCTTCATTAAATCGGATAATGCAGTGAGGAAAGGGCTATATTGTGAGGTCTGATCCATTATGGTGATGAGACTTGATTTGTACTTTAACACAAATTGAGTTGCTCATATTGGGATATATATATATATATATGTATGTATGTATATATCAGGAGCACAAACAAAACAAGACAGTTTATAGGTAAAACAACTGCACTGGGTTCAGGGTATTTGGAGGTCTGTATTTGAAGAAAAGCTGAACGTTGGAATACATGCTGTTGAATTGAAAAGTCATGCAGTTTCACTCACTCTCTGAATGTACTGTATAGAGACCACATATTTTCTGATCAAATATAAATGATAGTGATAGGCCTTCTGTGCATTGGCTGTGATGATTCTTTAAAAATCCCTTATGTAACATGTTGATTATAGCTCTAAGTCATTCCCTGTATTGCTGTATTGTTAAGCAGCTTACCTCTGTGCCACATATCTATAATTCATACTCACAGTTTTCGTTTCTTTGTTGTCCCTGCAGGCAGTCCCAGGTAAGTCTTGGTGCCTCAGTGGTTCTGTTTGGGGCTCGGAGGCCCTGGGGTAGAGCCTTGGGCAATGACTTTGGCCCAGTGGCCCTCTAGAGACAGTCCTGCTCATTTGGTTAGCTCCAGAGACAAATACAAACACTCCAGTCTCTGTCAGCAGCCACTCCGTCTCTCTCTTCTGCTTTCTCTCATATTCTGTTCCTCTCTCACTCTGCCCACGTATTCAACCCGAAGTGATTTACACCATGCAAGTGCTGCATGTGGGTGTGCTCTTCCAAATTGAGCAAGTGTGGTCAAGGGGTCAATGGTGGAGGCAGCCAAAAGACGTCTTTCATGACTTCACCAATACAAATTCATCTCACCAGTCAAACTTAGACAAGAGGGACATGAGGAGAGTCATGCTGAAAGCAGCTGTATTAAGTCTGAAAAGAAACATGCTGTCACATCTAAACACATATTTATTACTTAACAACTGCTCAGACATCTCTACTTCCTGTGGGATTGAATCTAAACAGCCAACAATCACAAACTGTCACAAGAGTAACTCCCAGATGACAATTGAATCCAATGCTAATACAAGCTAACGGTGCAGTTTCTGGCATTGGGGTGATATCTGTGACAGCCTCACAATCCAACTGCCTTTTCACAGTTCCTGCTTTTTGACGGATCAGAAATGAAGCTCCCTCAGCCTCTGCAGGCCTCTGTGGGCCACCTTGGCCTTTCAGGCTAAGGCTTGCTGGGGTATTAGGGGTGTCAGGTTCTGTGACAGGACGGTGAACAGTAATTACAGTGAGGCCTCCGCCCCCATCAAGATCCCATGGTGTCAGGAGGACAGCACTGGATTGGCAGGAGGAGCACCAGCTCCACAGTCTCCAGAGGACCCATTAGAACGGAGGCCCAGCGTCCTGATCAAGCCAACCCCAGTGCACTTCCACTGCACAATTACAGCAAGGCCGCTCAGTTGTGGAGCTCACTGTTGTTGTTAGCATCACCTCAGTCCACATCCTCCTTAATAACGCACTCAGTAGCGAGAGCTTGCAGTCAGCAGGGTGAGACGTGCAGGTTGAGTTAATGATGGGGGTTACGGCTTGCGTGTGATGTTACATGAGATCTGATTGGTAGAGAGATCCTGACCTTGTGGTGCACTGGACCTATTATTGAGGAAACAAGACCGCAGGCTTTGTAATTGCTCAGGGTTTGTAAGTATAGTTTTGGTTAATATTCTATTCAGGGTACATTCAGGATGTCTTACTACTGAAATAAAGACAACAGGTTTTTGCTAAGGGTTAGAGGTGTTTTCTTTTTGTTGTTTGCTTACATACTTTCACTCTAATGATGTATCTTTGCTGCCCCCAGAATTCTGGTAACGGAAGTGTTAAGCTACATTTGCTGATACCCCGAGTAACCAAAGGTGGCGACAAATTAACTAGGGGACTGACATGTTAAAGATTATATATGTATGTATATACTGTATGTATTAATTGTTTTGTGTTTGTTGTTTCTGTTGTACCTATATCAATAACTGTAACTTATTATTAAAGAAGCAGAGACTTACCCCGCAGGTCCTCTTGTTTTAAAAGATAAAACATTAAATTAGAGTAATATTTGTGTTTTCAACACAGTGGGGATATATTGCAATACTTTAAGCTTCTACTTTATTCACCTTCTTCTTTGCATCTGCCTGATGAATATAATATCCAATATTCAGTCTCCTCTTTAGCTCTGATTTGTTCTGCATCAACTGCTTTGCTATGTTCAACATCTAGCCTCTAACTTTGTCCAGCCTAAAATGCTCTGTAGAGCTGAGATGAACTGCAGAGTCAAGGCATACAGTATTCTTTTCATCAACTGTTAATATACCTATTGATTCATGCAGTTGTAAATACATTTTGCTACACTTCTGCCTGTAATGGAGGGTTTTTTTTTTTTGTATTTTTTTTACAGTGTTTTATTGACACTTTACTTATGTAACAGATCTGATTATTTCTTTCACGACAGGACCATTCATGAGGTTGGCCATGATGTTCGGTTTTATGTTTGCTCACATTTGCCAGTCTGGTTCATCCGAAAGATGTTGGATGGGGTTGTGGTCAGGTTGCTGTCTGATTGAAAAAGGAAAGGACCTTCTTCAAGGGAGGTCTTCTTGAGGGAAGTACATTATTGTCACTGCATGCTGTAGCATTAAGATTTCTTTCCGCTGTATCTAAGGGGCCTGGACCAAAGCAGGAGTTGCGGCTCTAGGCCAAGTACACAGGCGCGTCCACATACTTTTAATCATAAATTGTGCCTTGCGAATATACCTTTTAATTTCTGTTGCTGCTCACTCATTTAACAGAAAGTTGTGTGTGTTGCGTGTACGTAGGAGGGCTATTGCTTTCTGTATTTTCTAAAACTGCACCTCTGTTTATCGCTGATACACACAGTTCTTCTCAGATCCCCCATCTGCCCTGCTTGATTACACTCATCCTTCAGAGAGAGGGGAGGAGAGAGAGAGAGAGGGAGGAGTGCCTCTGAGTCTCCTCCGCCATTTCACACAACAAAATAAGATGTTTCATCACACAACGCTTCTCCACCAAACGAGCTGGGTGGGTTGGAAACTGAGAGAAAATTGCCTTTTGAATAATCCCCTTCTTGATTTTTTTTTCTTTTTTCCTCCTGAAAGGTTTTCTGAAGGTTATTGTTGAGAATAATGCAGCTCCTGCCCCCTGCAGATGACAATCATCTTTCCAATTTGTTTGAGATTAGGTCATATGGAAACAGCGCATCGTAAACACACAGGGTCGGCACGGCAGTGATGGAGGATGGGGAGGGTGGCATGGTTTCCCCCTGTTCTGGGTGCATCCAGCCTTGATTGCCATGACACTGGCAGTGGAAGAAACCAGGGCAACAGACAAACAGAAATTCACAGATCTTTGTTACTAACTGGGAGAAAGAGAGAAGCCGACCCCCCACCCTCCCCTTGAAGCAGCATGACCAGATTGGATGTTTGATTTGCGGCTGGATCAGTAAACACACAACGGCTTCGGCTGTTTCTTTTGATTCAGCGTAAATCATATCTGAACAAACAAACGAGTTCTCAGTGTTTGAAATACGACAGTATTGACATCAGCCCTGCCATCTGAGAAGAACATTAATATTTCTTTGAGCACTACTATAGGACCACTTTTATCACTAAAACACTTACAGTAACATTGCAGTACATGGCGTGCATTGGTCAGCTATGACGCGTGCGCGCTCGCGTGTGTGTGTGTGTGTGTGTGTCAGAGGTAGATTGCTGTAATTTTTCTTGCATGGCTGAACTGTTAAACTGAGGCCTGAATGAGCATCTGGTAGAGGTTACCCTGCAACATCAAAAGAAAGATTTGAAACCCTGGAAGCTAATTGCCTGCAGAATTCTGCATCTCCCCAACCATTAGCCTCTTGCTATGAATCCTGACTGCACTGAGGCTAATGACAGACAGACTCCTCAGCAAAGATAACTTGTCTAATGCGTTCTCTGAATGGAGGATCAGTTGACAGGGTCAGATTAGTGCTGGAACATGTGTTTGAGATGCAACTACACAATCAATAGGGTGCTAATTGTGTGTCTCAGGGACATTGAAATCTTTTGCTATCTACAATGTCAATAATCAACTGGGTTAGCTTGTGACTCTGCATCAAGTGCCTTTTCTTTGCTGAAAAAACATGAAACCATAAAACTTAACAATAAGATTGGTGTGATGATAGGAAAAATTCATGCTTTTAATTCACTGCAAAACCTGTGTAGAATATATTAAAGAAACAAAAACAGTGTCTCTGATTCTTTCCAAACAGATTTGCTTGTCATTGACAGCGTTAGTCTCCAAGTCTAATTTTTTATGTCTTAACATTTAACAATGTACGTAATTCAACTGTGTAATTAGCATCACTGCAGGGAAAGACATTATTATTATTATTATTATTATTATTATTATTATTATTATTATTATTATTATGACACAGCCAATGAAAGAGCAGATGAAAAAGTAAATCCACACTGTGTATGACAAATCTCAGTGAGTGATCCGGTCCTGATGAAACCAAGGATAACAGTCTTCAGCAGCGACAGAAACGGATCTAAAACTACTGTTTTCACTTTTTGGCTCACTTTTTAAGTGATTTGCTGGGAAAGCGTGGGCACAGTCTCTCTTTTGTCTGCACTGGTCCCAGATGACACGCACTGAGGACGCAAGACACGATGTCTGTCACAGCTATGACTGAGTGCATTAAAGATAGATATTATGTCAGTAATATCTAAAGATGAAACTCGTAGTCAGGGTCACAGAATAGGGGTCTTTACGGGAAACAGGAGAGCCGACGAGGTCAAAGGCAGGCTGGGTCGAAAGCGGGTAATATGTCCGAAAGTATACGCTGGAGAGTCTTGCATAAGGGCTAAGAACAATCTGGCAAAGAGTGAGTGTGAGGGAGCCACTTAAGTATGGCACAGGTGGTGATTGGTCTCAGGTGTGCACTGGCTGAGCAGGTGTGCAGATGAGACAGAGAGAGGGGCAGCAGAAAAGGAGCTGGCTGATGTGACACAGATATTGTAACATAAGATAAATACATACCAAACCATGTATAAACATAGAATTTTATTATAGAATCCAAAAGCTATGTAGCCTGGTATTGATATATGGCTTTTTCATTCTGCCATTTACTGACACATACTGTTAAATAATTTCTGTCATCTCAGTAAGGTAAGAAAATTAAAGTGATCATGGAAATTTGTCTTTTCTGTGTGATAGTGACAATAGGACTTAGCTTCAAATGTTAACAAACATATGGTGTGCATAATCCAGGCTAGCAATCAGAACACAATCTAAATTCTAGGCCCCTCTGGCCATCCTGTGGACACAACTGATAGTGGGACTGTGGACATGTAAAGGACCCCAAATCATCCTGAGAAATATGCCTTGAAATATAACTGAAATACAATCAATCATATTAGCAGCCACAGATACAGTTAAGTACAACACAACAACAACAACATATGAGTGCATATATTATATTTTGCAAATACATAGCAACAACGGCAGCACTGTATCAAAACACATAGGCCCAAAGCATTTCTATATTCAAATGGCAATGTACACCATGTTCAGAAATCAGTCCAAAACAAACATGAGTGCACCGTATGGCACTGAATAATAACAACATATCAGTGCATAGTATTTTATCAAGACAAAGTATTTCTACACTGAAATAGCATCACACATTCCAATGGTCAGTCCAGGTGAGCCATACCACATCAAGTTCAGAATGCATTCATTTCAAAACACCTAAGTTATATTCATCAGTAACGTACAACCTGTTCAAGTGGTGTTGTAAGATGGAAGCACAATTAATGACTGCCATGAGAGTACACGATCTGTTTTAACTCACCACGCACACGAGACTTTGGTGTATAAGGCAATGTAGCAATTACAGCTGTGCAGATACAATCAACAACCCAGCGGACAAGCCCTGTGTCTTGCCCACCATCACAGGTGCACCATCTCTTATCAGTATATTAATACATTCCAAGTCCAACTTGGTCAAAGAATGTGAGAGTTTCATGAGAATCTCCACGGGAATTAATCCGAGTAAATCCTCCTAAAGGCGACTGTCATGAAAAGAATCTAACACAGAGGCATAGCAGTGCCACATTGCTATTGTCTGTTGATTCATCCTCCACCAAAGACCTCACCTCTGACTTTGTCCAAAAGAGTGGCATGAAGGCATCTGATGCAAGGACCTCTTCTCTCCTTGTGGTTGACGGAATTTTCTTCATTGAATCAATCAGACCCCAGGGCTGCTGATTCAATAGCCCTGGTGTAAACTTTGTCAGGACAGTTAAACTAAAGGAAACAGCAAAGAGTCATTAAACTCAACTGATTTCATCCTATTGCAAGCATGAACCTGCTTAACAACTTCGAGTGTAATCTACCAATTGAATTACAAGACATCCTGTGTGCAACTTGTGTGTGATACTTGATGATGGTTTTAATATTTGTTATGAAGAGTCAAGTCAAATATTGGTCTACTGTTGGTCTACAGTAGGGTTCATCCTCAATAAAACGATAATCTAGACAAAAAGGACACACACACACACACACACACACACGCACACACACACACACACACACACACACACACACACACACACACACACACACACTGTTGTCTCATACTTAATTAATTATTGTTTTTGTTTTCAGCCTGAGGAACATGAATGTCTATCTATCTATCTATCTATCTATCTATCTATCTATCTATCTATCTATCTATCTATCTATCTATCTATCTATCTATCTATCTATCTATCTATTAGTTTTGCAGATTGCTTTTTATGGACCATGTCAAAGTGTTGGTGGATCAGTTTTAATGGACAACATATTACCAGCACAGATGGAACATCTACATAATTGGTGGTGAGATAGTTCTCTGGCAGTAACTTCAGAGAGTCATGACTTTGGTACAAACAGTCATTATCCAGATAATTATATATCCTAATTTGATGTTCATCTTTTCTTTTTATAAAGCAAATGTCATAATTTGTTTTACCTACCAGCGCCTGATTGGTGAATCTGTAATGATGACCGGAGTGTTGTGTATTGTTGCTAAGGAGGGTTGTACTTTTGGAGGGTTGTACTCAGTTGGGTAATACATTCAAATCAGACCAAAAATACGAAAGTCCATTATCCCTGCAATAAAGAGCTAATGACCCAACAACAGGCATATATTTGCCAGGGCGCCCATCTCCTTGAAAGGGCCAAAGGATAAGGAATCATTAAAGCAGTGTTATCTGGTCCAGATAGCATTGGCATGTCTGTAAAGATCATTATTTTTGCCCCTGGAGCCGTTTGGCAAAGGAGAGCAGGGCTAACTACACACCCAATGCTAACTCCAGGGTCAGCTGTAACACAGGGATGAAGACGCTAACGATACGCAGCCTGGCAGCTAATGCTTTTTCTAAATGCTCTTAATGACTGCGGACCCTATTGTGGGAGAGCTCGGGATCTATGTTTTTCTTTGTGCTTCGTCAGCTCACTGTAGCTGAAAGGGCCATGGCCAAGTTGTTGCTTTTCACTTTATTTAGTTTTATCGGGATTTCTTCTACTTTGATGTATTTTTTTTACCCTCTTTTCAAGAGGAGGGAGGGGAGTGCACATCTCACTGAAGGCCCCAGTGAGCTGTGAGCGCTGATATTGTAATAAACACTCTTAAATAAAACACAGTCTTGCAGTGTTGTGCCTCCCAGTTCAGCTTCCCTTTAGTAAAGCTGAGTGTTTATGTGAAGGACTAATCCAAATTTCAGACAGATGCAAGGGAGCAAGAGGAGGCTGACTTTAGCTCATATGCAAGAAACTTTCTCAAGTCAGCTACATAGGCAGAAGAAATATTCTATGTAGTTCACTCCACCATTACAATGGAAATATGCAAAGTTAATTTATCATGGATTTGCAGTATTTCCCCTGGGGCTTCATCTAGCTTTTGTTCTGTACAAGTAAAGTGGCAATGCTAATAATTGCTTGTTTGGCTTAAACTAACATGTTCTATGAAGACCTGCAACAACATAACTGAAACTGATTCATTGTCAGTGAGTAATCAGTGTGGCAAAGTCAGCTCAGCTGTTACTTTCTGGTCAATTTTGTGGCATTTCTTTGCATCGGGCAGAAGGGGAGACTACAAAGTGCTGGAACGAGAAAGATAAAGCACATTATGTCCTGTATATCATCAACTTTTCAGTATTAGCTATGGTAGTATGAATAGTGAAAATCACTTTGGGAACAAAGACAAAGAGTACTGCAGCATGTCAGAGCTGTTTAGAGGAGCTCCACCCACAATCAGCTTGAAGATCATATCAGCTAGTTTTTAAATAGGTCATACTTTGGGTAATTTCAAGTCACAGAATATTGGCTATTGGCAGCTTCATTCTAAAACTGTCAACACTGCTTTCCATTTACAGTTCTGGGCAATTTACTGTTAAAATGTAATATATTACAGGTTACTAGTTTAATTTGAAAGTAGTCAATTAATGTCTGTGTGGAGTAATGCATTACCATATATATTCTGATTATATGATTTGTGATATTGCCTCAGCACAACCTGGTCAGCCACGTTTTTCCTATCAACACATCTCACACAACAGATCCGGTCTAATGTTAATTTATGCAGCTCTGTTTGCACTGCTCTGTGCAGGCTGGCAGTTCAGAAGTGTCTCATGGGTGTAACGGCTGCCTGAAGTGTGTATTTACACTTCAAGTTTATTTTTTTGAGAATTAGCACATAAATGCGTGGTCAATGCCTGATATAAAGGAACTGAATAAATATATTATTTACATTTTGCAACCTAGGAGGAACAGAATGCTGCTATCTGGACAGAGCCAGCCACAGGCCACAGGTTTGTGTTGGTAATTAGTGAGATGGCTGTTTCTCTTCATCAGATCTATAGTGTTTTTAAGTTCTTATTCCCTTGGTTGAATATCATCATAAGGGTTGATATTATTGATATCTGATGAATGCTTATTAGCCAGCAGTTATGTAATATGGCAATTGAAATAATATTACCAAAGTTCTAACACACTGTATTTTAATGCCCTCATATTACTTCTGTCAAAATGTGTGTAGATGAGTTGATCTCAAACTGTCAATACCATTTTTTGCAGCCAAATCTTTTCTTTAGGGAGCGCTGACCAAAGCATTTGTTTTAGTCACAATATGCCGCTCATGTTTTTGATATATCCTATTGTCTTTTCATATTTTATGTCTTGATCATGTGTTTTAGTTCTGAATTAATAAATGTCACACAGGTGCACTTGATGCAAAAAAGTCTAACACAAACACTTGTATCAGAACTACAGTTGTAAAAAAAAAAAGCTCACCTGAGCACACTCACACTCGTGTGATGAGGTCTCCCCGATGTCTGGGACAATGGGTGGGGTTCAAAGACTCCTTCAAGTTGAGCTGGGAAGAGAAATCCTTGACCAATGAGAGGCCTATTGAGGATTTTTTTGGAGACTGAAACAGTGCACTCGACCTAGAGAGCAGCTCCTTCCTGGATTCAGAAAAAGTGAAACCCCTGCTTACATCGATTGGAATCATGTTCACTGATGCTGTGTTCACGGTCACTTGGACTGACAGCTGATTCTCAGGAACACGGACAGTTCCACACTTCCAAATGATGGGAAATGGACACTGAAAACATTGCTCAGTAATTTCCACAGGGCCCTTGAGGCAATGCCAAGTGTCCTCACAGCATTTGAGGTTTTCTTAAGTTACAGAGCTTCTACAGTTTCATGTGATAAAAAAGCCCATTCAATTCAATCTGCTTTTGAGAGGGACCTGACCAAAAATGGAAGACTGGGTGGAAGAAGTTTATTGGGGAGATTCCGTTCATTTGGGAAATGCTGGTTGCAGTTTAATTAGACCCATCCTGAGCCACCAAAGTTTAGTGGTAGGACACAATCACTTTACACATCACTTTCGTGTAAATTGTTTCCCTGAGTTGTCTAAAAGTATTGGGTGTGTGTCTCTGTTTGCCAGTATTGATTAATCAATATGCAAGAGTTGAGAGTAGGCCTAAGACTGCTTGCTTATGAATTGTATATTTAATAGTGGGATGAGGCTATTCAACTTTTGCATATTTTGGCAGTCTCATAAATAATAGTCTGCACTATCCAATCACAATTGTTTCATCAGACTGAACAGAAAGTGTCATCATTAACTCTTACATACTTTTCATATTCTATGACTTCACAGTGTGGTCCGGGTCAATTGTGACCCAGCCCAGGAATCCTGTCTTAAGTGTCTATACCGAACTTCGAACCGCAGATCTGTTTAGAATGCATAAATAGCCTACCTGATGTTAACAAATGTGCAATTAATCCTTAATTAAAATTTCAGTGTGAGACATCCACTGTCACATAAAATCATGTCCTACCTGTTTTACTTAAGACATGAAAAATATAACAGCCATAATTTCAATTTGAATATATTTTATCAAAACTGAAAATAGGGAACATTTTGGGAACTGTCAGGTTTATTATATAATCATTTATAACATTACAAACATCAAACACTGTCTTAACTGCTATATCATAAAAAAAATCCTCATATACTATCTATTAACTATTAACTTAAAATTTACTAACATTTCACAAGCAAAACAAAAAAGTATTTGGCAATTGCAAACTAGTATTCAAAACAGTGATAGGAAAATGTGCAAATATTTGTTCTTGTGACACTGTCACGAGAATAAAAATATACAGACATGGCATGTTCAGTTCCACAGTTTCAAGATTCCTTAAAACCGCCATTTTCTTTACTGGTAGATCTAAAATCCATTTCATTAGATATAGGCCCTGGAAAAGCAGCTTCAATGTACAAAAAATGTGGCACCTCTACAAAAGTATATTTTTAGAAATTTAGATTTTTGTGCATTTTGGGTCACATTAGGAAAAGTCATCAAATTTCAGGCTAAAAGAATGACATTCAGTGTGTTCTTACAGCTGTTAAATGTCAAAAGGGGTAAAATTTGACCCTAAAATCTAAAATAAATAAGCATATCATTTCAGAGCAGTCTTTTATCATCTGCACTTACATTTTCTTTTTGTTTTCTTTTTTTTTTTGGTTCAAGATGTAAGGTTTTTACTAGTGCTGTCAAGCCCCTTCAACAGCCCTTTCTAAGGGATCAAAACACCCTAACCCTAAACCTAACCCTTGCTAGCAGTGGCCACAGCTTAAAAAAAAAAAAACAAGTTCACTATAGGTCACAAAGTTAATCTTGCAATAAAAAAAATGATGCCATTAAAATTGATTTGCGTTAATGCATTAATAATGCAATATTTTTGACAGCACTAGTTTTACATTGTTTTTGAAGGACCTGCATGGGTACTGCACATGAAAACACTCTTTTGACCATAATGATTATAACACCATCTGTTACATTTTATGATAGATTTCTTATGTGGCATAAAGGGGCGACAACTTGTGTTTCATTGTAGATGTGTCTACTATGTTGCAGACTGACCAATCACTGAACCTTGAATGTATACAGTATATGGGTAAATGGTAAATGGGTAAAGTCTTCTTGACCTCTCCTTGGCTAGCAAAAGGCATTCCATGTTCGATTAGGCTTGTGAAAAATCATACAAACACCACCTTCATTCATCTGAATATGTTGTAATGGATCAGCTGACCGTTACATTGTGTTGCCTCATCCCTATGACACTAGACAACATGGCGGTAATTATGCCACATTATCAGCATCAAGATTCCAGGGTTAACGTCTGACTCCAGAACAGTTGAGCCATAATAATACCTGGCTCATGCTTGCCATTAGTGAGAATTCTCCCTATGGTTGCCACACTTTCTTTTCATTTGACTGGGCTGTAATCTTGATCTACTCTGTGTTTTCATCTACTAAGGGCCTTTCAACAGCTTGAACCTAATCAAAGAGTTTCTCTCTCTTCTTTGTGTCTTTGGATAAAGAAATTCAATTAGCTTAATTGGCCTCGGATATTATGCTCTGTAATGTGATGTAAGCATTGGTGTCGACAAACTTCACAGGGCACTTTAGAAGCACCTCGCTAATTAGAACAATAACTTTAATCCAAATGTTTTACCTCGACATTCCAGATTATTCTAAATTGAAATCCAAGTAATTAGTTGAAACAACCCACGAGGTGATGGCTGGCGCCGTGTCTTGAAAGCTACTGACGGCAAAGTATAAATGAAGCATTGGTTTTTTTCTCTTGTTCCAAGTTTGACACATGACAGTACCACAATAGTAAATCCACTTTTTCCTCTGACAAGATGAAAGCCTATTGTGTTTTTAGAGCTGAACAAAAGATGGATTTGAAAAATGTGTGAAGATCTCATTTGAATGGGAAATTTCAACTCTGCAACCGAGGCTCGTCACTCTCTTCACTCTGAGGTTTTGTAAGCTCCCTTTCATTGGAACAAAACTGAAAAGGGCATTTTGCAAACAGCAGAGACAACAAACTGAGGAAATGATTGCACTTTAGATCAATCATAAATCATAGGCTGCAACATGCTCTGCTGGTTAGGGTAATGGACAGGGAACAGGCTCTTTCTGGCAGCTGGTTTGCATCTAATGCTGTGCCCTTGAGCTAGATACTTAACCTTAGTTGCTTCAGCAAACACAGTGACATGTATATGGATATGTATATAATGGATATGTAAACTATGAAAGTGTAAAGTTTCTTAAGTTATAAATCTCATTCTGACAACTATTGAAATAACAGTTACCCCTATAAGAATGAAAGAAAAAAGACACCACACTCACTGGTAACACAATAAAACTGTATTACATTTGTGCTTAAAATTATTACAATTACAGTATTTACAAGCGTTGTCCTAAAAATAAACATCTCATGCTGGATGACACATAAAAAGAAACCGTTGTGCAATAGCAAGCAAAAATGAACATTTCTTTAATGTCAGTATCACGACAGTTCATGTCATACTCGTGAAATTGAATCTATAGTATTCGTGTACATGGACACAAATTTTCCATTTTTTTCACAACACGACTTTCAGACTAATGTATTTCAATTGGAGTTATGTTTTGTCCCTGCACCGCTGTTCTTTGAGTGAATTAAACACTACATTTATGAACTGCGCTGGAGTCGCATGGAGGTAGTCGGGGTGGATGTCAGCCATACAATGGACTGTGACACCAGAATCCAGAGTTCATGTCATGTGGTTAGGTTTAGGCAACAAAAGCACTTTGCTTAAGATTAGGGAAATATTGATTTTGGTTAAATGTTAATAAAAAATTAGTTCATCATATAGTTTTACACAAATAGGATTTGTGTACATGAATGTGAATTTTAAAAGTCAGGCAGAACATCATGAAAAAATGGAAAATTCAGGCCTGTGTACATGAGCTAATAGACTGAATTTTGTGACAATTTCACAAACTGCTGTAATACTGGATTGTTTATGTACACCCACAATTTACAAATTAAATAAGGGTTTCTTTCTTTTCCAGCAAAGAAATGTTGCTGAGCATTATTGCGTATGCTCAGGTGCTGATATTTCATCCTGAAAATCAAAGATTTGTTTTCTTCTCTGCAGAAAGGAACATTAACTTCTCTGCAGAAGGAAGCCATTGTGACCAAGCTGACCAGGTCTTAAGGTGACTGAACCCAAAGCTTTGTTGAAAAAGACACAGCCATCCTCTACATAAGTCAAACGGTGATTGAGAAATCATTGCTTGGATTCAAGTATCAGCATGTCAAACTATGCCAAATTTTGGACAACAAGTGATACACTGAATGCTTATCAAATAAATAGTATACAAAAGGTAACCAACCCCCACCATCCCAACTGATCCATAAAACCCTACAACTGCTACAACAACCTGCCTCTACGAGAATTTCCCCTCATTTCAATTTGACCACTCGCCACCTTGGAAATATAAGTTTTATCTGTGTTCCAAGCAATGTCACAATTCTACCAGATTTGTAATTGTGGTCAAATACAGATAATAACCTAGTTCAAAGAATTCACTTACTGCTTGGAATTAAAGGTTCGATCTTTCAAAAAATGAGAAGAAGCAATGAGTTTCAAGGAACACAAACAATTTGCTCATAATTAATTTTCAAACATGACAATAGTGTTCTAATAGGTTGAATGTAATGCTTTTACCAACATTTTTAGGACATTTACTTCTTGTTTTGGGAGGAATATTTTCACGTCAAGAATGCATTGCAGGCTAAGTATAAAGGTCAGTGCCAAATATTTGGTCCAGTGCCGAGGTCAATTTTTTGTAGGTAAATACAATGTTTGTTTAGTTCATCTACCATTGGAACTATGCCGTCAAGTAAGTGCAGTAGGTCAGTATAAAAGCAGTATTAGGTTTCGTTTTATGTCAGAAATGTTGACTCAATTAAAATGTAAGCTATTTAATGACATAAGGCTTCATTTTTATAAAATGTAAGACTTTAAGATGTTTTAAAGAACTGCAAGAAGACATACTTTGTCAAACATTGTCTCAAGTCATTGCAAGTCAGATCAAAGATTTTATTGATGTCTTCTAAAGGACAGTAGTACAAAAAGCCGGGCAAGATCTGTTTTTTGGTCATTTTAGGTCCTGTTGAGGAGTTAGCTAGCTATCACGCTACCTAATTAATGCTGGTATCCAGCTCAATACAAACACACAGGATGGAAAAAGGTCAAAACTTAACCTCCACCTTACGACATTGCCTGTGAGTGAAATAAAGGAACTTCAAAAACACAAACCTATGGTTTCGTGTTTGCCTCTTAATGTTTGCATTAGCTGCCAACTAACAGGAAGCTAGCATTAGCTGGCTAGCACGGTAGCTAAAAATGACAATAATGTCATTAACATCTAAAACTATCAAAAAAACTAAAAAATTACAATTTAACTTGCCTTGCATTTGAACAGCTGTTCTTCATCAAACCATCAATAAAATCCTCGATCTTGACCATCTCCTGTCTTCTTGTCCTGCTGTCACTGAACAGTGCAGCCATGTGACAAAGAAGCAGAATCTGATTGGTCCTCTTATAGAACCAAATACGAGTTTGATTGAATAGAATGAATTTGTTTTCTTCATAAAGAGTCCAAAAAAAGCATACAACTTAAAATATTACCTTACGTAATGTTCAGAAGCTGACACTGAATCACAGACAGGATATGTGAATAATGCAATTTTGACAAAAATATCAGATAAACTTATAAATCCAAGGTGATGCAGTGTGAAAACAAGTTTTTAATAAATAGAAAGACTGTCCCCAACAAAAATACCATCCTTCACAAGAACAAGGCTGCAGTCATAGTCCAAACCTGGGCTGCCCAAACACTATTGAAAGTAGCTCTGATGGAATGCATTTCAGGTATGGAAGTGACCCTTGTCACCTCATGAGAGACAGTCTTGCACACCCAGAAGTTTGTCTACAGGCATAAAATCTGATCCATAACATTTAGTGGTACTTTAATTGATCCGTCTGGCCACTAGGGGGTGGTAGTGCAAGATGAAAACATCTGACATACTGTATTATCCTGGAAACCAAAGTTGTTGCCTAATGTGTTAGCAACCAGTTGTAACATCCAGCAGACATAGAGCAACATTAGCATCTCATTGGTCTGATTTAGTCTCCACCAACTCCAGTGAAAAATATCTGGCTCTTTAGCTGCTAAATATTTTCTTCACCAATTTATTTACTTTGCTGTTTGGTGCTGAACAGTCAAGAGGCTGAAAAACTCAGAGCTGAAAGTCACATAATGATTCTCTGTGGCTTCATCACTACCAGAGATGCCTTTCACATTAACAGTAGTCCTTTTATCCATATTTAATATAAAGACAAATACTAATTTGTGCAGCTTTGAAGCATTCAAAAGCTGATTACTTTGACCAGAAAAGATCTTTTCATTGACTTCAAAACAGCCAATGGTATTTTTACACTTACTCTGAAATGGTGATTCCAAACCTAAGACCCACAGCATGGGACACTAGTTTTCAAGAGTCAACAGCACAGTGGCTCAGTGGTCTTCTAGTGACTTAGTGGTCTCAAATATGTTTTTTATAGTGTGTGCAAGAATCAATCCATCGAGAAAAAAAGCATTGATTATTTCACAAACTCTGATTACTTGACTATTAAACAATGCAGCTGTGTGTAAGCATGTTGATACTCTTATGATCAATTTAGGAATCTTTACATTATGAAAGGACTCTATGGACCAGACCAAGCCTTGTGAGACTGCAAGACTGAGGTCTTCAACCTGAAGAGGGATCCACATGCTCACACCCTCACACACACACGCACGCACGCACGCACGCACGCACGCACGCACGCACGCACGCACACACACACACACACACACAATTGTACTTCTATGCTTGCGAGGACACTCAATGATATAATGCATTCCCTAAGCTCTTACCCTAACTTAACCATCACAACTAAATGCCAAACCCCAATGCCTACCCTATGCCCTTTGAAGGTCTGTCTGAAAGTGGGGAATGGCGAAAGTGTCCTCACTTTCCAAAAATGTCCTCACAGGGTCTAAAACTCAAATTGGTTCTCACAAAGATAGCTGTAGAAGTACACACGCACATACACTCAAACACACCTAATTAGGGTACTGTTGGAGACATTACATAGACTTGCAGTAACTTCCTGGAGACTTACTCTATCCCTACCCCTCACAGCTACTTTCCTACCCCTAACCCTAACCTTAGCAAACTTAACCTAACGCTAAACTTAACAACTGAACCAAAAATAGCTGTTTTCCAATTGGTGGAACAGCTTTTGACCCAATTACACCAGATATCCCCAATTAACAGGTCTTGAGTTTGAAATGTGTCCCCAAAAGTAACCTAAGTCATACCTTCACATTCACACACAGACATCCGTCGCAACAAATCAGTCATCAGCATTATTTTTGATGCTCTTCAGTTACATTCACTGTGTTTTTAATCTGATATACAGTAAAAAGGTCTTTATCTCAAAATTACATTGATTGACAATACTTCAGTGTATTTTAGATTCAAGTACAAGTTGTTGGACTGTGAAGTCAGGTGGAAACACTGTCTGTCCTTGTCTGGTAAGGTGAGACAAGATTGCTTTTGGGTAATTTTTTTTTCTTCCAACAACCAGGATCAGCAGTTGGTTAGAAATTGCTCTGAGGCAGGCGTTTGTTGGCCAGGAGGAAAGAGGCAGCATCCGTAAGTCACAAACAAAGAAATGGACAAACTTTTTTTTTCATACTTGTAGTTTGTTGTAGGCTTCCAGGGCCTTTTCCTGCCACACTGGCGGTCTCTATGGCTATTCTGTACAGCAGTGTGTCCCCCTCCCAGGGAGGCTTGCTTAGTTATGTACATGTGGGGGACGGGAGCTGGACAGGAGGCAATAGTGCTTTTTCTTGTGTGATTACAAGCTCTCCTTCAGTCTCTCTCTTTCTCCCACTCCTCCTCTTCCTCCTCCTTGTTGGTCTACGAGGGTCAGCGGACCTGGGGAGCATAGCCCTCCTTCATCAGCCCCTCCTCGTAGTCTGTCTGGCACAGGATCATGTTGTTCTTCAGGAAAAACTTGTCTCCCACACAAAACCTACACCACACAAAGAGACAGAGGAGGGGAGGGGTTTACATAAGCATCAAAGCAAGAATCTCATCATTAGTACTAAGCTGTAGGCTAGCAGGCCTAGCCAGATGCAGCACTAGCTTCCTGACTATCGTGCCGCCCCCACCCATGTGCAGACGAGGAGTTCTCCTCTAGGAAACAGTCAGCTCAATTACAAGGGGGGATGGGGGATATGCGGGGCTTAAGGGTTGGGGGTTGGTTTGAGTGGAAGGGGGCTCTGGTATATATGAATGGAATTATATCTGTTTCAGGCAGGGGTTCCTTTCCACCTGCAGCTGGGGTGGGTGGGCGGGGGAGGGGGGTGTTGCACAGTTACGCTTGACCTTTCAGCACAGCACCAAGTGGAGATTATGTTGAATACATAAGGGCAGTAACTCTTGCTGTATTGTCCTGAGGGCCGCTTATCTCCCTCAATGTGCTGGTTGGACAAGGTCGGCAAGCAGCGGTGCCAGTGTTTACCAGGGGGGAGGTTGAGCTGGTGTGATGGGATGGGGACAGTGAGTCTTGCCTCCTTTAACTTCCCTGGATGTTAAGACTACTGAGTTCGGTGCTGGAAGCTGCACAGGGTGGATGGAACTCAGGAGGCACCTGATGAGCTTGGGCTGTTTGCAGCATTTATTCAGGGCTGCAGGGCAGATTGAGAGCATGATTTGTTACATCCATTTGGGACCAATTAGTAGGATTCAAATACACCGTAGGTATTGGCACAAACTACCACAAAGTGTGAGAATGATGTGTTTCTGGAAATAAAACCAAATGTTTTGAGGAAGCGCTGGATGAAATGAGCATTCTAGTCTGTCAGTCACCCGTAGAGTATGTAAAGTAAGTGATTCCAAGCTGATCTTAAGTATACCATCCTGTCAAACTTCCCAGTGCTGTAGGAAATGAATCAAGTACCCTTGATTACTCCTCCTTGGAAGCTTTGTTCAAGGAAAATCAAGAGCATCCTATCAGGAAGTACTTTTAAAGCTACGCTTATTAATGCCCAGACCACATATGAAAGAGACAGCAAGGCAGACTTTGTACATAAAATCAGCTCAGTCATAGCTGACGTGTTTTCTCCAAACTTGCTACTTACTCGCCCCCATCAACTTTTCACCCTAGCATTATGTTATCATCTCAAAAATATTTTTTGTCAAAACTAACTAACTAAAAGAATCACCACTCAAAAGCCACCCAATGTAATTTGTGTGTAGCTGTAGAATATAAACTCCATCTCAGGTCATTAAAAGGCCAACATTTCCAGACACAGTGCTTAAGACATGACCTTGGTATTCTCAATGTTAGAGACAGCCCTGAGGAGGGAACAGCTAAATGACACACATATGGCATTAGACTGGAATGAATTTAAAGGAATGGTGTAGAAAGTCTATTTCTCTCATTGCCCTGTGATAGTGTTGGCAGGGAACTTGTGCTGTACATATACCACAGGTGAATGCCAGCATAAGGAGCAGCTGCTTCTGTATAAACAGAGATGAATTATAAAATTGGATTGGAGTTCTGATTGGAGCTTACCAAACTAGACTTGTATCCATGCAGCTGGGCAGAGCTGTGTTTCATATAATGGTGTCATCCACTCTTATAAAAATGCCCTGCCTATCTCCCACTTTAACTGCATCTGCCTTTTTTTACATGTTCTTTCTACTACTAGCACTGTGTCTCCCTCTCTTCTTCCTCTTGGTCCTCCTCCCAGCTCTTATCCCTGCCCTCCACTTATTTCACACGGCCAAATTGTTTCTGCTCGGTTAAATGTCAACAGCATATGTGACATCTGTGCACCAATTATGATGAGGATATTGCACTGGGCCCGTCACAGGCGTGTCGAATAAAGGACCATGTGTTGCCCTGGTATTTGCACTTTCTTAAAAACAACAGAAGAGTCTGTGTAGCTCTTTCTATTAGATAATGCTGATATATTGGTTTTCTGCCACTGAACTTCAAATAAATCATTAGATATCAGCTAGTTTGTATTGGTCATTACTGATAAAATAAAAAGGATATGGTTTTACTGTATTAGCTTCCACAGTATGTCTATAAAACCTGCAATGAAGCCTGATTCATCCTGATTTGATGAGATGATCACCCTATTCAAACTTCAGCCTCGCTTTCAGTGGAAAATTATAGTATTTCATGGCGGAGACCTTTCTTCTCTGACACCAACACATGTGGAGGAAATACTGAAATATTCAGATCATCTAACAAACCCTAAGTATACAAATACAGTTCATTTAAACAAAATATCTGCTGTCAACTAATGAAAGGAAAACTCATCATGAAGTGTTTGTTCCACTATGAGCGTCAACATAGTTTTGATTATGTGTAGCCTTAGAAATTGAAGTATTTGTGTTCAATTTCTAGATTTATATAGAGTTATAATGTTTTGCAATGTCCTGAAGACTCATTAGCAACTAACATTTTTGTCCTGCCAACAACGTCATCTTCAGTTAACATGGAAGCTGAAGCCAGGAATCAAGGATTATCAAAATATGTCAATTTAAAGGTGATTGGTCATTTCTGTAAGTAGACTTGCAACAACCTGCACAGCTGAAAATCATGCAATTCAGATTTCAGCTGTGCTCATTTTTCTGCATCGATGGAGATATTTTCCTGGATCTGGCAAAGGAGGGTGACATTCCCATTTTTACTCCCATCTGCTTGACTGACTGAAAGTGTGTGCCATTATTCCCAATTGTAACCCACCTCTATTATGTTGCAATGACGGCAGACTTTTCACCCACAGTGCGGTTATTCGAAACATGTACTATGCAGTTTGCCCTTTAAACCTTTTAGACGTTGTCATATGAACTAGTTCATTTAAAGTATCCTGCTGTCTTATCATGCTGCTCCAAAATCTGAAATTGGTATTCAGTTTGGTTGAGATCTGGTGACTGTCAAGACCACAGCATATGGTTCACTTCATATGTACACTCATCAAAGCATTCAGTAAGCCATGTACCCTGTATGGAAGCATCTGTTTTCATTATTTTGTTTCTCCACTTCTTCAGGTTCAGGTTTTTCCCTTTGTGTTGTCACCCACCTGTACCTATAACACATGCACTGAGTGTGAGCTCAGTACTCATCTTGGGATCTAGCTGGTGCTCGACTGATATTAAAGGGCTCCCTGAACATCAAATCCGTTATTATAAGTATAGTATTTATATAGCTGTATTCATGTCATCGTGTGCAATCATATTATGGTTTCTAACCTTACAGTCAGCTGCTGTCTTCCTCTCTTGCTGTAATGCCTTCACTTTCTTCCCTCCATCTTCCTTCCTTTACTTAGAGGTGACTGTGACTAATGAGTCTTTAGAGACCTCTTGTTGTAGGAGTAAGAGAAAGAATGGCTTCCACAGGCACACACTTTAAAGATGTATTGCGATGCCAGCAATTTGCCTCGGAGGCCTGTGTTAACTAGAGTATTCACTTTCCACTCAAATGAAGAAACAGGGAGATTGTCAAAGAGAGAAAATAGTCTCAACTGCACCAAATCTAATTACTGTTAGGATGCATACAGGTTCAGCAACACTTGGCCCTATGACACTGATGCTTAATTGTAACAGCATGTTGTAAATCTTCTCTGGCAGATTGCTGCTGGGCAATCAGACAGCAGCCGCACAAGGACATGCTACGGAGTTTTTCTTCAGGGAATACAATGTAGAGAAAATAATTTCACATCTGGAAAGGAGGATATTGACATTTTCTATTTATTTTGTCTCTATCTTTGGTACTAAATGTTCACTTTGGTGGTTTTTAAATTTCTCTGGTCTTTTATTTTTTCTTTCTCCATCTGTGATGCTCAGCACTCACAGATGTCAGGATTCTGTACTGTACCACTGAAAAATCAATTGGTAATCGAACAATGTGGCCATAAATGGAGGAAGCCATGATATTAGCTATGCTGCACCAACTAATTTAACCCATAAGAACCCGGACCCATTTCTCCTTCAAGGAAAATTATGGGGGATTGAATTGAATCAGTTAAATTAACTAAGCAGATCATAATATTTTTTCTTCTTCTGACATATGTCACATTAGGTTTTCCGTGACAATTTTAAGGTTAAAGGCCCAATGTGACATATATGTCACAATGATATTTATCTGATTTGTTTTATATCAAGTTGTTCAAGAAACGTGTTCACAACAGGTTAAATGTATTAAAGGACATGTTTTGCAAGCATTAGAATTCTTAAATGGCTTGAATCTTACCTTTAGCAACAAAAAACAAGCTTTTGAAATTTAGCTAGTTCTGTCACATGTGTTAACCTGGCACACAGACATCTTGGAAATGTTGTTATGGGAACACAAAATCACATGACCTGTCACATGACCAATCAGGATGTTCAGTATGTGTCACTTAGGGACTCCATGAGTTAAAGCCAAGGATAAAGCTGTATGAGGAACTTTCCAGGACATTTAAAGGACTTGTGACACCTGTGTCACCGTGGGTTCTTTTGGGTTAATATGACCCTGCTCTGCCTGAATGTAAACTCCACAAAAGGAATGCATCATTTGCGGTGAGACAGAGGTGGATGTTCTGATGATTGATCTCACAGTCTGTATCTCACTGAAGGCACCCTGTCTCCAGCAGTGGGTAGTTTGGACTAGCTAAGTTATCTGTAGTCAAAAACACTGGCATGTTCTCTATTTTCTTGACATTTTTTGACTGTTATTGGAAGAATACGAGTTTGATTGCAGTGAAGTTAAGGAGCCGACACTGCTAATTTTTTTTCATATGGTAAACTTTGGCAGGTTGAGGCTTAATTGACATATTACTTAAAAATTACATGTGAATTTGAACATGACTAAATGGCATTACACAAAACTTAGTAACATCCATCATGCTTTTTGAGGCTTGTTTTGAATGTTTTAGAAATAATGAAGAATTTTTTATTGATGAGTTTTCTGTCTAAGCCTAAATAATGTTCTTTAAGAGGAGAGGTTTCACTGATCAACTGTTAGCCTACTTACTCCAGCTGCCCTGTGTCACCATGGCACTCGGCCGGGTTTGGGGAAAGTCCTTTTAACTTCTTCATGAGTAGCTCTGTGAGTAACATTGTTTTGTTCAGCATTTTAAGCTATTAACATGATTTCAATCAGATTCTGTAAGCAAGTCCTGCTTCACAGTGGGAGTATTACTCTCATTTCTTGTCTCCTACACTCTTTAAGCATAATGATGGTGAGACGTTCCTGTTGGAGTCTACTGCCTTCAGGGAGATGTGGTCCCAAGCTTGGGTGGATGCTGGACTGAAGAACCCACCTCATCAGTGTGCTGAAGGTGGGTTATTCAGTTCATCCATCACTCTGGCAGATGCCTAGCCCAATTTACTAATTCCACTTTGTGAACTGAACTGCACTTTAACTTTACTCGACGGGCTGCTGTAACTGAGTACAGTTTAGCTAACAATCAAAATTTTAAAAAAGATAATATAAAATAAGCTTTCATGTGTAGGGCTGGCCTGCCCTGACAAAATGTATCTAGATAAGATAACAATATCATTTGGGATAGAAATGGATGTTAAATGTTGATGTGGAATATTTTTTTATGTATACAACAATGTGTGTGTGTGTGTGTGTGTGTGTGTGTGTGTGTGTGTGTGTGTGTGTGTGTGTGTGTGTGTGTGTGTGAGGGTGTGTCATTGCTCTTATACTATTCTAAATATATTATTATATATTATTTAGTAAATAAGACATATTTTGAATTTTCTCTTTGGCTTAAAATGAATGATAAAGAACTGGACTCAACCTAATTTGTTATTTCCAACTATTAGCATTCAAATCGATTTCACTCAAACAAATGAGTTTCTTTGGTATCAATTAGGCTAATCAAACTCTTTAATGCAATCACGTGTCTCCAATTTTCTGAATAAAGTCAACTTGTTTCAATTAACAGTGTATGTTTAACCACCTTTTTCATGATGATGCATGATTAAATTTTGTTGTGCCACTTTCTGGTGTCACCAGGCATTGAGCTGTGCACCGTTCACTGCCTCACATTTCACATCCACATTTCTCACCAAAATTTGAAAAGCAACGATTGGACAAGCCTTTGTCATTCCAAAGGTTCTTCCAATTGCAGCCGCCTTTTGCATCCCTTGAAATAGACAGCCTGTAAAATGGGACTCAAAACCAAACTGGTGACATGTAGATTATTAGCCAATCCATCATGACAAGTTCAGTCTTGTAATGCTGATCCTTGAAGAAAGTGGCCTGTGATGGTACACATCTAGGGTAAGAATGTTCAAAATGTATGAACTGGCTATTGGTTGAAACACTATTCCATCATCTCCAGCAGTGGAGAAAAACTGACATTTATTTGAATAAAATTTGTCATTTTGCTTTAAATTGTGATTTTTTTTTTCTCCTCCAATAGGCCAGGATTAGGTAGTGAAATTGTGTTCTCAAGTACGCTGGCTGCACAGGCTCTGAGTTCTCAACACCAATCATACACAAAGTGACAACTGTGTCCCTTATTGGCTATTAGGCCCCTGTCTAACAAGCCTAACCCATGACATACAAGGCACCAGTGGCTGAGCTAAGCTGTGCTGAACCCAAGTGGTGTCAGTCGCTCCTTCCAAAGCTCCAGTATGGAGCATCCTCCCTTATCAGCGCTGACCTTCCCCTGCATTGTCACCCATCGGGCTCCCCTCTACTCTAACCTTCCTCCAGCCTCCCTAGACTGTGGCCTCCAGCTCATCAGGGGGAAATTGGGCCAGCACTGGCTAGATGATGAGGCTGGACGACAGCCTCATCGATTAGCTGTCCCCCAGGGCTGATCTGTGGCTAACTGCTTGCTGGATGGAGTCTCATATCTCCGTTCTTATTCTCAACACCCCTAACCTCACCAACACCCCCTCTCTCCTCAGAACCAGCCCCACATCCCTTTGGCACTGAGACCACAGTGGAGCTTCCTTTCCCCAGCTCAGGTAGGGAAAATAACAGGTCTGGCTAGTGGGAAGGTCACGATGGTAGATTTATGTCCAGTCTAACAGAGTAAGGCCACATTGGGTGCAGACATGAGCAATCAGAACCAATGTAGGATCCTATATTTTCACTGATAGACCAGGGACAGGAGCTATTC